>NC_142536.1:0-600000 GCF_056151865.1 Erythranthe guttata
AACCCGAACCCGAAACCCGAAACCCGAAACCCGAAACCCGAAACCCGAAACCCCGAAACCCGAAAACCCGAAACCCGAAACCCGAAACCCGAAACCCGAAACCCAAACCCGAAACCCGAAAACCCGAAACCCGAAACCCGAAACCCAAACCCGAAACCCGAAACCCGAAACCCGAAACCCGAAACCCGAAACCCCGAAACCCGAAACCCGAAACCCGAAACCGAAAACCCGAAACCCGAAACACCCGAAACCCGAAAACCCGAAACCCGAAACCCGAAACCCGAACCCGAAAACCCGAAACCCGAAACCCGAAACCCGAAACCCGAAACCCGAAACCCGAAACCCGAAACCCGAAACCCGAAACCCGAAACCCGAAACCCGAAACCCGAAACCCGAAACCCGAAACCCGAAACCCGAAACCCGAAACCCGAAACCCGAAACCCGAAACCCGAAACCCGAAACCCGAAAACCCGAAACCCGAAACCCGAAACCCGAAACCCGAAACCCGAAACCCGAAACCCGAAACCCGAAACCCGAAACCCGAAACCCGAAACCCGAAACCCGAAACCCGAAACCCGAAACCCGAAACCCGAAACCCGAAACCCGAAACCCGAAACCCGAAACCCGAAACCCGAAACCCGAAACCCGAAACCCGAAACCCGAAACCCGAAACCCGAAACCCGAAACCCGAAACCCGAAACCCGAAACCCGAAACCCGAAACCCGAAACCCGAAACCCGAAACCCGAAACCCGAAACCCGAAACCCGAAACCCGAAACCCGAAACCCGAAACCCGAAACCCGAAACCCGAAACCCGAAACCCGAAACCCGAAACCCGAAACCCGAAACCCGAAACCCGAAACCCGAAACCCGAAACCCGAAACCCGAAACCCGAAACCCGAAACCCGAAACCCGAAACCCGAAACCCGAAACCCGAAACCCGAAACCCGAAACCCGAAACCCGAAACCCGAAACCCGAAACCCGAAACCCGAAACCCGAAACCCGAAACCCGAAACCCGAAACCCGAAACCCGAAACCCGAAACCCGAAACCCGAAACCCGAAACCCGAAACCCGAAACCCGAAACCCGAAACCCGAAACCCGAAACCCGAAACCCGAAACCCGAAACCCGAAACCCGAAACCCGAAACCCGAAACCCGAAACCCGAAACCCGAAACCCGAAAACCCGAAACCCGAAACCCGAAACCCGAAACCCGAAACCCGAAACCCGAAACCCGAAACCCGAAACCCGAAACCCGAAACCCGAAACCCGAAACCCGAAACCCGAAACCCGAAACCCGAAACCCGAAACCCGAAACCCGAAACCCGAAACCCGAAACCCGAAACCCGAAACCCGAAACCCGAAACCCGAAACCCGAAACCCGAAACCCGAAACCCGAAACCCGAAACCCGAAACCCGAAACCCGAAACCCGAAACCCGAAACCCGAAACCCGAAACCCGAAACCCGAAACCCGAAACCCGAAACCCGAAACCCGAAACCCGAAACCCGAAACCCGAAACCCGAAACCCGAAACCCGAAACCCGAAACCCGAAACCCGAAACCCGAAACCCGAAACCCGAAACCCGAAACCCGAAACCCGAAACCCGAAACCCGAAACCCGAAACCCGAAACCCGAAACCCGAAACCCGAAACCCGAAACCCGAAACCCGAAACCCGAAACCCGAAACCCGAAACCCGAAACCCGAAACCCGAAACCCGAAACCCGAAACCCGAAACCCGAAACCCGAAACCCGAAACCCGAAACCCGAAACCCGAAACCCGAAACCCGAAACCCGAAACCCGAAACCCGAAACCCGAAACCCGAAACCCGAAACCCGAAACCCGAAACCCGAAACCCGAAACCCGAAACCCGAAACCCGAAACCCGAAACCCGAAACCCGAAACCCGAAACCCGAAACCCGAAACCCGAAACCCGAAACCCGAAACCCGAAACCCGAAACCCGAAACCCGAAACCCGAAACCCGAAACCCGAAACCCGAAACCCGAAACCCGAAACCCGAAACCCGAAACCCGAAACCCGAAACCCGAAACCCGAAACCCGAAACCCGAAACCCGAAACCCGAAACCCGAAACCCGAAACCCGAAACCCGAAACCCGAAACCCGAAACCCGAAACCCGAAACCCGAAACCCGAAACCCGAAACCCGAAACCCGAAACCCGAAACCCGAAACCCGAAACCCGAAACCCGAAACCCGAAACCCGAAACCCGAAACCCGAAACCCGAAACCCGAAACCCGAAACCCGAAACCCGAAACCCGAAACCCGAAACCCGAAACCCGAAACCCGAAACCCGAAACCCGAAACCCGAAACCCGAAACCCGAAACCCGAAACCCGAAACCCGAAACCCGAAACCCGAAACCCGAAACCCGAAACCCGAAACCCGAAACCCGAAACCCGAAACCCGAAACCCGAAACCCGAAACCCGAAACCCGAAACCCGAAACCCGAAACCCGAAACCCGAAACCCGAAACCCGAAACCCGAAACCCGAAACCCGAAACCCGAAACCCGAAACCCGAAACCCGAAACCCGAAACCCGAAACCCGAAACCCGAAACCCGAAACCCGAAACCCGAAACCCGAAACCCGAAACCCGAAACCCGAAACCCGAAACCCGAAACCCGAAACCCGAAACCCGAAACCCGAAACCCGAAACCCGAAACCCGAAACCCGAAACCCGAAACCCGAAACCCGAAACCCGAAACCCGAAACCCGAAACCCGAAACCCGAAAACCCGAAACCCGAAACCCGAAAACCCGAAACCCCGAAACCCGAAACCCGAAAACCCGAAACCCGAAACCCGAAAACCCGAAACCCGAAACCCGAAACCCGAAACCCGAAACCCGAAACCCGAAACCCGAAACCCGAAACCCGAAAACCCGAAACCCGAAACCCGAAACCCGAAACCCGAAACCCGAAACCCGAAACCCGAAACCCGAAACCCGAAAACCCGAAACCCGAAACCCGAAACCCGAAACCCGAAACCCGAAACCCGAAACCCGAAACCCGAAAACCCGAAACCCGAAACCCGAAACCCGAAACCCGAAACCCGAAACCCGAAACCCGAAACCCGAAACCCGAAACCCGAAACCCGAAACCCGAAACCCGAAACCCGAAACCCGAAACCCGAAACCCGAAACCCGAAACCCGAAACCCGAAACCCGAAACCCGAAACCCGAAACCCGAAACCCGAAACCCGAAACCCGAAACCCGAAACCCGAAACCCGAAACCCGAAACCCGAAACCCGAAACCCGAAACCCGAAACCCGAAACCCGAAACCCGAAACCCGAAACCCGAAACCCGAAACCCGAAACCCGAAACCCGAAACCCGAAAACCCGAAAACCCGAAAACCCGAAACCCGAAACCCGAAACCCGAAACCCGAAACCCGAAACCCGAAACCCGAAAACCCGAAACCCGAAAACCCGAAACCCGAAACCCGAAACCCGAAACCCGAAACCCGAAACCCGAAACCCGAAAACCCGAAAACCCGAAACCCGAAACCCGAAACCCCGAAACCCGAAACCCGAAACCCGAAACCCGAAACCCGAAACCCGAAACCCGAAACCCGAAACCCGAAACCCGAAAACCCGAAACCCGAAACCCGAAACCCGAAACCCGAAACCCGAAACCCGAAAACCCGAAACCCGAAAACCCGAAACCCGAAAACCCGAAACCCGAAACCCGAAACCCGAAACCCGAAACCCGAAACCCGAAACCCGAAACCCGAAACCCGAAACCCGAAACCCGAAACCCGAAACCCGAAACCCGAAACCCGAAACCCGAAACCCGAAACCCGAAAACCCGCAAACCCGAAACCCGAAACCCGAAACCCGAAACCCGAAACCCAAACCCGAAACCCGAAACCCGAAAACCCGAAACCCGAAACCCGAAACCCGAACCCGAAACCCGAAACCCGAAAACCCGAAACCCCGAAACCCGAAACCCGAAACCCGAAACCCGAAACCCGAAACCCGAAAACCCGAAAACCCGAAACCCGAAAACCCGAAACCCGAAAACCCGAAACCCGAAACCCGAAACCCGAAACCCGAAACCCGAAAACCCGAAAACCCGAAACCCGAAACCCGAAACCCGAAACCCGAAAACCCGAAACCCGAAACCCGAAAACCCCGAAACCCGAAACCCGAAACCCGAAACCCGGAACCCGAAAACCCGAAACCCGAAACCCGAAAACCCGGAACCCCGAAAACCCGGAAACCCGAAACCCGAAACTTCCCAGGGTGTCACCCATCCTAGTACTACTCTACCCCAAGCACGCTTAACTTCGGAGTTCTGATGGGATCCGGTGCATTAGTGCTTGTAGAGGTCTTGTAATAATTTCCACCATATTGCCCTTGTTGATTTCCAACCCTTGATTTTGGAATCGCTCAACTACGTCAATTCCAAAATCAACTAGGGCAATATGTCGGAGTCTCGGACGGGGGGTTCGAGTTTTAAATCTTCATAATTTTTATTTTTTCACTTTTGACCCATATTTTCTCCAAAATTGCAGTTTTGACCCCATACTTTTCCAATTCTTCAATTTGTACCTAAAATACAATAAATCAACTTTTTAAGCACCAAAATTATCGTTAAAACACACCAAAAGCTCAAATAAAAAGATACGATAAAGTGTAAAAATATACACTTAACAGCGTGTGCCAGAAAATGAGAAGATTCGCCGGAATATTCTCCTTATGCGGTTATGTGTGTCAAAAAAATGAACTTGGGTGTGCCCTTGCAACTTTATTTAGTTACGGTGGCAAAGTGCAAAAACGGCAAAGTCCAGGTGGCAAAATACTATTAACTCCAAAAAAATATTTAATATTTAAATTTGAGTGCTACGAGCATTAGATTTTATTTACATTTTTTTTTTCCGTGAAACGTGTGCTATATATAATGTATACGACCTTTTGTAATCATCACAACTATTCAAGAATAATCACCCTCTATACCAATTGTTTCTATCCATATACAATGATTTTGGAACGTTGTCATTTCAATTTTGGATATACTCAAAACAAATATCATGATCAAATCTCACCAAGTTAGATTTTTTTATCACAGAATCTCCAAATCACGCCAATACACCATACCAGGTCAGCCTCAGACATTTGACATGTAGTATAGATGTACATCGTTCATTTATGAAATTCCCACTGAGAAAATTGAGATATGTACATTATTTGGTTGTACGTTGTTTTATTTAAGTGTGATCTATCGATCGATTCTAAGATTGTTACAAAGATGGGCGAGTTCAGGCCTTGCATCCATCCAACTGGTGAATCTGATCTCAGTTGCTGAAGTACTGTAGAGATAGGATCTAAATGCAATCAGGAAGAAGTATCTCCTGCACACAAGTAACAACAATGTGAGACGAATTAATGGTACAATTCTTCATGTTACATATATAACCAACTATTGTGGAACATGAAAACCAACCTCAAAGCTTTAATACCCATATCGACAAGATATGCTCGATATTCATCACTATCATTTGAAAGCTTTTCAAATTCCTTGTTGTAGTAAAGAATGTCATCTCTCAAATGTCCAGCCCCAGCACACCTTTACAAGAGAGGATGAACAACTTGAAGACTAGAGATACATTTACGAAAAAAGAGACAATGGTAAATATAGGGCTGCAAGCTCGTGTAATTTCTAATTCTTTCAACTTATCACGGTCAAGCAAATGCAGTTAGCTCAGAATTAGCTGAGTGGGACTCTCAACTCTTAATATCATACCCAGTGATTTGAAATGATGTTAGGAGCCATTTTTTAATTCTTGAAATGCGACTGGTAATTTCACGGGCATACATATGGTCTTATGCTTTATCAATAAATGCTTCAAATATATGACATTGCTTGTAGAGAATTATTTAACCCTAGGTTGCAAAATGCTCAACAAAAGTTTGATAGAAAGGACCACTGTTTCCACATGATATACTTACAGACGTAAATCCAAAACAATCTATAGGATATAAAGAAGACTTGGGAAAACGTATTGAGTGGAAGTACTGGTCTTGCACCACAAGTTAGATTCATTTTATCGGTCTTACTTACTGCTATTTGGAAAAAAAATTATTATACTCTTTTGTACACTTTTGTCTGAATACAATTTTTAAAAGAATTCTATAGTTCTGAATTCTGATGCAGATCAAAGCATGAGTTCATAATTTTACTTGAACACGTGCAGGAAAAGATCATACCTATCTATAACGGAGTCAACACCTGCTTTGCTCTCAGGACCATGGACAAGTACTCTAATTAGGCTTAGGATGTCCCTGTAATCACCCATTTTCCGTGCTTCATCATCAGAATTAAAAAGTTCTCCCCGTGAATTAGATGAGCATGGAATTCCAATAAATCGTGAAACACCTGATGTTAATGCTGCCTCTGCTTCAAGTCTTATACAAATGATAGCCATAGCATAAGCAACTCCTCCAAATCCTGTGTGTGATACAAAAAGATAAGACCCTGCAGACCTGTCACGACAAACAAGAAAGTAAGCCGATAGTTTGATGTCCACGTGGCAGGATGATGTCAGATGAAAGAAGGGATGACACAGGCAGTTTAGTATCTTAAATACTATGTATCAATTGGCATATGCAGTATGAAAATTCTGGACTTCACTATGAAGCAAATTGCTGATACCATAGTGCCATGCAGTCAAATTGTAGGGGTACGATTATTCAGTATACAAGTAACTTTACTTTCCAAGGCATGATTCTATCACTGTTTGAGACAAAGACATAACATCAACTACTGTCATAGCATGGCATCATCTCAAAATTATTATGTGAAAAATATGCTTAATTATCTCCGTGATGCCATGCTATATGCCTACATCTTGTAAGCTGTAGTCCAGGTTTATACAGTCATGGGCATCTGAACCCAGTTATACTTGAACACATTATTAGGAAGTAAAAACCAGATCAAATACATGTTGGAATTGAATACTTACTCATCCTTACAGTACTGGATCGAATCAACATCTGAAGCTAGAGCTTCCCTCTCTCTAGTTAATGGGGTCCTCTGATATGCTATATTGTACCCTTCATGCTTTAGGGCTGCATATACCTCTGCAGGAGTCTTAACATCGTCTACAAAAATATTCTCCCAGTAACCTATGACACTAGCCTGTTTCAATGCAGGGTTATATTCTTCACGGTGTAAAAGCATTCTACCACCAGAATTTCTAATCTCAGAAATGATGTCTTCTTTCAGACGTGCTTCCATGTGCTCCACCTGTAAAACGAATAACACGAGGGAGTTGAAAATGGGTTTTATTTCATCAGCTGTTTTATCTTGTGAACAACATCTTAAAATAATGGCGTACCACTGGACCAGTGATTCCAATGTGCTTGAGTGTATCAACAGGCTTATTAAGTTCCCTAAGAACAAAAGGAGTGTTGTTGATGTAAACCACAGCCTCTTCCCGTAGATCTGTTACAACTACTTTCTTAGAAGCATTTCCTTCCGCCGTGGGCTTGGCGCCTAAATAGGCTAACATCTCTTCTGCACCTACAATTGTTGGGGTTGCCATGCTATACACAGGGTATCCGTCAACCTTAGATAACATAAATCTCAAAGTAAGATATCCTTCCATTTAGTGTTACAAACAAACTAGCAGCCGTAGTACAAGCTTAGTTTCAAAACATTAGCTCGACGTAATGAACTAGTTCCCATATGATAAAGTGATCATCTATCAAAACATCATGGCAAATTCATCTATTCATTAGTTCGTGCAGCCTAAAATATTTAATTACATAGTTCAATTGTTTGAGGAGTTTGAAAAATACTCAAGATTAGAAATCAGCAATCCACATCTTTACTTTACTGGCTTAAGATTCTTCATTGAGAAATATAATTTGTTCGGTAATATGAATAATTTCTAACAATCCAGAGCCATCTTGGCATTGAAGGTTAAATTGTCACATGTATATTTGACAATCACCTAAACTTGATATATATAGTTAAAAAAGATGAATTTGTTACCAATCTCACACTTCCTAATATTCTATAAATGTGACATCTCTGGGTACCTTGTAGACATGTGGTGCACCATGGATTGGAATGTGGCTAGAAGTCCTTTGACCAGGAAAGAAATACATCTTAAGAATAGAGCCTTTCCCCAAAACTGAGCCATTACGATCCTTCACAATAGCCTCCATGACTGCATCCCCATGTTGAGATTCATGTGGTGCTCTCAATTCCTCCTGTATTAACAAATCTAACATACAATCAATCAGAAGATAAAGAAAACATGCAACCTTAGAGGCCGTGTGAAGAAAGAAGCTTTACCGGGACAGTAAAGAACCGCCCAGGTCTTAATCTGATGGACCATTTCATTGCTTGAACCTCTGGTCTCTGATGCAACCAACTCTTAAAAGTCATTCTTGACTCTCCTTGCCCGCAAAACCCATCAAATGCTTTGCTACCTAGATATGCTGCAAAAGCAATTAAACGGAAGTAACGCTCCAAATACTCAGCACCGCGGTTTAACGCTACTCTTCTTTCTCTAGGCTCCACATGCTGCTGATTAAACAGCTGTCTGTATTGCAAGACAGCTTGACGTATATTCTGCAGGGCCGAACATCGGTCTATTATAGAATCCAAGGCTTCTCGACAATCCACCCCATTGTCAAACAATCTTGTTATCTTCCACAACAATAGGATGTCATTAATCCCAAATGAATGACCTGAATCTTCCCCAGTCATAATATTTTCAGGAATGGATATTGATGCAGACATCTGTTCTTCACTTTTATCATCGCTGCGACTGCCCAACTTTTTCTGTGATAGGTCATCAACTACCACTCTAATAGGCCTTCCATAATTGATACGGAGTTTCAGAAGGCAAGCAATAACAGTACCTGTTGTTGTCCTCCCGATCCCCATCTGCAAAAATTTACAACATAAGGAAGCCAGCAGAAGTAGATTCTATATTTATTCAAAAAAGTTCAAGAAAATTGTTGAGAGAAGGAAACTTGAAACTATTATTACCTGACAGTTGAAAACGAAAGCTGTGTCCTTGGAAGCAGATACAATATTCATAGCTAATGTGTCAAAGTCAGAACCTTTTGGAGCTTTTCCATCTGTTATTGGAACCCGGGCATATTTGATTGGGAAACCATCAGCTTCGAAGCAAGTAAATACCTCCCGTGGGGTCTGAACAGCATGCAAGCTCACATGTTCCCAAGCATCAGATATTTGTCCATCATCAGTTTCATGGATGACCATTATAGCCCCTTGGTAACGTTCAGCTTCTCGTAAAATATCATCCTTCAGCCTAGCCTCCATTCTTTCAACTCTTTCACAATCAATCCCCTTGACACAGATATTCTAGGACGTCAGTTTCTTAAGAAATAATCAACTAGTAGAATGCCTAAGAAAAGGCAAAATCATAAAAAGTCATTTTTTTGTGTAATAAAAGGGAAACAGTACAGAAAGTAAACATTGAAACAAAGGATGCAAGACTAAAAGAAGCGAACAAAGGATGCAAGACTAACTTATTTTTCTATTAATAGAAGTATTTAGTGTTATATCAGCATCAGATGGTTTTTCCAAAAGAAGAATTTTCAAATCAAACTTAGAACAGATTACAAATAGAAATAAAAGGTATTACAATGTAATCAGGGTATCCATCCATGTTTTACAATTCAAATTCAGAGATCACCGCCTAAGGTAAATAATAAGCCAAGAGTAAATGCCAATGCAGTGGCATAAAGAGCAAGCGCGCCCAAATGAGATCAATATCTATACACTTCAGAGTAAATCAGATCCTTCGGAAGATGAAAGAGAGGGATAACCCTAACACACAATAGCACAGAGAGCAAGTAGCACGCCAAATGGGATCAACTATCTATAAACATCAGAGTACAAGAGATTCTTCCTTGCAAAGGAAGATGGAGGAGAGTTCTAACTAACACTATTCATTGTCAATAATTAGGTACTTCATCTGCACAACAAATGCAGGTCACTCAAAATATTAAGTCAATGCATAATCATACATCTTTATATGACAAGTATTATTCCTTCAGCTATTTATGTGTTTGTATTTGTATTTGTGTGTGTGTGTGTGTGTGTGTGTGTGTGTGTGTGTGTGTGTGTGTGTGTGAGAGAGAGAGAGAGAGAGAGAGAGAGAGAGAGAGAGAGAGCTCAAACTGAACTATAGATGGATTTTAGAAAATGCATGAGACTGTCAAGCAATTTTGTCTATATATATCCTCTCAAGTGATCTTGAAAAACTAAACAGAACTGAAATACATGTTAAAACAATATGCCATGTTATTTTATTTTGAAGTACGTGCATGACCAGAAAATATTTCACATTTTAGCAAGTTTTTCCTGGTTGAGGAATCATAACTTATGATGCTGTACCGTGTACTCCAGCATATTTTTGTATGGTCTTTCAACTTCACGAAGTACGAATGGTTTTCCATTGATGTAAACAACAGGTTCTTCTCTCATATTGTGCCAGAAAACTGGACGGCCACCTTTTGAACTTCCAATTCGTTGAATGACTGATCGAATTCCATCAACAGTTGGATTAGCAACACCATAAACAGGAAATCCAGGAATTTCTCGAAAATTAGGAGCACCCTCCACTCTCTCTCGTAAACAAGGATGTTGACAACCAGGACAGTGGTCACTTTTAAGAACTGTTTGACTTCCAAGAACCTCTCCATTCCTTAATGCAGCAACTTGACTCATCTCTAAAGGGCGCCTATCAGCAGAGCCAGCACTGTTAGCTAAAGATGGCTTAGGATTGGCATAACCAAGTGCTCCCATTGGATCTCTCCTCAGCAATCTGCAAATGTGAGATGATGACACATGATTTTGATATTTTATGGATCTCTGTCTATACCATTATCAACATATTATGCACAATGGTGACACTTCTTTTAATTGCAAGATGGACCTTGCCTTAGCTCAATAAGGGTCTTGAAATGAGCTGTACAAAAATTCCGATCTCAGCTCTACATAACTTAAAATTATGATAACATCCTAATACAGGCTCTGCCAAAGGAAAGCTCATTGTAAATGTTTTTAATCCGCTTATCCCTGTTAGTGTATCACAACTACCAGTAACCAATCTACTTTCTCGATCTTTAGGATATTCAACTTTAATTCTCGTCCTCTAGCAAGTCTTTCCTGATCTGTATTCCTAAACATCCCCTTCAACCAGTGGATACAGACTCTTAACCTGACATCTTTTTAGCGGAACTTAATACACTACACCCCAAACCACAAATGAGGAGATTGGTCAATTGTTTGCGATCTTCGATACATTAATTGACCACAACCAAAGTTTCATGTGCGACTTGCTGATATAGATTTTACTGTCTTGGCAACTGAAATAAATTATCTTTCACTACAAAATTGATGCATATTTAGAAAACAAAACCCGAGGATTTATATTGGACTCTTAGAAAAATCGTAGTTGGGTTTCTGCTATTGCATTGACAAAGAAGAATAAGTATCTCCTCAACATAATATCTACAGCAAATTCTAACAACAGAATATTTAGGAGGTGCAGTTACCAGGAAAGTCAACTTATAACTTCGCCATTACCTGCGCAGTATACTATAAAGCTCCGGCCTAGCTCTCATCCACTCAGTGAAACTGCATTGACCAGGAGATACAGGATAAAGGGCATCTCTTTCCGTGTGGAGATATACAGCAAAGCAAATAAGGAAATAATATCTCTCCAAGTACTCCACAAAAAAGGAAAGAGATGCTTCCCTCTTCATTTCATCAGCTTGACACAGAATACTACTTCGATAAGAAGCAATAGCTTCACGTAGATTCTGTAATAAAAACCACCAAACTAACAATTCAGGATAGCGTCTATTGTACCAGGAATTATTAAATTATCTCAGATATTTGCTCCAGATATAACTGAACGCAACATCACAAGGAAAATACTGAGACAGTACCTGCATAGATGCACATTTGTCTATAACTTTATCAACCTGTCTTTTGCCTTCAACGCCGCCCTTAAGGCACATCATTAGTCAAAATAGGTTCCAAAAAAATCCTTTAGTTTGCCCAACTATGTAAGTATGAACAAGCTATTATCTGTACCTCCAAAACTCGAATAAGACTTCTAATGACTGAATATTCTCCTCTGCGTATAGATTCCTCTGAATTTGGTAAATCGAACGTGATGCTAGAACTGCAATCAGAAATTTTTCCCATAGAACTGGTTCTTGGAATACCTACAAATGAATATATCAGAACACATTGCTTCCATCTTGTACTGTGATAAAAGATATAAGAAGAGAGAGAAAATTATTGAAGCACTCTCTACAATGGAACTCCTACTATAAATGACAAACTTGAACAGAAAATTATCAATCACATCTCCCACAAGAACTCAATCTTCATTGTTATATCTCTGAACCACAAAATGTTTTAAGTCTTTTTTCAGAATATTGAAAAGTCTAATTTACACCTTGTATCTTTATTTACTAATCCCAGCTCAAAGTAGGATTTTTACTGACAGACAATTTAGACAAATATATCATGATATCAATCAAATTAGAACTTGTGTTCCATGGATAAATCATAAATAAGTTATACACTGGCAATAATAAGCTGATGGTATTATCAAATTATTAGAATCAGAACTATTTCAGTCAGAAATTGAGTGGAATTTATTAAGTTTGTACCCAAGTACCTATTTGCTCCAACTCTTTATTGTACAAAGCCTTACCCATGCAGCCAATACCCCAGGCCCACAACTATATCATACCTCACATACCATAACTCAATGACAAAAAATTGCTATTTTCTTGGAAATGACTCATCGTTTTCCATGTAAAGGAACATATTGTATCCATAATTGTGCTCATGACATGCCTGCATCCATTAACTCAAGACTATTTTCACCACATTCCAGGTTCTAATCTTTATTGTCATCATCCGTGTCACAAATCTCAACAAGATATAGTTAGACTTAATCAACTCATCCCACTCCCACTGATGTACATCCACAACATCCTTTTGTCCATTCAAACATGGTTACCTAAAGTTGGTTAAAACAATATGCCATTGGGCCTGCCGGTGGCATTTTCATGCCTCATGCCCCTCAGTAAGCAGTTAAGTTCTAAGTGTGCTAGATGGTGTCAAAGTCATTATCATGAGCTGGTAATTAATGTAGAGATGGAGTGAAGTAGCAGGGGGTGGGGGAATTCGATAGTGGAGCTCAGTGAAATTTGTAGGACATGTGACAAAGAACAAATAATGGCTTATCCTGAGGAGTTTATCTAATTCTAGAAATAGGACATACAAAAACTACCTTATTCTCAAGATCCACAAGGTATTTGGCAAAAATAGATGGAACCATAACATTCAAAACCTTCATAAAAGACTTTTAACCCCATGAACATTTTAGTGCTATTCCTTCCTATGTGACATTTTTTTACTCTCCTATACACAATTGACTTAGTTGCAGATATTACATTGGTGTGTTTAACTAGGGATGTCACGAGAGCTCGAGCTCGAGGTCATACTTCTTATGAATATATATTATTTATATAGATAATAACAATTTAAAAGTATAAAATGAAAAGCCCACAAGCTCTTCGAGCTTAACTTTAAGTTTTATATATATTTTTTATATTTTTTATTAATATATATTAGTAATATATATTAATTAAAAAAAATGAAAAGCTCACAAGCGGCTTGTGAGCCCATGAACAACTAAAAATGCGTTTGAGCTCGAACTCTTGACAAACCAGGTCAACTCATTTGCCCCCTAGTTTAAGTTATTGGATCCAAAATATAGTTACAGCAATCAGTAATTTATAAAATTAGACTACGCTGTATCATGTTATTTTATTTGGCTCCATCGAGCAAGTGATATGTACTTCTAGTCTTGTGATTACTAGAGAAATATTATCTTCCACAATGGTGTCAAAATGTGCACATTGCCTGCTAGTTTATAACCAAATCTTTCCTACTTGTAATCATCGAGATAGACTCTTACCAATAGGAAACAGGACATGCAAGGGAGACTAATGGAAGGGAGATAATTAACTAAGTGAATGACTCCATTTATAACATCAACTATTCTCGCCAAGTAAAGATGATGTAGAAAAATAAGATTCTAAATTGTGCACAATGCATCACCTGAAGCTCCAATGCGATGAATATAAATCAGTGTCGCAATCACCATCCCTGTGGTCGTTCTTCCACGCCCCATTTGGCAATTAAATATAATCTCTGTCCTTACGTTAGCTTTAGATATTTTGTGAACCTAAAAGTAAAGGATGTAGGAAAAAGTGTAGCATTGAATTTCCAGATGTGTTAATAGACCAACTTCAGTATCATATTGACAAAATCCAAACAGTGTAAAATGCATTCATGGTATATAAATTTCTCAAATCTGTGGTTTAGAACAGTAAACCCTGAAACAATGGCTGTTAAAGCAATCCAAATATACAAGAAAGAACTATTAACAGCCATTTTATTTTTAAATTTAAAATGGAATTGCTACATGGTCATGGTATTTGGTAAATGTTATTTATTGTGATAGTTGGGTTGGCATATCTTTCCTAAATGCATGTGTGGGATGTTATTATTTTGTAGCACCTTATCCAGAAAAGTATCATTCACTCTCTTGAATCATCTTCAACTTTTTGGATCTTGAGAAACACCACTGCTGTCACTAGTAATTTAAATGTGGCTTTTCTAGTCAATTCATACTTATTTGCTATATCTTATCCAGCAAAGTTACCATTCACTTTTTCTTACATCCGTTGCAAGTTTTAAAACTTGGAACACCTAATTAGTGGTTGAACCAGGACACGGTAACAGGGTAGGCTAATATTTATGGTGGTTCGGGGGCAGTGCCCCCCCTTTTTTTTCTTTTTAGAATTATTCATAGAAAAAAAAAAGGAAAAGAAAAGTAACAAGCATATCAGGCTAATTCAGTTTGGACTCCGGGTGCATTAGGCTAATGATATGAATTGGGTGCTAAATAAATAAATGGGCTATTATATAGTGTGTGAATTTTGGATTGAGAGTGGGCTGGAGTCCGCCCTTCCTTAAGGATGGATCAGCCACTGCCTCCGGTGACAGTCCACTTGCCAAACTTTATTTTGGCTCTTGCCGTTATTAGAACCAAGATACTTGCCATATTTTGACAAGCTCTGTGGACATTTTCATGATCTCTGTACATTACATATGTGAAGACATGAATTCAGAATACTTGTAAATTATGAATTCGAAATAAGTATGACTTGAATTCCTTTTTGCCTCTCTACTAGGTCAGATCTCAAGTAAATTTAATTTTTGTCACGAACAAGTTGCTATGAATAGTGTGGAATCGGGAGTAATGAGATGGTAGAATCGATATGTGTCCCAAACAAACAGGTCCGACATTTGTACTTGACACATGCAGTAGTTGTATGACCACATAAAATGAAAACATGCCAGCTTGCAAATATGAGGTTAAAAGCTTATAACCATTTTGATCCACCTTTTGCAATTGATCTTACTTTTGATTTCAGTTGCAATTGCATGTGGGTTTAAGCTCAATTACATGTACTGACTTCTGAGCACTGTTTGAGACAAATGACTTTGTGGGAAAGTGCCATGATCTATATCAGACAATAAAATCTAATTTCTCACATGCATATGGGTCCGTGCACACTAAATGTAATAGATGATTCTATGGGCAATAATGTTGACTAACCAGAATATCGAAGTCCTGCTCTTTAGGAGACTTTTCATCCGTTACAGGAACACGTTCGTAGTCAACAAGGTAGTGATGCGTCAATTCTTCGTATACCTAGCTTGGAGAGAATATAGAATATTATAAGGAACTACTTCACATCTCTTCAACTTTTTCACCAAGTGTACATACCTCAAGAGGTGTTTTGACGGAATCATGTGAAACTGGTTCCCACTGATCCACCATCTGACCATCTGGTAGTTCATCAGTTACAAGGATTTTATTTCCATATCTGTTGATTCAGATGTTGTGAAATTGATGTTATACCAGAATGAGCAGTGACCATAAGAACAAAAAGTTAATTATGACTAACAAATCTAAATTACAATAAGTAAAGGAATACAGACCTAGCCGCTTCTATGAGGATATCTTCTTTCAGTCGATCTTCCATTTGCTCTACCCTGACCCTGTTAATACCCTACTTTTATTTGAAAACAAATACTGATGAAGAGATTGACTATGAAAACTTCAAACCAAACTTGAAGCAAATTATATGAACACAGAAGAGGACAAAATCCAAAACTTAAAATACAGACAGTTAAGCTTAAGGATCTCATCTTGGAACGAGGCAGCAAGTGGAAATTTATTTATTCATGGCAGTTTAAGGATGACATGGTGAAAACGTGAGATCGCATAGCTAACATATAGATTCAATTCCCTTGGGTTAAGTTATTGTACAGGGCGGCCAACTTTTTTTTTTTGTAAATAGATGGCTAGTTGTATGTGAATAATGAATTACTAGTTAGTCTCACGAACATCTTTCCCTACATAGAACTCAAAGCACGGGTGATATATTTGTAAAAGACTACTCAAAGCACGGGTGATATATTTGTAAAAGACTATGAAGCTCTTGACAAGCAGTAATATGAACCGGCGGAGAAAGAATGGCTAAGAAGAGAGAGGAAGAATGGAAATGGTATACCAGGAATACAATAAGGAAAGAAGAATCAAAATTTACAGCCACATCCCTATTTTATAAATATAATAACCATTCCAATAATTCAGGAAATATTATACATTTACACTTCCATCCATATATAGGAAGAGAAGGAGTCTAATGCCACTCCACCCTGCATTGCTGAAGAAAATATTCAAGTACAGAGACGAAGGCAAATTTCAAGGAATTACACACCGTATATTCAAGATTCGAAAAGGGCTGCTCCACGTCGCGCAAAACAAAAGGCCGACTGTTAATGTACACCACCTGTTTCATTTACACAGGAAATAATAAATAAAATGAAAATCTCCAGCAAGTCTTTTATGAACATCGCAACAACACAGCTAACATTCAAGTTTTAGCAAGCAAAAGATGCAACCAACTTGATAAATAAGCGAGAATTAATTATCCAAGACATCATTCTCATGCTTAGAAACAAAACCTTTAAGTAGTCTATTTTCACACTCGCTCTTCAACAAAAAATTAAATCATTCGATCAAACAGCTCAAAACAACAAAATAAATATCACTCATCCTATAACTGTGTTCCGGCTCCTCCACAACTCAAGTTTTAATTTTAGATTCCTTCCACCAATGACATTGTAACTTGTTACCTCATGGCAATAATTTACAACTGCCGTATTTGTAAATGAAATATCATAATAACGTAACGTTCAACTTATACAACATGTTATATATTAATTACCAGAAAGTTGATAAAGTCGTAGAGGAGAAACTATGGAAAAGGAAAAAAGTAACTTCCTGCTACTCAATTTGTCGCCAAACCAGGTCCTTCTATACCGTTACAGACAACAGAAGAAAGCAAGAAAAAGCTTAAATCCTTGTGAATCAATACTTTCAAATTCAAAAAAGTAATTAAATACTTGAAAACCTAACACTCAGTACTTAAACCTAATACACGCTTTTTCAAATGTTTAAATACTTAAAGTTGAATGGTGACAATATCACATACAAAAAGAATAAAAGTATTTCCCCTGATTGTTCAAATATATGGAGGAATATCAACATTTTATCTCTTGATAAAGATTTCATCATAAATAGACAAATGTAATCTCTGTATTCATAAACTGTGTTTTTCCCTCAATAATCTGTTATCTAATTTAGGATTTTAATTATTTGGTAACATCAAAAGAAAGGAAAGAAGAAGCCAAAACTTTCCAACACGTCTTTGTTTATATAAGTAGGTACAGATGTGCCGTTCAAATTACGTTTCTGTATGTTTGCATGCATATTACGTAAGATATGTATTATGTATAATTTAAAAAAATTTGGGTTAAAATCTCCTCCCCAGCCTACTAACTCCTATGCGCCAATATTAGAGAGAGTAGAAAAGGTTGTAATATTAGAAAAGATTAAGGAACCAAATGACTCTAACAATAGCCACAACAGCCTATCCAAAAAAAATGGAGTGCCGCTACGAGTGGAGGATTAAGTGTGAAGAATTACCGGTTCCTCGCGAAGGTTGATCCAGAGTACACGAATTTGCTCCCCATTCATGTGAGCCCCAATGTGCTTGAGAACATTTCGGATGCCATCAGTAGTTGGAATAGCAACACCATGAACGGGCAGGGAGTTTGCCTAGAGAAATGAGGGATAAAGAGAGTGAGGTAAGGTAATATATATAGGCAAAAATTCAAAAGAGACGAAGAAAAAGAAGAAGAAACCTTGCGGTAATTGGGGGCACCGTCAACATGGGGAACCAAGCGTTTGTTGTGGCAGCCAGGAAAATGGTCGCTCTTGAGAATGGTCTTCTTACCAAGCACGGATCCATCTCTCTGTTTGATTACTTGTTCTGGTTCCTTTGGTATAGTCGACATCATGGTGCTGCTGCTTACCATCAATCAAATTCAGGATTGACCCACCCTCCTCCTTAATTTTCTTACTTATATACAGCACCGGCAATTGACCGACGAGATTTGACGATTGTATATGCCTAATTTAGAGTTGGATTGCGAATAATAAAAACAAGGGCAGAGGGAAATTCATCTGGTAAACATGATTTGGGCATACATACATACATACCTTAAACAAAAATCAAGTTTGTTAACTTGGTTTCGTCCAAGTTCAGCAATCAGCATCGGTCGCCTCCTCTTATTCTTCTTGTTGGTCCCATCCTATGAGCATCTGCTATTTTTCATACCAACGTGAAAACCGTGCGCTGCTACTATTACTACAATACTATCTACTTGTCGCACAGCAACTGCCACCTCCACAAACCCTCATTTCTTAAGCGATAGGGAATATCCTTTCAATTCAATTCACCTTTGTTTTCTTTTTCTTTTCATTTTTCTTTTTTCCAAAAATTCTCATCCCAAATACATGTACCTCTGTAAATACTAGGAAAATTCTATTAATTACGAATTATTAAATTATCGAGTTAATAATTTAATACGTTTTCACCAAATAGGATCGAGAAAAAATATTATTTAATAAAGATTATTAATTTATCGAGGTTCTACTTTACATTATTTAAATTTATATTAAGATTTTACAGTTCAACAATTCAATTTTGCCTTGTGTATTTTATAACAAAATATATTGATTTGATTTTGTCACAAATTTAGATGCTACAATTTATTAAGCCTAAAAGATGACAATATTTGAACCATAAAAAAATCGATGCACTTGATTCAAATCGAATTTTAAGATTCAAATCAGAAAGTTGAAAACTCAAAATGAAATTGATAAATCGAACCATAAATTTCTATGAGTTTGTAAACCATATTTTCGATGATTATGCGAGCTATCATTATTCATTCAAAAGTAAGATCTCATTTACAAGGAATTTTAAGAAAATTACAAGGAAAATAAAAAAGAGCAAAACAGCTATATTTGAGTTATAGACTGTTAGAAGAAATAAAATTTGGGCCAAAAACGGGTCAAACCAGCCTACATAATAAAACTGATGCCTAGCCCATGGAATTAAATTGCTGGGTTGGGCGGGCTTCATGGGGATGAATTGGAGGTGGGCCGAATTTTGTTCGTCATTATTCTCTCCATAAAATCACATCGTATTCGTCTCTTCATCCAAAAAAAAAAAAAAATAGACTGCTATTTCAACGCGGAAGAACTCATAAGATCAACTGTATTATTTTTGCCCTAAATTTGATCAATGTGTATCTAATATCGTAATATGATAAATAAAACCACTCACAGATTTGATGATATGATAAAGAAAGGACAGTTTCACTGAAATGAGCGAGCAGGCTCAGATTATCGTGCATAACTTTATCGCTTGTTTAACGAAACCTTGGTTTCTGAAATATGTTAAATGGCAAAAAAGAATTCGAATATTTGCTTGTTGATCCAGTATTATAAGCCTTATGTAATCATCTGTTTGTTATTTTGTGTCCAGGTCCTGTACTTGGCAGACTAATCAAATGCATATAATGCATACATCACAGCAACTACTAGTATTCATAGAACAGGAAAACGAAAAAGAGAGAGTGAGAGAAGAAGAAAACAAAACGGAAGTCGTGAATTATTTCAATAATAAAAAGAAGAATACGCATGCACCAAATACTGATGAAACACCCGTTCCTCGATAAACATGTTATTTTTAGGACAAACTAAAAAACACACATTCTTGCATGCCCATTTCAGTTCCGATAACTTGTTAGTTTTAGGACAAACTAAAAAACACACATTCTTGCATGCCCATTTCAGTTCCGATCTTAAATTGAGGCATAATGTGATAAATCCACATGGCGGCCAACGATCAAATTTTTTGAAGAAGGTAATCCTGCAACAACATCTTCTTCAATGCCACACTCATTTGTTCCTCTTCTGATCATGAAGTATCCATCCTGTCATCCCATCATTTCTATATCAATACTTTTCATGTTCAATAATACAACTCAAAAGCAAAGACCAAGAAATTAGAATATATATATATATATATATATATATATATATATATATATATATATATATATATATATATATATATATATATATATATCTTCTTAAATAAATAGTTTAACAGAGAACTTACATCACCCCAGCTTTTATTCCACTGATTTGCTAAAAGCTGCATGAACGATAGCCAAAGGCAATTATTCAGTCCAGCTATAACTTTTCAACAATTTTTTGAACGTTAAATATCTTAAAGAGGTGTGTGTGATGTAATTAATTACCCAATAGTCTTCCCCATCATCACTAGTCCCCCAGCCTATAAGCTTAACGGCATGACCTCCCATCTCATCACCTGTTACGTGTTTGTAGACTCCAGACTTGTAATGAGCAAAATCCTGGAATGAAAGAAAACATAGCAAGCAACGCTGTTGTCAGGAATATAACAATGAAATTTTGAGATATACAAGGTGCCTTTTAGAAAAAGTAAGCTGCAATGAAATCCCGAAGAACATGAATCATAATTTTATGCTTTACTTTAATCTTATATTCCTTTCTTTTACCTCATAGACTGTGAAAGAGACCTCAACTGGTCCATTAGTGAAAATTTCTGCCATTATACTGTATGGATCAGAACTGATTCTATATGCACTGACACCAAAGTGTTTTGTGTCCTTCCAGAGAAGGTTTTGCTTATTGCATCTCTTCTCGCACTTAGGGGTGGGATATGCAGGCTCACAACCAGGATGCGAGCATCCACTATTATCAAAGTAAGGATCGCACTGCCAGAGAAAATCTTCATTAAATGTTTGGCATATGCTATGTTACGTAATGAATACCCATCTTTATCGCATGCATATAAGAAATAAGATGCAGTTATTAATTTGTGATCTCTAAACAATAAGAATCATGTTTCTCCCAACAGATAGCGCTACCTCTTCAGTCACAACACCAGTATGGACAAAGTATCGCCATGCTGATATAGGATAACCTCCATCACAACCCTCACCACACATAAAGCCGCAGCATGCTAAGAGATCATTGACTGATAGAGAAATATTCTACAAAACAGAGGATAAATAAATACATACATAATTAGATATTATTGCTATTAACTTATTACAGAAGAATGGAAATTTGAGGTTCATCAATAACCATTTGAAAATGAACACAGAATCGGTCGGAGAGAGCCTCAACCGCACCAAAAGCCCAACAAGAACCACAATGTCCCTAGTAAATACAAATGTGATTCAGGTGGTAATCTGCATAACCATGTAACAATAAATGAGGCATGGTTGTCAGACAGGAGAAGAAAATTACCTGATCTTTGATTCGTGATATGTACCATGAACCCAAATTAGATAAAGAAGGCCCAAAAAGAATAAAAAAAAAAAAACATTAGCACGTCTCTGATGGAAACATAAATCAATAAAGATAAGTAGCTGACCAAGAATTTTTCCGATTGTGCTACATTGAGGCCAAGCTGTTCTTGCATCAAATTTTTTTGGCAAGTCCAGACCTTTTTCGTGAGTAACGACCGAGATCCCCTTCAAATCACCCTCGGGCATTTTTTTAACTCCAAGAAGGTGCATAAATTGGCCAACCTGGGGTCAAATTATTACCAGAAAAAAAAAAATATGTTTGTATGTCATTATTTATGTTACCAAATCTTTGTAGGATATCTTAATCAAGAAACTTACAGAATAGTTGGCAAATCGAAGGTTCATAGAAGCTTTCCATCCAGCTTGAGGATTATCATTAATTAATTTAATGAGGGATTCCTGCATGGCATTTTGCAGTCAATGTGACTATAAAGTGATGAGAATATATATTTTGAACTGTTTGTGGACAAGTAAGTACCTGAAGAATCTTATTGTGAAGTTTGAGCTGAACATCAGGTTTCCCTGCAATGACCTATAGAGGGATTTGGTTTGGTGTAATTGTGAATACTTTTTTTATATCAACAAAGAAAATCGAAAAGTAGTTTTTTAGGAATGTTCCAGCCTAGAGCGGAAATAGTTGAAGTAACTGATACTTTGTTTTACTTATGACTATTAAAGAACAAGTAGAGAAGGAGAGAGATCAGAACAAGCACGTATGTTCTGGTTCTACTATCTAGATGCAGCAAATCTGGCCTAGCTAGTGGTCGGCACCGATGGGAGGCAATAATCATAATTCATATATATATATATATATATATAAGAAGCCCCCAAAATGAATGAATGAATTGGAATATCGGAACATCAAAGTATGAAAACAAAGCAATCAATCAATTACCTTGAGCTGAAACGTGAAGATGGGGTCTAAAAGTACAAGGATGAACAAAAAGCAGATCCTCCTACTTGCTGCGGCCATTTCTGTTCCTGTTCCTGGTTTGCCTATTGCTGAATTCAGATGCTCTTTATATTTTTTATATCCATCAATTATTGGTAGCGCACTGCGGCACGCATTTACATGGAATGGAATAATCATTTTTTATCCATGTTGTGATATTGACAATTTTGCTTCAATTTTTTATTTAAATATGTTATTGCTTCATTTAATTTAATTTGACCCGTTGAAAACTCTTCCTTTTTTCTTCTACTTTCACCTATTTTACAGTAATAATTTCCAAAACCAAAAAAAAAAAGGGGAAAAAAAAAAGATTATTATTTTTCAAATTATATTTATAAATCTTAATAAGGAAAAGAACTAAATTCAAAATATTACAAGGGCGTTATCCTAGTCGAACAACTTAAAACGGCAATACTGATTACAAGGAAAAAAGCAACCCCAATATTGTTTTCAACAACATGCTGCTGATATTCAACTTGTGGTTGCCGCGGATATGGGTCATTATATTAAAATTGCATACACACTTTTCTCAACAATTCACGTTACCAATGACATTGAATAAATCCGTAGTAATTGTCCCCATAACAGTGTATGTTTTAGTTTAGTTTCGAAGGTATCTCTCTATTATCTGCGTATGAGACGCTGTCTTTCTCGTTTGCGGAAGCGGTTGAGCATGATCTCATCAGTGGCAGCTTGCCTCCGTGTTGCACCATCTGCAACTGAATCAGGCTTTCTAGATTCCACACCATTATCATTTGCACCCTTGTCCTTTTGAAGCTGCTGCTGCTGCTGCTGCGGATTATCTGACATATGATCGTGCCAAAAACAAACAGTCAATCACAAGAGCAAGTGCCAAATTGGGCTCTGTTTGTTTAAGTAATTCATAATCCAATGCCACATTTGGCTTCTGATTGCTCATGCCAGCCAGGCATGCTTGTTCATCTACTCACAAGCAACCATAAATGGGAGGAGAAGACCATCGAGAAAATATCATATACCGTATTCAAATTTAGAAAGAGTTTCCAATTAATAGTAGCATGGTGAGTGATGTAAAGAAAATTAAAATCACCTTTTCTAAGTTTTTCAGCATGGTCCTTTCCACGTTGAGAAAAGTCTGCACTAAAACTAGACGGAATGCTAGATTCTGCTATCGCACGACCCACAAGCCTCTTCTCCTGCAAGAGCTTTTTCGCAGCCTCTGTTTCCTCGATATTTCTTAGTTTGTATCTGCAGATCAGTGATAATGATAAACAAGTACTCCATTTCAACAACCACTTCACTAAACAATACCGTAAGGTCAACATTTTTCTTTCCATAATTAAATATCTCGGAGCACTTCTAAAATGATAAATATATATAAAATAATAATAAAAAAAACCCTTCTCTCGGAACCAATAAGATTGACATATCGTTTTAGGAGCAAAAATCTAGGACAAAAATGAGTCTAACTTTCTGATTAACTTGCAGAAAACCAGAAAGCCAGGCATTTTCAGGAAAAGGTGTCTAAATTATCAAGTTTTGGAACACACTGTCTTTTGAAGGTTTCTCTGATATGTTGGTAAATTTAGCGCTCATATCTCCAGCTGTCTCCCTTTTTTTTTCCTAAGGGCAGCGAAGACATACGAGAAAGAAGTTGTCCCAACATTCACCAGGTGGTGACTGAGAAACATTGAGTAGCCACAATAAAACTATCATACTCTATGGGAAGCTGAATTTCTGCAATCCCTGTAGTCCACTGAGTGGAGTTTTCATCTGAGCTTCGCCTCTTCACCTGATAAACATAAGAAAGGGGAGGTTGTAATACAATCATCATCACTTGAAGTAATTATTCCTTCAGCAGCTGGTGCAGGGAAGATTAAATGATTAACCATTACCTTATGAGTATTTTGAGATCGTCATAACCTTAATAGGGGAAACAAAATGGCATATAAAACTTAAAGTCAACGTAAAAATGAAAATGACCACTACAAACTCAGAGCCAGAAGAAAGTAAGAGCCAAATAAAGAGCAGTAGAAGTACTACAAATCAAAGAAATATAATTAGAAGTAATATAATTTGATCGAGAACAACTCAGATTGCAAGGTCGCTTTCATACTAGGTAAAAATTTGACCTCTTTCAATCGTCCTTTTACCTTTGGTAACTACATGCACTTGTTTATTGCCACCAGACTATGCTTCACATGACCATTCTTTACAAACATAATCAGTCTGCTATTTCCAATTCACAACCAGCCATCACCACTACCTATCTAACCTCACTTATCCAAATTAGCCCAATCTCCGCTCTACCATGTCAACTCTCTGCTCTCAAAAGCTCCTTGGACACCACCCAGCCACCTAGAGCTTTCCTACTTTTTTGTACTGCATTCTCAAGCTAACCCCAGAAACGACATAAAAGCAGGACACCGACGATAGGCTGGATAAACTGCTAAATGATCCTCAAGTCAAGAACAAGAAGTCCATGATCAATGAGTTGAGTTTCTACTTAATTCCAAAAAAAAAAAAAAAAAAAAAAAAAAAAACAATCGAACTTAATCACTTCAAGTCTCTTATCATTGATTCCAAAAAGAAATGGTCGAATTGCTTGTATAGATACCTTCTATTGAGTCACAACCCACTATAAATATCGAAATTATATGGTCAGCATTCGAAATCTCTTTCGGTAATCTATTTCATTTAGTTATTATAAATTCGAATAGGTCTAGATAGTTACTGGGATTGGTTGATACAAACATACAAGTTATGTTATGCTGTTGAATAACAAGCCTTCCATTTTCTATTTCGGTTTATACTATAGAAAATCCGTATGCTTGGGAGTTCCTGATGATTATATAGTCCAAGATTTTACCATGACTGCAATTTTTCAGAGATGCAAAAGCGTGCAGCTATATCTATAGAGACAATATCCGATTAATGTACTCGATAATAAAGACTAGCCATGTAACTAGAATATTATTATCATCTTCAACATTCTCTTGCTGCAGTTGCGGGTGTATGTATATATAGTGATGCAAATGTGCTAAAGATATAAAGAAAAGCAAAAACACGGTAATAGAACACACAAAAATGTGAGTCACTCACTTTCAGATGCTCTGGAATTTTGTACAACTCATCCGCTGCACGCTTAATATCGTTCTCGACTTGATTTTCTACATCAACATTCTTGCCCCTTTTCCTAGCCAGTTCTTGTTCTACATATCTCAACCTGCCCATCAAAATTGAGAAAAAATTAAAGACGGGCTAATTCACAAGAAACTATACAGTTTAGCTTTTTTAACTGAAAACTATATATCTCCTTGATACTACACATTGTTCTTTTCATATATATTAAAGTCACTAAAGCTTCTCTAATAATTGTTTCCAAAACAAAAAGGGACATGGAATTTGAATTTTCTTGCTGTCTTTTAATTAATATTTCAGAACAAACTTCAAAATATAACACAAAATGCTCTACAAATGGAACTCATTCAATAAAATCAGCTCAAATGCTTACAGTAGAAAGAGTTAGACTCAATACTTATGTCAGAAATATTGAAATAACAAAGCATTCTATCTGTATAACGCATATCAAGACACTGAGATGTTAAGTTGGACAAAAACATGAAAAGCAAAAAACAAGGAGTATATGATAGATACATATTGGGGTCCTCGACCATGACAGCAGTTTCTTGAGCAAAGGTGTCCTGCAAAACCAGGTCGTCCTTCTCAGCATCACCTTCAGTCTTATCATTAACGGTACGAATCAAACCACTGCCATCGGTGGCGCTTCCCCCGGCAGAGGCAGGTGGCGCAGGTGATAGTAAAGCGGATATCCCAGATTTTTTCCCTCTCTGTCTCTGGAGGAATTTGACCTCCTCCAAGGCCAAAGTCAATCTAATTTAATGCGCTATATCAGCAAACATATATACACACACACACACACACAAGGGGATAGACAGACAGAATTGAAGGATAGAGGAAGAAGAGCACCTCATTTCATGGTCTTCGTCTTCCTCTTCGACCTCTATACTTCTTTTTCGAAAATTCTTGGCCTTCATACTTTCAATTTATGTACTGTGTGTGTCTGCAATAGCATAAAATCCCTTTATTTTTCTAAAAATTGACTGATTTAAAATTAATATTTTGGGGTAATTGTGCATAAACCAATTATACTTGAAAAGAGAGTAAAGAGAAATTGATTGAGAAAAAAAGCTTACTGGTTTTCAGTCGGAAAAAGGATGAGTTGAACGCCGCTCGCGTTGTTAAAGATCGAAGGTTTTTTTGTCAAGAAAAAAGATCGAAGGTTGAAGAAGATAATTTTGAAACGGAAGATTTGAAATCCCCTGATTTAAGTGTTGGCCCAAACGATGTAGTGGATTTAAAATCCGTTCAAGCCCAAATCCAAACGGGCTGTCAAAGTTTCGGCTTGATGCTACAAGAGCAATCCACAAATCTTTCATTTGATCCCAAACATGCATTTAAATATGGGCAAATGCCAAAAAATCCATCACATGGGATTTAAGGCTATGTTTGATAGAATTAAGTGTTGAACGCTGAATGCTGAATACACACCTGAATGAGTAAGAGAGACGTTTGAACGCTGAATACTGGCCAATTAAGTTTGTTTGTTAACTCGAAGCTTATTATGGCTGAATAGTGTGATTTTACTACATTGTCCTTAAAAATTGTTAATAAAATGTTTATTTACCATTTGAATTATAAAACAAAAAATATATAATCTTTTTAATTCATTAGATCACATGTTTCATTTGATGAAAATCAATATAACTGAGTTAATACTAATTCTACATTAATGACACATATAGATAGGAAAATATATTACTTTAATATAAATAAAAAATATCAAATAAAAAGATCTAATGAGAAAACATAAGAATAAAATGTTTAAATTTGCGTTAGCGTAGAAATTTTAAAAACTATTTTACATTTTTGCACCATCACACAGACACACCCATACAACTTATCTAATTGGAAGAAATTTATAGAAGAAAAGATAAATGGGTTGAGATAGTGAAATTTATTGGGAATAAATTAATCATAAATGCATTCAGCGTACAACTGAATGAATAAGTTCAAAATTTCTGACTGAGCCAATAAGCAATGAATGGCTTCAATCAGACCTTCCTACCAAACACACTGAATACGATATTGCTTACCGAATAAGAGATGGCTGGTAATTCAGAGCTTATTCAGAGGCTATCAAACGGAGCCTAAATGCATGTTGGTTAAAAAAAAAACAGTATCTCAATTAAATTCATCTATATGTCTTTAGTCTAAAATACCCTCAATAATATAATTCTTATCAATTCCACCCATTATACTCTAACTTCCTTAATATTACACATTGACCCCGAATTTAAACAAATATATCACATTAACCCCCAAAACCTTTTTTTTTCAGAAAATAATTTTTTTTCTGAAATGTCTTTTTTTCCAGCCAGATTCCGGCGTTAACTTTTTTTTTTTTTTTTTTTGAAACTTTTTTTTTTCCTGAATTTTTTTTCCGGCCGGTCAACCACCGTTGACCGCCGGTCTTCGGCGTTGACTTTTTTTTTTAATTGTTTTTCTTAGAAAAAAAAATATTTTAATTAATATTATTGTCTTGGCTACTAAATTACTGTCTTAGACAGTAATATTACTATTTGGGACAATATTATTATGAATATTATTTTTCCGAACAATAATATTATTAATATTATTGTCTAAGACAATTAAATTACTGTAGGAGACAGTAATTTAACATCTAAGGCAGTAATATTAATTAAAATAATTTTTTTAAGGAAAAAAAAAAGTCAATTAACAGTTAAATTACTGTCTCCGACAGTTAAATAACAGCCGGAGACAGTAATTTAGCAACGAATACAGTAATATTAATTAAAAATATTTTTTTTAGAATAAAAAAAGTCAATTAACAGTTAAATTACTGTCTCCGACAGTTAAATAACTGCTGGAGACAGTAATTTAGCAACGAATACAGTAATATTAATTAAAAAAAATTGAAGGAAAAAAGGAGAAAAAAAAAAAGGTCAATTAACAGTTAATTACTGTCTCCGACAGTTAAATAACTGCCGGAGACAGTAATTTAGCAGCCAAGATAGTAATATTAATTAAAATATTTTTTTTTAAGAAAAAATAAAATTATACCAAAAAAAAAAAAAAGTCAACGCCGGAGACCTGGCGATCAATGGCAGTTGACCGGCCGGAAAAAAATTTCAGGAAAAAACAAAAATTCAAAAAAAAAAAAAGAAAAAAAAAGTCAACGCCAGAGACCGGCGGTCAACGGCGGCGACCGGCGGCGACCGGCGGTCAACGGCGGCGACCGGCGGTCTCCGGTGGTGGCGGGTCAAAATTAGGGTCAAAATCCGAGCCATCAGCCGAGCCATTTTAAATCCGACGACGAGTAATTGTCGCCACCGGCGACTTCTGCCAACGCCTCCTCCACCTCAGCATGAATGCTGCTTTTGACGGCGTCGTTTTGGTCGCAATTGAACAATTTCTTCAGAGAATCTTCGAGTTCGAAATCTGGAGAGTTGTTTTGATCTGATTCGTCGCTGTCGTTAATTTCTGACTGATTTGACATATTTTTTCTCTGTAACTATTTTATTAACAGTTTAAGGAAGAATGTGAGTATCTAATAAATCTTGCCAGACACCCTTTGGTAAAATCGACGTGGTTGATCGCAAGACCGGCAAGAGTAAAGATAACAGGTTTGTTGATTTGATCTATTTCCAATTCTAGTGTTTCTGGTCTTTACAGTATATAATCCCAAAAATGAGTTCCTCTCTTTACACGTTCACATATGCTAGCGATGTTGACGCTGATAATCATAAATCTATTTCAATTTTTATAATGATTTTTTTTGACGAAATTGCTAATGGGAGGAAGAAGATGATGATTTTTTTCCAAATAGTGGTTTACGTTTCAAATAACGAGAAGAAGATGATTACACGGACTATGCTCTAGGATTCATTGGAGAGAAGATGGTGTCCTTTATAGTGGTTTTATATTTTCTTTTTCGCAGATTTTTTGATGTTTCTTGTTAGAATTCATAGTGATTTTCGATGTTTATATAGTTGTGTATATAAAGTGGTTTTCATGTTTATATATATGTTTTCTACAAAGTGGTTTTCATGTTTATATAGTTGTTTATACGGAGTGGTTTTCATAATGTCAGGCTTTGTCTTTGATAAATTTATAGTGGTTTTTAACAATTTTATCGTGGTTATATAACTGTATATACAGAGTGGTTTTTATGTTGACATAGTTGTTATACATAGTGGTTTTCAAGTTTACATAGTCGTTTTACATAGTGGTTTTCATGTTATATATGTATTATACATAGTGGTTTTCATGTTTACATAACTGTTTATACAGAGTGGTTTTCATGTTTTTATAGAGTGGTTTTTATTAAAAAAACTAGAAAGAAAAAAAAAATCATTTAAAAAAAATTGAAATTAAGAAAAAAGAAAAACCATGAAAAAACATGAAAAATATAAATAAGAAAAGAAATAAATGAAAATAAAAAACCGAAAATAAAAAAAATAATTACAATTTTTTTTTAAATCGAAATAAAGAAAACCAGTAAACAAAATAAAAAAGAAAAGGAAAAAAAAAACTGAATTGGCGTGATGTGGGGAATAATTTTTGGAGAAGATTTAGATGTAGATTATGGGTATAATTTTTTTAAATTTAAATAATTATACTAATTAATAGTTAGTGGGGGCATATATGATTTTTCAGGCCCATTGGATTTATCTCAAATATCATTTATAGAGAAAGGATTTATCAAGAATTAAAATCCCAATGAAGGATGTTTGGCATATTGCCCCTAAAAATAAATAGGGTCCATTTGATATACACCCCTATAATGGAAAATATATAAAGATAGGTCCACCCCTAAAATTCTTCCTTTGAGATACACCCATGGAGAGGCAAAAGTATTGTTGTGCCCTTAAGTGGAATTTTCGCCCAACTGCATTCAGTATTTTCGCCCAACTACATTCAGTATTTTTGCCCCTGCATTCAGCAGTAATGCCCAACTGCATTTAGCATTCTAGATCTGCATTTATCAGTTTTACAGATTTTTTTATTAAAAAAATATAAATGTTTATTTTATTATTATTTTTTATATATTCCCTATTTTGTATTTTTTTTTTATTTTTTTTATTTTTTTATTTCTTTTTATTTTTTTAATTCTTTTAATTCTTTTAATTTTTTAATTTTTTATTTTTTTTTATTTTTTTAATTTTTTTAATTTTTTTAATTTTTTTAATTTTTTTAATTTTTTAACTTTTTTTTAATTTTTTTAATTTTTTTAATTTTTTTGATAAATTTACTGTACAGAAATTGACTGCACGTGACTACAATATACTACACATTACTATAGTGTACCAAATTCATGTATAGTTATATGTAATCATGTACTGTCTTTTTACCCCAATATTAATCTACACCAACAACAAATTTCACAATTTAATTCTTGATATTATAAATCAACTAACCAAAAAAAAAAAAAACACACTCACATGCAAAAAAATTCAAAACATGAACGCGCATTACTATATATATTAAAAAACACATAACATACATATAACTATATGTTACTACACGTGAATATAGTTATCTACAATCATTTATAGTTACATAAGTGGCATAAGTTTGGAGTATTGTAGCAGGAATGCAACTTCACATAGCACTTCTTTGCATCTTATACTTTGTATCTCATAATGTTTTACAAAGCAAAAGAGGTGAAAAAAATACAAGTTCAAGAAAACGAAGAACAAAATGGAACAAGCGAATTACATTACATGAAAAAAATACAAAAACACAATGAAATACATTTTTTTGATAAAATTATTCTGGTGAACTATAGTCACAAGTAGTTATGTGCATTATTGTTACGTTACTGCATATGACTAGATATGACTATATGTAGTCAACTATAGTCACATGTAGTTATGTTCATTCTTCTTTCTACATGTGACTACATATGACTACACGTACATGACCATATGTGACTATATATGTATATATATAAAATTCATCTACACCACCAAAAAAGTTCACAGGTGAATCTGTATAAAATGGTGAATAGAACATTGAAAAAAAAAGTTATTCCTTACCGAGTTACGGTGCCACGAAGCATAAAGTGACATAAAGTCTGGAGTACTGTAGCATGAATATAACTTCACATGACACTTCTCTGCATATTATTCTCTGCAAGTTATACAAATAACAAAACATGTGAGAAAAAAATACGAGTTAAAGAAAACGAAGAACAAAAATAGAACAAACGAATTACATTACATGAATTTTTATAAAATACAGAAACAATGAAAATCATTTCTTTTGACACATTTACTTTAATGAACTATAACCCTATATGGTCAACCATAATCATATGTAGTTATGTTCCTTCTTGTTACAACATGTGACTATATATGACTACATGTGACTATATAATCAACTATAGTCACATGTAGTTATGTTCCTTCTTGTTACTATATGTGACTATATATGACTAGGTAATTTCCATCTTATAAATACAGTAAATATATACAAGAAAAAAAATAAAAAATCTCCCACCACCGTTCTACTCCACCACCAAACTCAAGGAAAACAATTCATCAAGCAATTCATTTGATTACACGAAAAAAATACCTAAACAATTGCATAAATCATCAATTCTAATTTTTTCACATAGTTCGAACTTAATACAAGTGTCCAACATCAATTCATGAAACAATAAAAAATTACAACAAATTACCTCATACATATTAGAGACTCGTGCGGCGGAATACAACGGAATATTGATTATGTTCATCGATTGCAGCTGGAATACAGATCCTATTCTCCGGCAATACAAATCGTCGTCGAAATACGGATCCCGTGCAAGGGCAACAGATTTGTATATATTTACTCTTTTTGGTATATATATATATATATATATATATATATATATATATATATATATATAATACCGGATCTATATATACAGGCGGCGGGGAGCAGCAGCTGCGAGCGACTGCTGGGCGGCGCAAGTTGGGAGATGAGCAGAGGTGGTTGTATGACTGTGGTGGATAGAGAGAGAGTTAGAGAGAGAAGAAGAGAGAGGGGGGTATATGTAACGGCTGATGAGTGGGAGAGAAACTCGTGTTTGAAAAATTAAAAGGGTAAAATAGGTATTTCAAGTTGCTTAGGGGAGTCTACCTAATTAAGTTCAAAATTTGGGTTTTTGCCTTAGAGAAAAAAAAAACATTGTGCCTACTCATATATATTTTCAAAAGTAGGGGGTTATCCCACATTTCCCCAAATAAATATTCAAAAAAGTTGTTGACAAAAATTAGTTAATAAAAAGGGGTTTTTGTGCATAAGTCCCCAACCAAACATGTTTATTATTCTAGGTTTATGGACTATATATCTTTCACTAATAATCTCATCCCTTTAATATTTATTATAAATAAAGGAAACATTCATGTATATGCCAATATCACCCTCAACCATTTATACCCAATTCTTAATTGTAACCATAATTTAATCAATTTTGTCCACAAAAATTCGATTTTGACCACAAAAAATCAGTTTGGACTTTTTTTTGGAGCATACTTTAATATGCTCCAATTTCATCATTAACTTAATTTAATCTCAATTTGACCCCAAATTTCACAAATTATTCAATTTTGACCCAAATTGTTTTTTTCAAAAAACATTTTTTTGCCGCCGGATTCCGGCGATCAACGCCGGTCTCCGGCGTTAACTTTTCAAAAAAAAAAATGTTTTTTGTTTTTTTTTCTGTCGGATTTTTCTGCCGGTTTCCGGCGTTGATATTTTTTTTTTTTTTTTTTGCTTTTTTCTTTTTTCTTTTCTTTTCTTCCGAATTTTTTCGCCGGTTTCCGGCGGTCTCCGGCGTTGAATTTTTTTAGTGTTTTTTTTTGTTTGGTTTGTTTTTTTTTACGTCCGCCGCTAAACGTTGACCGTAATTGTGCTGTCACTGGCAATAAATTAACATAATTATACTGTCAATGACATTTATTTAACGTAATTGTACTGCCGTTGACAATATATTTATGTAATTGTGCTGCCGTTGACAGTAGATTAATGTAATATTATTATTTTTTTATTTTTTGTTGTTTTTTTTATTTTGTTTGATTTGTTGATAAGTCAACGTAATTATATTAGTTTCGTTGATAGTAAAATAACTGTAAACACAATAATATTGTCAACAACATCAATATTTTTTTTTTGGGTTTTTTGTTTTGTTTGAGTTATTCACGGAGTAACGTAATAATATTACTGTCTATTATTGTAATATTACTGTAAACACAATAATATTATTGTGGTTGACGGTAATATTACTGTTGTTATAGTAATATTGCTGTCAACCACATCAATATTATTATTTTGTTTGGATTTTTTGTTTGTTTGTGTTATTCATGGAGTAACGTAATAATATTACTGTCTATTATATATTATTGTTGTTATAATAATAATATTACTGTCACTCACAGTAATATTAATTCTTTTGGTTTTTTATTATGTTTACATTTGTTGAACGGTCAACATAGTAATATTACTCTATTACACAATAATAATGAGTTTTGTTGTGTTAATATTATTGTGCTAAAGATTACTATTGTAATATTACTGTGTTAAACTGTAGTTTAGTTTAATTTTACTGTGTTTAACAGTAATAAAGTTAATATTACTGTCAATCACAGCAATATTGCTGTTTAAACGGAAAAAAAAGGTTACATAAAGAAAGAAAAGAAAAAAAAAGTTCACGCCGGAAACCGGCGAAAAAATCCGGAAGAAGAAAAAAAATAAAAAAATTAAAAAAATTGAAAAGTCAACACCGGAGACCGGTGTTGACCGCCGGTAAACGCCGGAATTCGGCGGGAAAAAAAAAGTTTTTGAAAAAAAAAAGTATTTTGAAAAAAAAATTTGGGTCGAAATTGAATAATTTGTGAAATTTGGGGTTAAATGAGGTTAAATAAAGTTAAGGATGAAATTGGAGCATATTAAAATATGATAGATTATTATAGTCCTTTACAAAAATTTAGACCATGTATGGACTTATTGGTAAAGAAGTTTTTTGTCTATAGCTCTTTATAAATAAGTATCCATTTATAAATAAGCTCTATTTGTAAAGACCCCTAATAAAAAATATCATAATACAACACATTTTTTTTATTAAACTATTTTTAATTATGTTAAATTATAAGTGTTACAAATTGATGAGGCCATTTTGGACATATTTTGTGTGTATTTGTAGGCTTTAATCCCACGTTGCACCTTTGAATTATACCATTTTGGTACTTAGCATCCTCGAAATAGATTCACAGCACTTTGCACCATCGAAACACAATAAATTATGCATAATGCACCCCTAATGAATTTTTAAAGCTAATAAAAGTAATTTAATATTTTCGATGGTATTTTTTTAGGATGATAAATATCAAATTATTTTTTTTATTCATTTCAAAATTATAAAGTGCAAGGATAAAAATACTATCTGATATACCTAAATGGGCCGGCCCAATGGACCCTTAAATTTATCTACTAATTAGGCCCACTACACGAAAGCCCAAATACCTTCAAAGTAAGGCTTGGGCCCAACAAAGTAAGCCCAACCCAATCACCGATATATAAATAGGTGTTTTACTCATTTGAAAAGGTACGTTCTCATTATTGAAAATCAATCTCGAATATTATTCTTTCTGCTATCTCTACGATCCAGACATCTGACTTGAGCGTCGGAGGGGTTTCCGCCGGATCAATCCCCGGCTTAGTTCACGTGTGCTCATTTCGCAGGGACCTCAGGATCATCAAGTTGACTAACTACTGATCCGCTTTGCTCTCCCAGTTCGTTTTCTACACCACCCCAGGTGATCTAAGTATTTAGCATCATCATTTTGGCGCCGTCTGTGGGAACGATGCAAACCAGATCACGTAGCCAACAAGATCCTCCTGAGGCGTCAGCTCGGAGAGAAAATGACACGGCTAATAACCTTCCCGTCCGTGGAGGATCTGGCATACCACCTCCTCCACGCGCCGCGGAACCACTTTCCCCACGTGCCGCGGAGCCAGCTCCTCCACGTGTGACAGATCCACCTCGCGAGGTTCAAGTGATCCCTCCTCGGGACCCACCACTCGCCGATCCTCCACTTCCTGCGCCTCGAACGGTTCAAATAACCGAGGACGCGCTCCAACGCATGATAGCAGAAGCCTCAACTCGCGCCGCCACGGAGGCCGTAACTCAATATATCGCCACGATGGGAGCAAACGCTCCCAATGCGATACCAGCGCCAGCTCCACCTGTAGCGCCACCTGTGGCCCCACCGCCAATTCAGAATCAAATAAGTGTCTCCTCCTCTACCTCGGACCCACGGTCTCGAGTGCAACTATCTACTAATCACAGAGGGGCACAACCCAGACAGCAGCGTCGGCGCTCATCCCCACGGGGGAATGCGTCACCACAGAGAGTCCCTCTCTTTAATGAGGGAGAAGGCGAGGTAAACAGCAGAATGTCTCGCCAGGATCTTTTCCCCCAACCAAATAATCTAATGGGTGAAAGAATGCCTGTACCAACAAGACGCAGTCCTTTCACCATAGACATTCTCAACGAGGTATTGCCTCAAGGAGTAAAGATCTCGGGGTTACCTCAATTTGAAGGGACCACCGACCCACAGGAGCATATAGAGAAATTCAGTGCCATGACGGATTTATATGGCCCGACGGATGCTGCGATGTGCAAAATGTTCCGCACCACTCTCTCCAAGAGGGCAATGCATTGGTTCAACTCTCTACCCATAGGGTCCATTGACACCTTCGCTCGGTTGTCGACCCGGTTCACCAACCAATTCGCCATCAACAAACAATATGCCAAGACCCCAGCTCATCTTTTCTCTGTAGTACAGAGAGATAACGAAACGCTCCGCAACTACATTAAGCGTTTCGTAGAGGCCGTCCACAAAGTTCCCAGTGTGGGGCAAGACATGCTCTCCGGGATTATGCAGCAGAACTTGAAACCGGGTAGATTCAAGGAATCTATTGCCGGAAGACCCCCAGGCAACCTAGAGGAGTTGCTAAATCGAGCCGAAAAGTACGTCCGAATAGAGGAAGCCTCTACCCATGCTCCTCCTAAAAGGAAAAGGGAAGATGACCGTCAGGACAATAGGAGACGTGATGACCGACGTCCACCACTTCCACCTCAAAGCCAACCCTCCTCCTCCTACAATAGGTTCATTCCGTTAAACGCTCGCCTCACTGAAATCCTTCACGTGATAGAACAGAGAGGTTTAGCGGAGCCTCCACGTCCTATGCAACCGAATGCAAAGCGAGAAAAGTCAGATCGTTATTGTCGATTCCATAAGGACAAAGGACATACTACGGAGGAATGTGCACAACTCAAAGCGGCAATTGAGAGGCTGATCAAACAGGGCCATTTAGGCGAATACATCGATAAGCCGCGAAATAAACGCCGTGATGATCCTCCACGCCGAGACAACAATCGAGATCAACAACAAAGACGAGAAGATGGGGGTCATCGACGTGACCTAGATAACAATGATAACCAGCCTACCCGGGGAATCATCTCCTTTATCTCCGGAGGACCGGCGGGGGGCGATTCACAAAATGCAAGACGCACCCTCGCTCGATCAGCGCGCATGAATCAAGAACGTGCTTCTCCATCCGCACGCATATATCAAATACGAAGACCTGATCACAACATAGTCTTCAACTCCTCCGACCTCGAAGGTCCAGATGAAGACCATGTCGTTGCATTGGTAGAAAAAACAACGGTGGCCAACTTCTTGGTCAAGAAGATATTAGTGGACGGTGGAAGCTCAGCTGACATCATGTACCTCCACGCCTTTAAGCAGCTGGGCATAGATAATGCCCGGTTTAATCCCGTCTCCACACCGCTGAAAGGATTCACAGGAGAAGGCATTTTATCCATGGCAGAAGTAGAGCTGCCCGTCTCTTTAGGGGAAGACCCTTGTCGAATCACCAAGCTAATCAAATTCCTCATCATCGACAAGCCATCTCCATACAACGTCATTTTAGGGAGGCCAGCCATCCATACATTCAAGTCCGTACCTTCCTCCTACCATCAGAAGTGGAAATTCCCTACTCCCTACGGAATGGGGGAAATACTTGGAGACAGACGTCTCGCCCGAGAGTGCTATGCAAGGGCCCTACGAGAACCCTCTAAGAAGCCTAAACCACCCGGAAGGGGAGACGACACCCAAAAATCCGACAAACGGAAGTGGGTCAATGCGATCCTTGAGGACAATAAAGAAATCCTCATCAGTGTACCAGACGATAGCATCAAGCTAGCAGCTGTCGAAGAGCTTAAGCTCATAGAGCTCACCCCTGGAGATGGCTCCAAACTCCTACGCATCGGATCCGATTTAGATCCTGAGATGGAGAAGCAATTAGTCAAATTCTTGCGGCACAATGAAGATGTGTTCGCTTGGAAAGCTCAAGATTTGGCGGGCATCCCCCCTCATGTAGCCCTACATCGGCTTAACATCGACAAAAGGTTGAAGCCGATCAAACAAAGAAAACGAACATTTGGACCCGAACGCAACAAGCACATCAAAGCAGAAGTGGCGAAACTTCTAGAGGCGGGTCATATACGACCAGTTTAGTATCCTGAATGGTTGTCGAACGTAGTACTCGTTCCCAAACCCGGGGGAAAGTGGAGGTTATGCGTGGATTTCACTGACCTCAACAAAGCTTGTCCTAAGGACCCATATCCCTTACATAGAATCGACCAACTCATCGATTCAACTTCGGGATGTGAGCTCCTCAGCTTCCTTGACGCTTATCAAGGGTATAACCAAATCTTGCTCGCACCAGAAGATCAAGAGAGGGCTAGCTTCGTCACAGACCAAGGCATCTACTGCTATCGAGTCATGCCTTTCGGATTAAAAAATGCGGGAGCCACTTACCAACGTCTAGTGAACGCCATGTTCGCAGATCAGATCGGTAAGAATATGGAGGTCTATATCGACGACATGCTCGTCAAAAGTGTCAAGGTCTCGGACCACCTAACTGATCTGGATCAGTGCTTCGCTACCCTGCGAAAATACAAAATGAAACTCAACCCCCTCAAATGCTTGTTCGGAGTTCGAGGTGGCAAATTTTTGGGATACATGATTTCACAGTAGGGAATCGAAGCTAATCCCGCAAAAATCGAAGCAATTACCTCCATGCCTCCACCAACGTCTATCAAGAAAGTCCAACAGCTTAACGGTTGTTTGGCATCTTTGAATAGATTCATTTCTCGATCAGCGGACAAGGCCCTCCCCTTCTTCAAAATTTTAAGGGGAGGAAAGAAATTTGAATGGGATGAAGCATGTCAAAAGGCATTCGCTGAGCTGAAGTCGTACCTAGCATCCCCACCCCTGCTCATAAAACCTCAGCCCGGAGACACCCTCCTACTGTACTTAGCTATCTCAGCTAATGCCGTCAGCGCAGTCCTCATCCGAAATGGAGGAAAAGGCCACCAACCCATATACTACATAAGTCGCGCCCTCCAAGGAGCCGAACAACGCTACACCAACATGGAGAAACTCGCTCTCGCCCTCATCAACGCAGCTCGGAAGCTTCGACCTTACTTCCAGTCACATCAAGTGGTGGTTCTCACCAATTATCCTCTCAAGCAAATACTAAGGAGTCCTGAGACATCCGGGCGATTAGCAAAATGGGCGATCGAGCTAAGCGAATATGGGGTCGAATTCAAACCCCGCCCGGCTATCAAAGCGCAAGTATTGACGGATTTTCTAGTCGAAATGACTTCAGTAGAAGAAAGCACTTCTTCACCTACTTGGTCTGTCAACGTCGATGGATCTTCCACTGCCACATGATGGGGAGCGGGTATCGTCCTAACGAACCCTGATGGAGATGAGTTCGAATATGCTCAATGATTCGAATTCACAGCCTCAAACAACGTCGCTGAATACGAAGCCCTGATAGCGGGAATCCGCCTCGCCCTAGCAGCCGGAGCGCGCAAACTCCTAATCCAAAGCGACTCTCAGCTCGTCGTTAACCAAGTACTCGGAGTTTACGAGGCCAAAGAAGACATCATGGCCGAATACTTAGCTGTCGCGCACACTCTCTTATCTAAATTCGAGAGCTATGAGATAAAACAAGTACCTCGCTCCAATAACGTCCATGCAGATAAATTAGCTAGGCTAGGAAGCTCCATGGCCAACATCGGAAGTCGGAAGGTGACGCTCCTCACCTCACCTCAGCCGGAGATAAATTCGCCTACCGAAGTACACTGCACCGAGGAGGATGAACCATGCTGGTTCACTCCAATTCTGAAGTATCTCAAGAAGGGGGAACTTCCAACGGATCCCACTGAAGCACGGAAGTTAAAAACAAGAGCCGCCCGCTTCACTATAGTGGGAGAAGAACTGTATAAACGAGGTTTCTCATTCCCCTATCTCAAGTGCCTCGACCCGACCACAGCGGATTACGTACTTAGAGAAGTACACGATGGCATCTGCGGTAATCACTTAAGCGGGAGAACATTAGCTCTCAAACTATTGAGACAAGGCTACTATTGGCCAACGATGCATGAAGATGCGAAAAGATTAGTCCGGAGGTGTAAGCCCTGCCAAGAGCATGCCAATATCACTCACATGCCAGCGGCATTAATGCAACCAATTGAAAGCCCCATCCCTTTCGCCCAATGGGGGATAGATTTAGTTGGACCGTTCCCGCCCGCCACAGGAGGACGTAAATACCTTATTGTAGCAGTGGACTACTTCACCAAATGGGTGGAGGCAGAACCCTTAGCACGTATCCGAGAAGAAGAAGTCATCCAAAACCTATGGAAGAACATCGTCTGTCGCTTTGGAATCCCACGTTCCATTATCTCAGATAATGGAACCCAATTTTGCGGTGACAAAGTGAAGAATTGGTGCCTCGGTTTGGACATCAAACAATTCTTCACATCCGTAGCAAATCCACAGGCTAACGGCCAAACGGAGGTCACGAATCGCACCATACTCCAGCACCTTAAGACAAGGCTTGGAAGTGCGAAAGGAAAGTGGGTGGACGAGTTGCCTAACGCACTATGGGCTTATCGCACAACCCCACGAGCAGCAACCGGAGAGTCGCCCTTCAATCTAGCTTTCGGAACAGAGGCTATCGCACCTGTTGAAATAGGAGAACCATCTTGGCAAATCACCAACTATGACCCAGCAGCTAATGAAGAGGCTATGCGGGGAAGCCTAGACCTCGTAGATGAGTTACGTGAGATTGCATTCATCCGACAACAGATGTATAAATCACGCATGGCCAAGGCATATAACTCAAAGGTCCGCCCTCGCTCCTTTCAAGTCGGAGATCTAGTCCTCCGAAAAGCTGAAGCCTCTCACCCCATCGGTAAGCTCGACCCAAAGTGGGAAGGACCGTATAAAATCACAAAGGTGGTCAACACTGGAGCATATCGCCTCGAGAACATTGATGGACACCCTATACCCAGAACATGGAGTATTGGGAACCTCAAACGGTTCTACGCTTAAGGTATACATCTACCTTACTTCAGATTGGTTAAGGTCACCATCCATACCCCTTCTATATGAAAGTTACTTACAAATTGTCGCATCTGCAGGCTCCACGACCTTTCACGTAACTCGTCTTGTAAGCTGTTCCTAGATGGTTAGAAATTTTTCTACTACATAACTAGGTGCGTTAACATCCTACCTAAACTGGGGGGCTAGTAAATTTATTTTCACCAGCAACTCATCATCACATCTCACCATCTTATTACAGATTGGGAGCCAATTACGAGGGGATGCATATTACTCAATCAACGGCCCGAAGAGCGAGAACACTCCATACCACATCGCCATGGGTAACGATATTTCCACTATAATACACCATACGCATGCTCTTGGATATTCATACTAACGAGAACAAAAATCATTCCATCTAACATGCACGAACACACAGCAAATCATAGCAACTCACAAGTTGATTTCATAACTCGAAGTGCGAGGAAGAAAAATCATCCTCGTATTAGGGTACGTGAATTTGCAATACACATCATCTCAGCTTCAATCACTAAGTCTTCAATACAAATGCTTAAACAAAATTCATTTTTCCTCAATTATACCTAACAGGCATAGAGACGCCAAAGGAATTCAGCCTACCATCAGCACAGCGGAACGAACGAGTACAAGGAAGACGTGGAAGAAGAACAAGTGTAGTACAATCAATCAGAAGAATTTTTTTTATCAAGACAATTTATTGCTTTAGCAGTAGTAAGTTACCTTCGCCTCATGTAGGCCCATCGTATTAGCTATTTATTAAATTCGCCTCACATAGGATTGTAACAATTCTCCTATACTATCGTTGAATAAATCACAATTTTCGTTTTACTCTTTCTGCCTTTAAATCGATACAAACTACCTCTCATCACCAGTCTAATTCTATACCACCCTATAAACACTTAGAGAGATTTAGATACTCCATATAGCCTGGCCAGCTGGATTATCTAAGTCCCTTTACTTGTTTCACGAGGTGTTAATTTTAAAACGTGGCCACGGACAAATATATTTAAGACCCAAGCGGTCCGAACAAACGGCACGACCCTTAACGAAAAACTTGGGAGACTGATCCCCTCCTCAAGTACAGCGCGTACAATGCTAAATGTAAATACATACAAGCAGCGCATTAACTTTTGACAATGTCAAAATAAATAATTCAAGATATCAAACTTCAAATGTCAAAAAAAGAAGAAATTCAAACGAAATAGTAGAGGACATACCCATCTACATCAGCGATAAAAATAAAACTAAGAATCTAACAAATAAAAAAGAGTTTAACTATCCTAGCAAAAATATCTAAACTCCACCACCACGGGAAACGGGAAGAAGACGCCCTCACAGTGGGGCCATCAACAACCATGTCATCCACGAGCTCTTTGCCCGTTTCGTTGCCATCGACCTCATTCTTCTCTTCATCGGATATACCAGCCTCCATCCCACGAATCACTTCCTCGCTGATCCCACCCGCATCGCGCAAATATTTGCGACAAGCACGCACTAATGGCTTATAAACCACAGCCAATGCATGCTCCTCAATCATAGCAGCACACTCATCACTACCTCGGAAATTAGCATTGGTCTCCTCCACAATGGACTCCTTATAAGCCGCACCACCTGATGTCGTGAGGAACCTCTTCCCCGTCGCCTTCTCGACTCCGTATTTCTCCTTGAGCTGGTCGTAGCATTCGTTCAACTTGTGAACATCATCCTTATACGCCTTCGCATCACCTCGGATAACCTCGAGCTCCTCTGTCTTCTGCGCAAGCTTTTCCGAGCGTTGAGCAAGATCGGACCGCGCTACTTCCAACTGGCTTAGAAGATCATCCTCACGCGCGTGAATTCGAGCCCGCTCCTCTTCCTTCCTAGCTTCCACGTTCCTACCGTGCTCCATGAGATATCTCCAAGTCGCCACCAACTATATAAAAAAATAAAAAATAACAATATTTTCCGCAAGTCAAGAGGGAATAAAACATAAAAAATTGTTTTAAGTAGACAAGTACTCACCCCGTACTCACCCCACATATGTCCCCACCAGCTAACTCTAGCATGTGAGAAGGACCCTTACCAGACATCCGAGCACGGTCATACTCCCGAACAAATCCCTCGGTACTCAACATCGGCAAATCATAGTCCGATACATCCCAGTACGACTCCTTAACATCGCGGTTCACGCCGTAAGCAAACAGCTGTTTCCCTCCTCCACCATGGAAATCATAAGTCACTACACCAAAAAGGGCTTTTTCTAACGGATATATCCGTTACAAATAATTATCCTAACGGCAAAAACCGTTAAAAAAATGGCGTTAGAAATTGAACGCCAAAAAATTCTAACGAATATATCCGTTAGAAAAATAAAACAATCCGTTAGAAAAATAATTATTTCTAACAATTATTGTCCGTTATAAATTTCATTGTAACGATTCATTTTATAACACTTCTTACTAAGTTCCTAACAGATATATCCGCAAGAAAAAATAGAAAGAAAAATTAAAAAAAAATCACAAATTATGAAAAAGAAATATATTATTTCAAAAACAGGTCACAAATAACAAAATTTAAATTTACATAAAAATAGTCATTCATTACAATGAATTTTCCACTATTCTATAAAGAATTCAACCTAGAGTATCAATATGATCAATATACCATAAACCATTACAACAACATTCATTTACATTGAACAAAAAAAAAAATTGTAATTTAAATATAACAGATGAACTCCTGCCCCACCAAGCTTGAACTCAGATGTCCTGATATAAATAAAACGAACAAAATAAATCTAGACCAAATCAACTCACATAATGAAACAAATTATGAAATCAAAGTATAATGAAACTAAGAAACAAAAGTTCTCACCAGTTTATACCCTAATGATACAAAGAAATCAAAGTACAAACTATTCAATGAAAATTCGGAATTAGTTAGCATAAATGTGACATAGATGTAAATACATTAAAAACCAATGCTTTGTTCAAACAATTATAAATTATACCTCTATCTTCTTAAGCTCGGCTCCTAGGGTCATTGTCCGAATGTTCTCCTAATCTCCAATAGTAGATATTTTCTTCCGAGACCTGCAAATTATTAGTAAGTATGAGATAAATCAATATTAGCCAAAGTCGGCCTTATCTTTGTTTTTTTTATTTTACAGTAAGGCCTCAATATGTCCTGCATGTTCTAAAATCAAATAACTACATAAATCTATATTGAATTTGAAAAAGAACAGATATCTTCGAGAAACTGCTTACTTGTTTTCTGCTTTTGAGTTCTCACTTTCTTTCCATGCTTTAATCAGAGACAATCTCTTATCTATTGCTACTCGGGAAAGCACAACATCGGTGATAAAATTAATATAATCAAGTATTTTTCGATAGCTCAATACATAATATCAATTTATATCAATTTTCAGCAAAATAAAATGGCATACTAACATACCTATACCTCTGTTTATAGAGCCTCGAGTTTCTTCTCCCCAACTACATCATGTGCTTCTGCAATATATACAGAAAGCATCACAAGTTAGCAAAAGAAATAATCGAATACAATCCATTCAACACGTTAGAGAACCTTTCTAGTACCTTGTGTAATAACAGATAACTTGCGGTTCTAACGGATAAAAATCGTTAGAAATTTCTAACGGTATATATCCGTTAGAAATAGTATTTTTTTACTGTTAGAAAATACCACTTTTGGTGTAGTGAGTTTGCTCTGGGTCTACCCGTGGACGCTTAGGCACAGCCATATACTCGGTATCCACCCTCTTTCCCTTGCCACGATCCCTCGCCGGTGGACGCCCCTCCACTTCACTAGCACTGCTACGGTCATCTGCGACTACTCGAGGAGTTTCTACATGGACCTCCTCACGAAGCAAACCACTTGAAGAACCTCCCAACGTAGAGGGTACCTTCTTCGATGCCTTCTTCGACGTCGCATTCGCCTTAGCTTGAAGTGCCGTAAAGCTGATACCCCCATCTACAAAAGATAACAAACACATAAAAGACATGACGTATGCACTACCAAAGAACTAAAAAAAAAACACACACACAAGTCAAGGCAACAAAAAGATATACGGTGCTGACCCTTAGCCTTTGGTATCAAAACCCTCGGGTCAAATTCCACATCACACAATCCCGACTCTTCAATCATTTTCACCATATTCACAGTTATCGTGAAACTCTCGCACGTAGGATTCCAATTTACGGGAACGTCAAAAGTGGGAGCCCTCACATAAAAAAATGGGTCTTCCATTTCCCCAAAGATAACTTCACACTCTTCACGAATTGGTAAGGAACGCGAGGATGAAAACAAAAGAAAGGCGTCTTATTGGGCCGATGTAACGTAAATAACGCCTTGAACAAACTCACGGTCATAGGCAAACCCACCAGAGACACCCTATCGTGAAACGCCTTGAACATAAGAACTGCTTAACTGATTGTACCCTATCTTGAATTCCTCACAAACCTTCAACAAGGTCGGATGCGGTGTAATCTGAGATGTACACATCAAGTACGCCAAAAACACCGTATGAAATCCATCGGGTGGCGAATACAAACGGTCGCCCTTCTGAGGCAACAACAACTCGACATTACTTGGCGCTCCAGATAAACGACGAATAGAGTGCAAATGCTCTTTCGTCAACACACTATCAAAATCAACTAAGTCCAAATTAATTGGCTTCTTTTTCTTTTGCCTCCTCTTATCAATCTCAATATCACCTGGCGGACTATCATCTTCCTCATCCTCTTCATCCGTCAGCTCAACTTCACTACTTGGCACCGCCTGATCACTCGCCAAAGGAGCTTGATGCGAATCATCACTATCGCTCCCAAAATCCACAACCCGACGACCATAGCAACGTCTACTGGACATCAACAGTAGGGCAAATATTAATATTGTTACGCACTTCTACATCGTCACTCCACGATTCAATGATTTCTCGCCGACCAAAACTTCCCCCATTTAAAACACCACGCGAATCAGCACCCTCGGAAATTTGCCCATCAATTTCGCCCGAACCGAGCTCAAAACCGGGTTCTAACGCGCCCTCACGCGCGCGCGTGGCCCCAAAAGGGGCGGATCCACGCGCGCGCGCGTCATCAACCAGTTGCTGCCCACGTGTCGCCTCCCCACTCGTTGAAGTCCGCGCGTCACAGTCAACCCGCCTATCCGACGCGCGCGCGCGTCGCTTGGGAAGTGCGCCCGGCTGCTGCTCATTAATGGCCACGCGCGCGCGTCTCTCAATTCCAGCGCCCGACGCGCGCGCTCGTGGCTCTAATCCGGTACCTGCTGTGCGCACGTGGCTTCCTCCCATTGGACCACGTGCGCTGGTCCACCCCTCCTCAGCCGCCGACCCAGCTCCCAACTCCTCGGCTCGGCTCGGCTTACCTCTAACCTCGAAGCGCGCGCCCTCACACATTTTTTAGCGGCTCGAACCAGCAATTGCATCCGAGCCACCTACCCCACCCACCTGCACAGAATTTCGAGCTCCACCTATCGCAGATCCGATTTCTCCACCCGATCGTACTACCTTCTCGCGTTCCATGCCCACGGAACCAAAAGTTTTCTCGACCCCTTCAACCGGATTGCGAAGTTTAATTCGTAAAGATTTCGAATTACCCGGATTCGACATGACTAAATTTTCTCCGCAAAAAAAATCAAAAAACAAAAAATTTCTACTCTACCACAAAAACAAAAATTTCAAGAGAAGAATAACACAGAAGAAGACCTAGAGTTCAAAGAACATACCCATATTTATTGCAAGAGTTGAAGTTTAATTCTTTCCACCGTCAAAGGAGACTATTTATCTGGCCCTTGTATAATATTTAAAACCCTTAAATATATACTTCACTGCCAAATAAATACAATTATCCCTTATTTAAACTAAGGAACTATTTCACTGCCAACGGAAACTATTCAACCCACGACGCAATTAACTCTCGACACGACCCGGACCCCTCTACACAAGTCTCCGTCTCGAATCGAGAGTTGGGGGGCTTAATGATATACCTAAATGGGCCGGCCCAATGGGCCCTCAAATTTATCTACTAATTATGCCCACTACACGAAAGCCCAAATACCTTCAAAGTAAGGCTTGGGCCCAACAAAGTAAGCCCAACCCAATCACCGATATATAAATAGGTGTTTTACTCATTTGAAAAGGTACGTTCTCATTATTGAAAATCAATCTCGAATATTATTCTCTCTGCTATCTCTACGATCCAGACATCTGACTTGAGCGTCGGAGGGGTTTCCGCCGGATCAACCCCCGGCTTAGTTCACGTGTGCTCATTTCGCAGGGACCTCAGGATCATCAAGTTGACTAATTAGTGATCCGCTTTACTCTCCCCGTTCGTTTTCTACACCACCCCAGGTGATCTAAGTATTTAGCATCATCATTATCCTATCAACAAATTTAAAAATTATATTTCTTATAATAAAATAGTTTACGAGAAAAAAATCCTTAAGCTATTTCGTTATCAAGTTATCTGAAAATAATTTTATTTGAAAATTTTGTACCTAATATTTCCACCGGTTACAATTAAAGATCCATCAATAGAGGCTTAGGCCGGAGAGAGAGAGGGGGCTGGTTGGTGGGCTTCGGCTAGCTGAAGATTGAGAGGTTAGTTGATTGGTGAGCCTGGACTGGAGAAAAATGGGGAGATAATGGGCTTTTGGAGTTTGGGCCTGGCCAATTTAGCCCAAGTTACAAATCAAATGAAAATTCAGAATTTAATAGATTTAATAGAAGATCTAATATGACGAATAAAAACATATTAACTAACTAACTAATAAAAAATAAATTAATCTAATCAAATCTTCCGTATATAACGGAAGAAGCCCTCAATACTCGAAGAATTTAGGAATGGAATTAGATTTATGGTACTTTGTATCAATGTTATCATAACCGAACTAGACACACGGTTGAACCGGTTCAACCCGAGTTTTTTACTTATTTATTCATTTAACTAATTTTTATATATAATTTTGAGTTAATTGTTTTTTAAATATGTATTTTTCACAAAATTAAAACTTCCGCATAAAATAATAATTTTGTAAACATAAATAATAAATTAAAATATGTCACAATTATAGTATAATAAATAATATTTTTAGTTGCAAAAAAGCCCTAATTTGTTTATTGCGGCCAACTCATCAACATCTATCCTTCCATTCTTTTCTTTCAAGCGGCGGCTCCACCTCAGCTCCCTGCAAAATATTTTTTTTTCTTCTACTCTTCTTTCTTTTTTCCACAACTCATCCACCACAGCAAAATATTATTATAATTGTCACAGCATAAATCAAATTCAGGTATATATAATATATTGTTTTTGGCCTTTTGTTTTGAAACCGGGTTTTTTGCCAGTTTTTCACCGGTTTTGACCGGGCCATTTCCGGTTCCGAGCAGATCGACTCCGGTTTTCATTTTTCACGGGTTTGGTTGTTGAACCGGACCGGATCAGCCACGGGTCGCGATTGAACCGGCCGGTCCGATCGACTTACAACATTGCCAACGACACAAGCTGGTTCCGTTTGTATTGTATGAGGACAAAGAATGGACACGTTACGTGAATAACTCGTACAAACAGAGTAGGGTATTCCGGAATTTTTTGGGGGCTGATCGATTGAAATTTCAATGAATTAGGGTTAGCTAATTTTACAAAGACATCGATGGTATCTTTAAGGGACATTGCGAGAGTGTTGGATGGGTTATCTCTGGTGGCTAAGGAGGGCATCAGCCGCTCCAACACCGTTCCATTGGAAACCGCAATCAAGGCCGCCGTCCTCTCCGTCGCCGACGTTGCCGGACTCACTAAAGGAAATCTCCGTCAGATTGATAATGTTCACAGAGATACTGGCAACGACACTGTCATCTTCTTTACGGATCATGTTCCCGCTCCCAATTCTCATCCCCTACCGACGCCTGGTGCAGATGCAACTGTGCTTCTAAATATTGGTTCTTCCATGGATCCAGATTCCCAAACTTCCGTGGTTGTATATCCCCCGCCTGATGCTTCCTCGACCTCGAATGCCACTATAGTTGAAGGTGCTGTCATTCCCCAAACTTCCGTGGATGTAGCTGCTCCATCGACCTCAAATACTACTGCAGTGAACGGTGCTGTCACTCCCTTGAAGCAGAGGAGGCTCAGGGAAAGGAAAGTCCCTTCTACTCCTTTCTCCAGAGCCATGGGGTAAGTTAATCCATACTTCCACTCACTGCTATTAGCGTATATTATCAACTGGCATGTTTATGCAATTTTGTTTCAAAAGGTACACTTAATTACTTCAGTAAACGGGGTGAGAATATATGATTCATGATAGTCTCAATGAAGTATAGTTGTTGTAACTTATTCACTTAGTATCTGATATGTTGTTGTAGGGCACAATGTAATGGATTTATGTTTTACTAGTGTTTGAAGAAAACAAAATGAGTGATGTCAAAATACGAGGCTTATTTTATTTGTCAGATGAATATCAATCTTTCAATTTAGTTTCTGTAGCTGCCTTTTTGGACTGTAGCAATTACCTATTTTAACTCGTCATTTCTGTTGTTCTGACCTACGTTTTCACTAGTGCAGTTCTCTTAATGGCTGGATTCCGTTTTAGTATTGTACATTGTATTCTCAAACTTATGCTTTCATCTTCATTAAGCTACAGCTAACTGTTGAATCTCAAGAGAAACTGATATTAGCATGAGTTTAGTTTTATTATTTGAAGTATGATTGAAGGTTTGCTGGACTTGGAGCTGGTCTTGCTTGGGGGACACTTCAGGAGTCTACAAAGAGGGTCTTGTTTGGTACGCCTAACTCAGAAAACAACCAACATGCCCTTTCCCCATACTTGTCTGAGAGAAATGCAGAACGTTTAGCTCTTGCATTATGCAGAATGCGTGGAGCAGCTCTCAAATTAGGCCAAATGTTGAGCATCCAGGATGAATCTCTCGTACCTGCTCCAGTATGTAACTACATATTTATTTAGATTACGAGTTCTTGCATGTTATATGATTGTATGCATGCCCAAACATTCTCCGTCTCGTTTCTTATGATAAAAGTATGGCCCCAATTATTTTTCAAAGATAATTGTTCTGGCAGTTTATGGCTATACTTTGCTGCACATACATGGTGCATCAGTTCTCTCAACTTGCCAGATCTCCTTCTTGACTTGATTTGAATTCATTTAAATTTTTACTAGAATGATGTTTTACAGTGTAACCAAATAAATATAGAAGCTTGTTCGAACAAGAAGTCATGCTGGGATAAAGTTCTACTTTAGAAAAAAGAACTAGTGTTGAATGATCAGATTTTGTGAATCGTACTTGTAGAATAGAGTTGCAAGATGTTTAAAGTTCTAGATTAGTAAAAAGGCTTTATTCATGCGCTGGTTGATTTAGTTGTGGCACTGGCAACATTTTAATGATGGTGGTTTATGTGCATGGATCACTTGACAAAATTTCATATGTTATGAGATCTTTATGTTGTGGTTTTCTTATGGGCTTGTGAGAATGAGATTTTTTTTTCTGATGATGAAATTTAATTAGAGTGCCAACCATATTACCAATGTAGATGAGCAAATGATAGGCATGCAGATGAGGGCAATGTTTTTTTGCTTTTAGAAGTTCTAACTTCCATGACCACATTCAATCTTCGAATTTTTTTAACCAACATTTCCATATTCTTACAAACTATAATTTTATGGTTTCTGATTAACCGTAATAACTCATATGCCATTTCAGATATTAGCAGCTTTAGACATTGTTCGTCAGGGTGCTGATCGGATGCCAAGGAATCAGCTCAATCAGGTTTTGGATGCTGAATTGGGTTCCAACTGGTCATCAAATTTGACGAGTTTTGAATATGAGCCAATGGCTGCAGCAAGTATAGGACAGGTAATGAAGTTCAGCGATGTAATTTATGCTTATATTTGATTCCGGTGGTGTGATTTCAGTTGTGCAATCAATTCATTCAATATTTCCCTATTTTTGCTGTTAATTAGCTATATCTGAACATTGGGTGAATTGGAAAGAAATATTGTGCAATGAATCTGTATATAGTTTGATAAGAAGTACTCGAGCTCAGTTTTAGCACAGTTTAGATGACAGATGATGGTGTTATTTGATTACAATAGTAAGTACCAAAACCGGAGGCATTTCTTTGAGTTTCACACATATCTGAACTCGTTGTCTTTTCAGGCAAAATATATATCCGTATCTGTTCATCTGTGCATCTTATTATTCATCAAAACGTTTGACTGGATCTTATTCATCTGCCGCTGTTGTGTTTCATCTCCTGAGTCCTGATTCTTCTAAAATAACTTTAGGTCCATCGTGCTGTCACGAAGGAAGGTTTGGAGGTTGCAATCAAAATTCAGTATCCAGGAGTTGCAGACAGCATTGAAAGTGACATTGATAATGTTAAACTGCTATTAACTTATACAAACTTGTTACCAGAAAAAATGTACCTCGACAGTGCAATGAAGGTAGAATTTTTGCGTACCAGTATTTTGCTTACTTTTATGAAGATTTCTGATGTATATTACAATAGATAATTCTTGGGCCTCATTAAGATTAAACATGTGTCTTGTATTAAAATTTGTGTTCTGCCTGCAACATTATGAGGACCCTGGTTTAACAAGCTCGTGTCTGTTCTTTTCCTTCAATAATTGGTGGTGTTTGCTTTGTTGCAGCCTTACTTGTCTCCGTGATTTGATTTTTGGTTTGCTTAACTCTTTCTTGTTTCTGTTGGCTCGATCACGCTTCTGGAACTGATATGCTTGAATCAGCTTAGATAAAACTGCCACTTTTATGTCATTGGATATCTACTTTGGCTTATACTACTAAAATTTGCATTTTGATGCCCACGAAGTTCCTGTGTTGTAAAATCTTTAGCCGGAAGATTCTCTCAGTTTCTTAGTTTTCTGTAGAATGTTAAAAAAAGAAAGAAGGTAGTGGAATAAAAGAGAAGGTATTGGAAAAAAAGATCTATTGTGCGAAAACAAGAGAAAAGAGAAAGAGAAGGTATTGGAAACTTTAATTGAGTGATGACTAGATACCCACAATGCTGGAATTTGTGATCTGTTGCAAGTTCACTAGATGTGACTGTTCCAGTTTTTGGCGACAAAGATGTTGGTTACAAATATATAATATGAAATGCAAACTAAAATAATGGTTTTGGTTTGTCTGTTGATCCTAGACCTTAAGTTACCTTGTGGCATGCACTTATGGAAGTATACTAAGTGAAATAGTACAGGTAATTCAGCTTTGGTTGAGGAATCAATGCTTGAATTTGCAGGAATGTTATTTGCATTGGGTGCATGTTGTATGTGCTGATATCTACTATTAACATGTGGTCTTATGTGTCTCCAGATGGAACCTGTATTGTGCTAATACTCATTGTTAGAATGGAAAAAGTGAAAAAAAAACTAGGATTCGAACAGCAGCCAAAAACAGTTTTATTATAGCAGAGTTACAATATCGAATGAACCCACTCTCTGATATAGAGATGGGAAAAGACTACTAAAGAAAGAATTCTTCCATAAGACATACAGACTAACGTAGATAAACAAAAATTACCCAATATAATAGGTTTCTAGTCTAAGACAATTTCCAAAACATTGTCAGCTGTAAATTGGGGTTACATGAACTATTATGAAGTATTGTTGCTTCAATAAATAATATTGTAAGACCATGTAGTAGGTCTAGAAAGTAATTAATCTAAAGAACGTCAAGAGTTCTGTCAACAGTTGTGTCCCAAGATAGTTGGAATAAACCTCACAATACTTGCCTTTCACAGTTGTATGCTTAGCAATTATCAATCATGAGTCGGAAGCTTTGATCTCATTTCAAATATTTTGTCTTCTGGCTTCTTCAAATTCTGATATAAATTATTTCTTAGTGGGTCTGAAGTTGTCTCAAACTTTAAACTTTATGCACCTTTCTGACTGCAACTTCTACGATCTGGCCTGTGAAAATTCATTCCATGTTTTTACAGTTACAAAAAATGTAGATACACCAGATATGTGATGCCATGTGTGATTGTGACACCTTCCTGACTTCTTTCTCAGGTTGCGAAAGAGGAACTTTCTCGTGAATGTGACTATGAATTGGAGGCCAAAAATCAGAAAAGGTTTCGCAGTCTCCTGACTAATAAAAAGGGCTTTTATGTTCCATTCGTGGTGGATAATATATCTAGTAAAAGAGTCCTATCTACAGAACTGGTTCCTGGTATTTGCCTCACTATATCTTGTTTTTTTTTTCCTCCAATAATGTTAGAATAATAAGTAAAAATAATTTAGCTGTAATAGAAAAGGGATACTACCTTGGATTTAGTATGCTACAGTTGAAAATAAATTTTATTTGTTGATTTTGAAGGAAAATGCAGGGGAAATGTTTGTACGATTCAAATTAAAATATTTTTTTTGGTTTAGTGATATATCAATTCCGGATTGTATTTAGAATAAATAAAAACTTATCTTGTTGAAAAGGAAGTTGTGATATAATTCAGTTTCAATACTTTTGCTTCTCCTATAGTAAATTGTAGTTCCCAACAGTGTAATATGTGTGGATTGATCTTTTTTTTTTTTTTTTTTTCCATTCTATATAAGTTGATCATGTATTATGACTAATTGCAGGCATTCCAATTGATAAGGTGGCATTATTGAGTCAAGAGACTCGCAATTATGTTGGAAAAAAGTTACTGGAGCTTACTTTGATGGAGTTATTTGTCTTCCGTTTCATGCAGGCATGGTCTCTATATTACACAGATGTCTTATGATACGCTTTTTTTGTTAAGAGTTCTGGAATGCATCAGTTAAAATATAAAGTATTTTTCATTAAGTTATGCTTTTCTGCTGTATAGTTGCATTAGTATTTATTAATCTCCAGGGTAAATGATATGACTGTACCTATTTGTTTCCCCCCTATCTTTTTGTAACTATAGCAGTATATGACATTATAACCCGACTTCATTTTTGAACTTAATAAAGTATTTGAACTTCACTTATTATTCTCATTTTTTATGTTATGTTTATACTTGTCTTTTTTCCTTGCTCAAGCAGACTGATCCAAACTGGAGTAACTTTTTATATGATGAGGTGGAAAAATCGATCAATCTTATAGACTTTGGAGCTGCTAGGGACTACCCAAAACATTTTGTAGACGATTATATAAGAATGGTAAGATACATTCTATTTTCTAACCATTTACTTTTAGATGCAGGAGCCAAGATTAAATATTAATGTGTTTTCATTACAAATATCTGCTAACTGGTGGTTAAACTTAATCTGAAGAAGTTTTCACATGGTGAATGATTTCCTTAGCAGATTGTCACATCATCTCATACATCCTTAGCAACTACATAGACATTTAATTACTGGGGAAGCTTAATAACATTCTTTTGGGAGTATGTGTTATGGATACCTGCAATTACCTTCATTTCTTAGTTGAGTTATAAAATATCCTTCCTTTTTGATGTAGACACTGTTTCGTCAAATTTGTTGATTGGAGTTTGCTTTCAGTAATAATCTTCCAAATGACTTGGCGACTGACATTATTGAATGACAGGTGCTTGCTTGCGCAAATAATGACAGAGAAGCAGTGATTGAGATGTCAAGGAGACTTGGATTTCTTACAGGAACGGAATCTGATATTATGTTAGAGGCTCATGTCCAGGCGGGTTTTGTTGTGGGGCTACCATTTTCAAAACGTGGAGGGTACGATTTTGGATCTACCAACATTACTCAAAGCATATCAAACCTTGGTGCTACAATGCTCAGGCATCGGCTCACACCGCCACCCGAGGAGGCTTATAGCCTACACCGCAAGCTTTCAGGTGCTTTCCTTGCTTGCATCAAGCTTAGGGCTGTTGTTCCCTGTAGGGAGATTCTGCTCCAAGTTTATGAGAATTATCAGTTTGCTGAAGAAGCTAGTGGCAAAATCTTGTCAACAAGTTCAATTTAATTTAGTGATATAGAGGAATAAATATATATAAATATATATGATTCTGAGTATATTTTCTTGTGGGTGAAATTGTAGAAACTTACGTGAGATGTAAATGCATTAATTACATTGCTTTCATTTCCATTTTCGTTAAACAGATGCAATAGTACACACCAGTTTCCATTACATTGCTTTCAGATCCAAGTATATTTTAGCAGCAAGTCTTAATCTTGTTCTTCGATGACACTAGTATCAGACGCAGACACTTCCCGACAACGTCCTCAAGTTTCCAAATTACCCACTTACCTGAGTCTATTCTAGAAGAATCCCATCCTGAATAAGATTATAGCCTAACTGAGTAATAATTGAAATAATCGGACAAATTGAATTATAATTATGTAACATGTTTGAATTTTTTTAATATGCTTTGAATTTAAAAATATAATTTTGATAAGACTTTTGTGTTGATTTCCACCTAATATAAAATTCATAATATCAATGACAATATTAATATTATAAATATGTTTTGTAGAAAAAATTAGAAATTCCAAAATTATTCTCCGACAAAAAATCAGAATACTTTTGAATTATAATTCAAAAAAAAATATCACTACTGATGCCTGCAAGAGGCAATAAGTCACACAAGGAAACTCAACACCAAAGAAGTTAGAATATAATCTGGAGATGCATCCTTTAGTCATCATAACACACCTAACTACAGTACAGACAGCCCAGTTGTAAAAAATATTGTATCTAGTGTAGATCATCCACTACCAACATACACATTTGATGATGAAGACGCTCGGCGCATACACAAAAAGTTTAGCTCTCAGCAAATGAATATTGAAAGTCACTTAGGGAGTCGCAGTCTCATTAGCTCTAATCATAATTGAGAAATTCAAGGCATCATTTACAAGTTACGGAAACATATGGACACGTTGCACCATCCGTGAAAATATTCAACAAAGCGCACCATGTTTTACGAACTCAGCTACCACAAGTTTCAGTTGAAGCATCTTCTCCTTAGCCAACTGCAAAACAATAAAAAGTTCTCAACTAAGGCACCCTGTTACTATTTCCCCCTTCATCTTGGGGTAAAGTCCCATGGTTTATAAGTAATCATGATTAACGAATAAATAATCTGCAAAGAAAAGATAGCCTGCTAGTATCATGTCTTCTTTGTTTTTCTGTTGGTTCCTTCTCTTGTGTAGCGACTAAGAGAAAATTCCAGATTTCCAACTTTTCGTATCAGATATGGGGGGAATCAACTAATGTGTGAGTCATACTACTTAATTTACTCTAATGCTGCTTGTTAAACGACTTATCATTGAAGATACACAGCTTCTGAATCATAGAACCAAAAAACTTGATGTGTTCCAAAATTTAAATAGAAGAAACTCACTTCCTGGATAGCCATGACTCTGTTTTCTGCTGCATCAAGTTTAAACTGAACATCTTGCTCCACTTGCAGTAGAATATTTTTGTGAGCTGATCCTGAGAATATCCACCATGAATCAGTATAGGTCAGAATTTATCGGTGTTAAGCTTTATTGCAGCTATGCAAGTACGTTTAACATATGCAATGGTTATCTCTCCTAGCTTTTCTCTTATTCAACTCAAGGGTAATGCTTCAACAGAAAATGCAGCAATTAAAACAATAATATCATATTTTATGACTCCTTCAGTTTTAGTTATGACGAGGAACAGGCAGTGTTTTTAAGATCAAACTTCAAGATCTTAACAGCATAAAACTAAGCTGAAAAGCATAACACTAGCTTAGAAAGGTTATCACTAAAATTAGAGAAGATACTTAATAGGAGTTTAGATTTTTCATACTTTGTCTCTCCACAGATCTTTTAACCTCGATCTCATGCTCTTCTAGATCTTCAACCACGCCATCATAGTCCTTAAGGTGTCGGTCGACCTCTTCTGCAAATCTTCTACGTATTCCAGCCAATTGCTCTTGTTGTTCTGAAAACATTAGAAATCCGAAACAAAATTACCACATGTTCATCAAGTACCAACCCAAAACATAGAGCTATTAAAAAAGTCATGATCTCCATAGATGAATATGAAGAAAACGTACTGTAAATAGCCTCCTAATGCATTGGAGAAAAAGCTACATGTTCATGGAACTATGTTGCAGACTGATATTTGTTTTCCACAGAACATTTCTAACCATAATTTATTTCAATTTAAAATTTATAAAGTAAATTAAAAACAATAGTTTATAATCCAATAAGGAAGTTAAAAATAAACTTAAAAATCACTGTTAATATATATTTTAGTTATGACAATTGTAAATTATATATATTTTGTTCTTCAACTTAGATTATCAAGATAACTGTTATTTTCCATAAAATGTTAATTAGATTAAATACAAATAACTATTAAGTATATTGAAGTTCTGTAAACAGGTAATAGATAAAGAGATAAGTTACATTTGTTTTTAACTTTTACAGTGATGTGGCAACGTGAGGCGTCGTGCAAACTTTGGCTAGCAAAATACAACAATTTCACAAGGGCAAAGTCAAAACATGTGTAGTTGAGATGCCAAGTTGCAAAAGGAAAACATTCATGAGGATACGTCTAAAATACTATAGATTGGCCAAAAAAAGATTATTACTGTCATGTTATCAAGCTAAGTTTCTAGGAACACACACCTTGAAGCCTAGTTTCCAGCTGTTTCCTTTTTACTTGACTAAGATCGGTCAACTTTCGCCTGAAATTTTCAAGTATCACGGTCAAAAGGAAGATCTCTCGGATACATAATCCATCATTATTTAAATACTTACAAATCCGTTTTGATATGAGATTCAGCATTCTGCAATAGCAAAAATATTTCCTCACCAGCATCCCGCAAAATTTCAGCCGATCTTTTGCTACTAATTGACTTCAGTTTGTTTTTCACACGATCTAAAGCTATAGCAAATAGTGCTACAGCTCTGAAAATTTTGAGAAAGCAAGTCAATACAAAAATAAAATGCTTGGTGAAATTTCGAATTCCTAAATTATTGTTTCTACTCAACGGATTCAACAGTACCTGGCCAAGCCATCCTCATGATTCTGCTTCAAGTACATTTGAAGCTGGCTACTGACCTGGGTCCCTGTTAAATTGTACAAAGGCAGAAAGAAAATTAAACCAGTCGAAGAAGAGTCGAAGAAGAAACAGTATAATTTCAAGAAGGAAAACTACTACAGGAAGGAGTAAAAGTTTTTGTCATAGAAATGATTGACCTGCTAATGACTCTGACAGAGGACTACATCCAGTTACTTCGACATCTTTTTTGTTGCCTAGACTTTTGTCTCTACCAAGTAGAATTTTCTCAGCAACACAAATTTCAGGAGATAATTGTCCTGATTCCATGCAACCTGCAGATCCACAGCATGAAATTAACATGTTTCAAGTAAAAGAAGATTGCCAGAATCTGTAATGTTGCACCTCACAACCTAGCGCATCTCAAATAACCAACGTGCCATTTTTTACAGATACGCTTTGTATGTCGCATGAACAGAAAGTTTGTGCAAACATGAATATCTTCACTTCACATCAAGTTTGTATGTATTTTCTTCACTATCAGACCATATCATAATTCATGATTCATAGTAGCAGAGAAATGCCAATTTGATTGAGCTCATTAAAAAATCTGATTGTGTAAGAAATCATACATTTTAATTGATTCCTAATACAAGTCAATCATGTCTACCTACTGATACAAACATTTTAATTTAGTATGACATTCATATGAAACAATACATAGTCTAACCTCGAGTTTTGATTGATATTAACCACAAAAACATATATATGAGCAAATTAAGTCTGGTGTCAAGTCAATGAGTACATAATTGATTGAAGTGCTAGTAAGAGCAGCATCATGAATATTTGAAGCACAATCATATATCTTGTTTAGGTGTGCAATAATACAGATTTGCTTCTCTAGATGATAAAGTAAATAAATAGAGCACGAATAAATTATGTGTCGTACTACTTCAAGTGTATATAATACCTTTCATCTCCGAATCATCTTCTGAGCTGTCAGAATTCGTCGCATCTGTAGACGATTTGAACATCTGGCTTTCACTATCTTCTTCCACGATAAAGCTTGGTTTCATAAGGAGACTATCATTTATCTCAAATTTACCTCTCTTAAAATTCAATAAGGAAGAGCAAAATGTATATAACCATGTAAGAACATATGTTATGAAGAGTGTCGAAATTATTTGTCACTGAAATATCGAGGATACGGAAGATTCCACTTGAACATTTGACCTGTGTTCAGCTGAGTTGGAACTCAATAAACTTTTGAAGCTTTGTATGCCTTTTGTGTTAAATATTTTTTCTGCAGGACTCTGATCTTGAAGTTCTCTCTGCTTACTTTTAGATAAACAGACATGTGATGTAACCTCAAAAGGGGGAGTTGAAGGATTGTGTATAGAATTCCTTTTGTTCTTCAACAAAGACTCAGATATGCGCTGTTGCTGATTCTTCTTCATATTTGAAATGTCAACATCAATTGGCTGCTCAACATCCTTCTGCTGCTCAGTCATCACATTAACAGGAGACACATAAGGATTGCTATTCTTACTACCACTTTTTGGCTCAACAAAGACATCAGTTCTCCTTTCATTAGAACTGTTAGCCTTGAGAACTTCATTTATGGGAATTTTATCAACAACTAGTATTGATCTGATTTTTTTTACTGATTGCTGTCTCTCCTCTGCATTTTCAAACGGATGACACTGATTGGTCTTGACTTCAGAACTTGCTCTCACACTCTTGTTTCTCTTGGAAGGCAACGAACCATCATTAAAATTAGAATATATTTTGCCAGACCCATCTCCTCTAAATGAGAATATTCTCTTTTCTGAACCCTCTTTTCTGTGGCAGGTAGTTTTTGTGGCTTCAATTTTGTTATGTTGCTTTTTAGTCGAAGAATTCTTCCGGGTCAAAGAACGAGTCACTGGTCTCTTGAAAGTATGCTTTTCAGAATCACTTTCAATTGTGTCCGAGTTTGGGTTTCTCTTTTCAGTAGGACTTTGCTTTCTATCCCTCTCCGGATACAACTCGACAGACTGAGAGCTGGGACAGTGCCTTTCTGATGGAGAAACATTTCCTAAGACCTCCCAGAGCTTCATTCTCAAAGTTTCACGGCCCCCAGTTTCGGTTTTCCTATCTTGATCCTCTACCTGTTCCTTTTCTAATAGAACTCCCGGTTCAGTTGAAAATCCAAGATTCTCTACATGCTCTAGATTATTAACCTTGCCAACCTCAAACGAATAAGTAGCTTTACCAAAATTCTTGTTCCTGCACTTATCAGATACTAAGCCGGTCTTACATGCAAAAGACTTGAGAGAATGGGCTGCAGATGCTTTTTCTGATCGCTTTGATATTGGACGTTTCCTGCTGGTGGCCGGAAAACTTGGAGTATGTTCTGTATCATGAGCTGCAACTGAAGATGATATTTTTGGGTTGAAAGATCTAGTGGAAACCCAAGGGGAGCTATCCTTCTGCACAACAGTTACATGTTTTTCCACAAGCGGAGTATGTCCTTCACAATCTTTGACGGAATTCCCTTTGCTAGAAGTTCCATTTTCTGCAATTTGTTTCACTGATTCCTTTTCATTTTTTGTTTCTGCCTTGGACATAGAATCAATAAGAACTCCTATAGAGATCTTCCTGGATTGACTGCAGCATCTGTAATTGCTACTAAAACTCCGACACTCACTCATATTTCCCTATCATGTGTAAATTATAAAAGACCCGATCAGACATTCAGCTTCATAATTCTGTATATAAACTGGTAAAAGAGCTACCGATCTGACCATACAAAATTTTGAAAGAAAAAAAAATGGAGTAAAAGCACACATATGCCCTTAACTGAATTTAATGCTTTCAGAAAATTAAGATACGAGTCTTTCCATTGAGGGAAACAAATAATCATGATTTGCAAACATTGCATAAAAAAACAATGAATATTTTATGAGGGATTAGGGCTTTGCATGTATTACTCACCTCTGGAAGATTAGTCTGTCCATCAATATCCATTTTCACAGCATCAACAGAATTTGCTGGATCTGAAGTACAAGTGACGGGAATCTGAAAATCAGCTTCCTGGTGGCTCCTAGATGTTTGCAGGACAATAAAACGATGTTCCATAAACAGATGTAAATACAAACCTATCTCAGTACGAATATGAGTGTAAATACACATGATTCTGGTACTTGTGAAAATTGAACCCCAGAAAAAACCATGAATTCTCAGCAACTTGGGGTGTAATAATATGTTCAGGTCCGGATTGTGTTGGGAAATTTCAAATTAAAGTATAGCAAACAGGGGCTTAGAACAAAGAAAAATGCAGAAAAATGAGAAAGCAAATAATTGATACATGCACACAGCACACAGATATTAGAAGATGAGATAATAGAGACGATGAAGGTTCTGGTTACTTACAGTAGCGCCGACTTTATCCGTCAATGGTGTGCGATTCAGAAGCAATTTTAGTTTCAGATCCGGAGGAGAGAAAATGAGGCGGGAAAGACGATCGATCGATCACCCAGAACTCGTGACCGATATATGAATTGCTGAAAGGGTAATTGGTGTAATTATGTGTACGCTAGTCGCTCAACTACAGGCCCATGGGCCATTGTAATCCATTCGTCAAAAAGATGGGCCTATTTTATTTGATGAATGATTAAATTAAATTAAATACCAGGGCTATGTTTGTAAGAGTTTTGAAACTTATTTTAATTTCATTTTGTAAAAATATGTTTTGGGGATGAATTTGAGAATGAAAGTAATGTTTATTTATATTTTGGAAGGAGACAAAATATACTGTAGCAGTCAAATCATGTTTAAAGGTGTTTGAAAATGTATTTTAGAAATAAAAAATTGAAAGATGAAGTGATTTTTATTTGTTTTTTTAGAGAAGACAGTTTTTACTGTAGCAGTCAAATCATTTTACTGTAGCAGTCACATCATGTCTGAAAGAAAGATAAATTTTTGATATTGTTTTGAGAAAATTATTTGAGAAGTGTAATAAATATAATTTTTTTTTTGGGAATCAATAAAAACAAAATGAAACCTTTTCCAAACATTGCCCAGGATTATTTTAATTTTTATTTTTAAATAGAGAAAAGTTATAAAATCAGATTTTATTTTTTAATATCCAAGTAAAAACTTATTTTTAGTTTTTTGTCATATAATATAGGACAAAATGCACTTCGCTCCCTAAAAATTTCTAATTTTCGCACTTTGCCCCCTAAAAATTAAAAAATTAGACTTACCCCCTTCGAAATTTGGTTATAGTTGCACTTTGCCCCAAATGTGACTCTCCGGCGGATTTTTCACCTGTTTTCTCATGTTTCTGTCAATTTAAAGGGCATTTTCGTCTTTTCAGGGCATATACATAATTTTGAACCCAAATCCTCAATATGCTGATTCTTTATACCCACGATTACACAATTGAGCTCCAAAATCAGGGCTTCGTTTTTCTCTTCAAAGGCAAAAGCTTTTTAACAAAGGTAAGATTTTTTGGGAGTTTCATTATTTGTGTGTAAAATTCAGTTGTTGGAGCTACGGTTTATGGGTGTTTGAATTTTGACCTTCTTTTTATTTTGTTAGATGAGGAAATCATGGAAAATCAATGTTTTTGTGCATTACCTATGTTCTCTTTGTGTGTTCCTTCTCTCTGTTTCCAACTCATACTTTTTAAATCTATATGGGAAAGAATCACCGTAATAGGTGGTAATCGAAGAAAAAACTGAAGATTTTTACTATTTGGTGACCATCACCGTAATTGTGTTTGAGAGAAAATACCCTTTTTTTTTATGAAATAAGGTAATGTGTTGTTTAATGGGTTGGTTTTTTTTTCAGCGATAAATAATATTTGGGTGGAAACCTTGAAAAGACGAAAATGCCCTTTAACTTGACGGAGACATGAGAAAACCGGTGAAAAATCCGCCGGAAAGTCACATTTGGGGCATATAACGAAATTTCGAAGGGGGAAAGTCTCATTTTTAAATTTGTAGGGGGCAAAGAGCGAAAACTAGAAATTTCTAGGGGGCGAAGTGCATTTTGTCCTATAATATATACCCGAATAGTATACGGGGGATGATGATGATGATGATGATGAATCCAAACTAGTATTACTGTCCCTCCACGTGGAGATAACAAACCCTCCCGTTCAGAAAACATCTATCAATCGCCGGCGACACCTATTAGTTTTCCGGCAATGGGTAGTTTCAGTGGCGTCCACACCCATTTCCCATCTTTAAATTCCTTCAAGCCTCCATCCTCTATATCTTCTTCTTCATTCACCCAATTCACAATCCCTCGCCATGTTCGGAGAATCAGATGCTCCGTTGCTGAGGGTCCCGCCGCTGTTTCCCCTTCTTCGGAAAGCGACAACCAGCAATCAGTGCTCGACTGCTTGATTGTCGGGGCTGGCATCAGCGGTCTGTGTATCGCCCAGGCCCTTGCCACGAAGCACGGTAACTCCAATGTCATGGTGACGGAGGCTAGAGACCGTGTCGGAGGAAACATCACCACCGTTGAAAGGGATGGCTATCTTTGGGAAGAAGGTCCCAACAGCTTCCAGCCTTCCGATCCCATGCTCACAATGGCGGTGCGTTGTTATTTATTTTTGGTTTCTCTTTTCCCAATTTTTTTCTGATTCATTCATTCATTCATTCGGCAGGTGGACAGTGGTTTGAAGGACGAATTGGTGTTGGGAGACCCAAATGCGCCTCGTTTTGTATTGTGGAATGGTAAGCTGAGGCCAGTCCCCTCCAAGCTCACCGACTTGCCATTCTTTGACTTGATGAGCTTTCCTGGAAAACTCAGAGCTGGTTTTGGTGCACTTGGTCTTCGCCCACCCCCTCCAGTTTGTGCCCCCTCTTTAATTCTTCTTCTTCTTCTTCTTCTTATTATTATTATTGTTGTTTTCGATGTGCATTATACTACGTTTCTTCTCATCTTTGGTTTTTTTCTCAAGTAACAGGGTCGCGAGGAATCGGTTGAAGAGTTTGTCAGGCGTAATCTCGGTAGTGAAGTTTTTGAGCGTTTAATAGAGCCATTTTGCTCTGGTACTCCTCTCTTATTTTTCTCTTAATCACTTCAAATATGACATGCTCCAGCAGACACACGTGTGAAATATCCCTACATTCTGTTGATAATCTGTAGTATATCCAATATGATCTGTCTTTTTTAGTCAGACTTTTCTTCTCATATAGGTGTTTATGCTGGAGATCCATCAAAACTTAGCATGAAAGCAGCATTTGGGAAAGTGTGGAAGCTGGAGCAAAATGGTGGTAGCATTATTGGTGGAAGCTTTAAAGCAATCCAAGAGAAATCTAGTACTCCCAAGGAACCTAGAGATCCGTAATGACATACTTGTGTTTGTGTTTGTTACATTCTTTCTGTTAATTTAGCAGATTTTTCAGAAATTTGATTGAGTACATCCCCAGGCGCTTACCCAAACCAAAAGGCCAAACAGTTGGATCATTCAGAAAGGGCCTGGCAACTCTGCCTAATGCAATTTCGTCGAGGTATTTATGATATATATTCGTGGATATTTTATATTTTTTTATGAAAATCCTCTGGTATAGGCTTCATCTGGTTGAAAAAGGTCTAGAATACTGCAGTTTTTCTCAATTTCCTTAAAAAGGTCGAATTCAAGTAGTAGCTGCAAAAAAGGACAACAATGTAACTTAATTATCCTTGTTAAGGTCACAGTACAGATGCATAAAAAGTCTTCTTTTGAGAAGAAGCAAATATTGTGGGCTGGAAGGGAGTACTTACTAGTTCCATATTTGTCTGTGACATTGGTGTCCCATATTCTAGCTTAGGAAACAAAGTCAAGTTGTCATGGAGACTCAAGACTATCACTAGATTGGACAACGGAAGATATTCCTTGACATATGAAACCCCCAACGGGATGGCGTCGCTGCAGTGTAAAAGTGTTGTGATGACTATTCCTTCTTATGTGGCAAGCACAATATTACGCCCGCTCTCGGTATGTTTCTTTATATGTACTCTTGGCTTCTTTTTGGTCCACTTATGATTAGAGAAATGTCATGAAGTCGAACGTTAATATAAGTTTTCTCTTAGTAATCTTTGAATTAAAATATCTTGGAATATGTTCATAAATATTCCTGCTGCCAGATCCTCTTACCCATGGAAGACCCTTGCCTTTCTGACAGTAGATCGTCATGGACTAATGTACCAAGGTCATACCTTGGATTTGCGCAAACTTTTCAGTAATATCTTCATCTCTAACAAAATCACAAGCAGGAAGCTCAATTTATTCATCTGTTATCTTCTGTACCATAGTAATAGGAAATGATGATTAGAGCTTGTTCCAAGTTTAACTCTATTTAAGAAGGGATTTTGTTGTGTACTTGTGTTTTTCGGAAGTGGTGAACTATTATTAATAGAGGATCGGATGAAACCAGATGGAAATGTCCGCTTCTATGATGGATAGGATCTATAAAATACACCCTAAATAAGCATAGAATTGCTGTGTAACATCTGATTACAGTGTACTGGTTTGTACACTTTGTGGGTGTTTGTCTATCAACTTTTCTTATATGCTTTTACAATCTTTAAGCACAAGACATTGATTCAAAATAATCATCTTAAACATGAATTTATCTACGTGATTCTATTGGATTGGAACCGCATCTTTCTTAATCACATCCTAAAGAGGCTGTGCTACATAATCGTATGCTATTTCCTGTCCAATTGTTTGCAGGCAGTTGCAGCAGACTCGTTATCCAAGTTCTATTATCCACCTGTTGCTGCAGTCACCATTTCCTATCCAAAAGAAGCAATACGTAAAGATCGTTTGATTGATGGTGAGCTGCAGGGGTTTGGGCAGTTGCATCCCCGCTCCCAAGGGGTTGAAACTTTAGGTAACGCCGCTATGATTAATATGTTAACTAGAATTAAGGATTTCAGTTATATCTGAATTCAACTAGAATTATGGACCTTCTTGTTATATCCTTGGATATCGCTTTTACTAAATGCAGAAGTCCTTTCTTCATTGTTTCATTTGATCCTGCAGGAACCATATACAGCTCATCACTGTTTCCTAACCGTGCCCCATCTGGTAGAGTTCTCCTTTTGAACTACATAGGAGGAGCTACCAATACTGGGATTACGTCAAAGGTATAATGTAATCTTTTAACTACTGTTTGCCTGTTGTTTTGGTTTTTTTAGGCCGAGTTAATTGAGCCCCTGAAAGGAAATGCAGTAAATTTCAACGAGGCTTGTCGTTTGGTTCATTGCGTCTAATTTACTTAAGTTTATGGCTCAATTTCTACTGAATATACCACTAGCAACTCAATTGAAGCATAGTTTTCACTTTCCGTATTGACACCTGTCTCATTAATTTTTTGCTTCGTAACTACTCATTTTGTGATCAGACGGAAGGCCAACTTGTGGAATCGGTGGATCGTGACCTGAGGAAGATGCTTATAAATTCTAATGCACCACATCCACTTTCTCTGGGGGTACGTTTGTGGCCGCAAGCTATTCCACAATTCACAGTCGGTCACTTGGATGTGTTGGACAATGCCCGAAGTGCTCTGAGCAATGGTGGTTATAATGGTCTCTTTCTTGGGGGTAACTATGTATCTGGTGTCGCTTTGGGAAGATGCGTGGAGGGTGCGTATGACGTTGCCGCGGAGGTAACAAATTATTTGTCACAATACACATATAGGTGAAGTATCATTTGCATCCGAATTTTAGCGTGAGTTAGATTGTTTGTAGAATCAGTAGCGGAAGGTGGAGAGTAATTATTATTTTTTCCTTCCATTTGTTGAGATAAAATGCAGTTGAACTCCTTTGGGGATTGAATGGAATCTACATTCGATTTAATGTTTGAACTATATTCCAACCCGTGTACCAAATAACCAATTAGCAGAGGATTTGAGTTAATAGTAAGATGAAAATCCTTTTGTTTTCTTCAAAAGCTATTTAATGTTGGCATTATCAACGTTTTTTCACCTCCTTGATGGTGTGAACTTGTGAGTCTAATTTGAGATAGAGTTGTGTTGGCCCAGTATCTCAATGTTACGATTTTGAGAGCTGGGCTGGTGTGCATGAGTAGATGTAATTGTCAAAGGAGTTAGTTATAGTTAGTACAAAGGCATAATTTTAACAAAATGGTTGGCATTAGTTTTCTGGCGGTTACTGAAGATGCGGTGAGTGAGCTATTGAAGCTGGAAAGAAGACAGACAAACAGAGTGGTGTTGAAACATGATTAATATTATTATTAGTAATAAGTGGTAATAATAATAATTCAGAAGTGTTTCTGATACTGGCAATCCAAGTTAGGTCCGGTGTGAACATTGAAGATGTTGGCATATCGTTGGAAGTATCCAATGCGATCTGAGACACGTGCATCAGTGGGAATACCGCATTCGAGGCCACCGTTGATGATGTTGGTGACGAGACCAAAGCCAGCTGGAGCAGTCCGATTGGCAGCCAAATCCTGCTTAGTGGGGATGTAGCGTCCAACCATGACGTTATGGCAAGAGGGCTTGGGCTTCTGCTCCGTCATCCAAAACCAGAGAGCTGTTTTCCATGAGATGACCGAATTGTTGGATACTAATTCCGGGTTTCCAAGGCCGTCAAATCCCAAGGCACGTCCTGCAGGTCCATAGTTGTAGTTCCTGCAAATCAAATCATTTTTATTTATTTTATTATTAATTAATTTGGACTTGGGACTTGGGACTTGGGACTTGAGAGTGTGTCTCGTGTGTGTGTTGTTGAAGTAGTAGTAGTAGTAATTAAATACCAGGAGAGTTGAATGGGGCCTCTGCCTTTGTAAGAGACACCGGGAGAGCAAGGCCACTGAGTGTTGGTGGAGTCGCAGTAATTGGTCTGAGGGGAGACCTCCTCTTTGAAGCAGAGGCCCCATGAGTAAGGCCCGTCGGGTGCAGTGGGCCATCCACCGGTGGTCTCGTGGGACACCTGGGCAAGAAATGCAGCGATTTCACGCTTCCTGGTGGTCAAACTCCCGGTGTTGCCGAATCTTGGGAAGCAGGTGGATGCTTGCAACAAAGAATCGTAAGTGTAGAAATCTTTAGCAGGGCAGGCAGTGTTGTCCTTGTGGAGGAACATGGAATCAAAGACCTGCCTGCTAATTAGCGACGAAATTGAGCTCTTTCCGCAACACACCATCGAAATCATCATCATTAACACCAAAAAGCGACAATATAATACCATACTCATCACCCTCACCATCATATCTGTGTCACTGTGTGTGTGTGTCTGTGTTTATCAGTTTATGTATGAACAAGTAGAAGATCCATTCATGCACACTGGTAATTGGTTCCAGCAGTAACCCCTTCCATATATATATGAATTAATTTTTTTATGAACAAGTCAGCGGTCAAAGATCCATCATCTGTTTAAAATCCATTACAGAAAATTGTTATTATATAAGATTATGGTCCACTACACTGGCAATGTGAATATGTGATCCCAAAGATTTGACCTAGTCATGGTTGGAAAACATCATCATCAACTAATTGTATTTAGATACTTGTGAAAATGTAAATGATTCACTGAAATTAGTTTTCAAGTATGAGTGAGTGAATTCATGTATTGACATAGAAAAATAATTAGAGTGGAGAGGTGACATAATAATACTAATAGTGCAAGGGACGCGTGAAGCCGGCGCATTACTTTTTTTTTTCTTTTCTTTTTGACCTCTAATGATGTCGTGACATTCAATCTCAATGTGCTTGCTTGCTTCTTCAAATCTTCCGATATACATACACATACATGATACATACATACATACATACATATTGATGGAACGTGAAATATTATTATTATTTATTATTTATTCCCACTCCCTAAATTCTTTGTCAACTTTTAAATGTCTGACTAGCCGTCCCATTTTCATTACACACCATTTGGGTTGTTTCTGATTGGCCTCATTCTTTTTCGATTTTAATTAATCATTATTTAGCATATCCCACTAAAAGTATTTACTACACCACACGCAATTTCCGCCCAATTGCATTCAACATTTTTGTCATGCATATATTATTTTACTGATTTTTTTTTAATAAAAATTGTTTCTTTATTATTATTATTATTATTATTATTATTATATACATATATATTTTATATATAATAATTATTTGATAATTTTTAATTTTTAATTTCAATATGTTTACATGGTTATTCCCAAATACTTCTCCAAGGAGATACTAAATCATCCCAATTTAATAATGAAAGTTGTATTTCAAAACAATTGGGGTGAAAAGTGGGAATCTAAAAATAGCCCAACTCAGACATATGTCGGTTGAGGTGGGCCGGGCCGGGCCGTAGACTTGTGATGCTTTGTTTCAACTTTGAAATTCAAAATTGGGATCCGACCGTTGGATAGCTATCTGATTCAAAAAACATAATTTGGGAGCTTTAAGCAGCAGCAGTTGCATTCCAATTTTGCAGAAACTCCGTTGTTTGTTCCTCCATGTCCGTCATCTCCTCATCCTCCGCCGTCCCCAGGCGCCATGGCTGGCAACGCCCCCTCCACCCTTTACAGGTACTACCTACTACTACAAAGTTCCTTTCTTTCTTCCTATTGCGCTTCAAGTTCAGCAATTCCAAGGGTTACTTGGAGTTCCTGAGAACTTTTTGTCTTTAATATTTGTTTGTTGATTTACGCAGATTGTGGGTATCTCAGTTTTCTTTTTCCTAGTGGCTGCTTTCTATTGCTTCCTTGGCCTTTTCGTCGGCCACAGAATTGCAGAGATCACCATCAACACTGTCTTCTCTTTTGCGGTAAATCCCCCACCCAATACATATTATGTGCACTCATCATTTTCATGATTCATGATTAATTTGTTGCTATAGAAGACCGACAACAATGATAGTTATTGTCTATCTTCGTGCAGGCACTTTCAGTTGCTCTTCTGTTCATTAGGTGTTCGGCCATTGATCCTGGTGACAGGACCAGATTTAGATTTAGAAAGAAGAAGAAGAGGAAGCCCAATGTTCCTATCGGGCTCTCAGACCTTAATTACAAATTCATTTTCAGCCGGATTTTGTTGCGATTCTTCAAGAGGATTGAACGTAAGATTCTGAGGACTTGCATAAGAAGGAAATACGTCCTGGATGAACCATGGAATAATAGAGTTCATATGGAGCTCCCTCTTCTGATCCCATTTCCTCTTATCCTCGAGGACGATTCTCTTGCTCCCAATCCCAAACAGGATGACAATGACATCTCATTCTGCTCCCTCTGTGATTTTGAGGTACAAAACATCACAAATTTATCCCCTCTATTTATTATTACTGACCAAAAACTCCTCAAATTCCTCCTCAGGTCAACAGGTACAGCAAACATTGCAGGACCTGCAACCGTTGTGTTGAGGGATTTGATCACCACTGCAGAGTAAGACATAATAATAATATCTTATCCTTGTTCCTGTCAGCCTCGAGTTTTGAATGCCAGGTTCTCATTTTTGACTTGTTTCAGTGGCTGAATAACTGCGTTGGGAAAAAGAATTACACAAGCTTCATTCTTCTGATGATTTTTGTGCTGATAATGGTTAGTAGAATTTATCTATACAATTTACCGTGGTGTTACTTTATATTCAGTTCTCAACAACAACAGCTGGTGAAAATCAATATGTGTTGTTATGTGTTCAGCTAGTTGTACAAGGAGGAACTGCTGTAGCAGTATTTGTAAGGTGCTTTGCTGATAGCAAGGGCATAGAAGAGGAGTTGATAACAAGACACTATGTAAAATTCCCAAGAGGACTACTTGCTGCCTTATCCGTAATACTCTCGAAACCCCGCTCAATTGTGTGGAAATGAAATGCATCTTATATCTTAACTGTTTATTCGTCCCGCAGGTGGTATTGGTTTTGGTAACGACATACAGCACAGCTGCATTGGGACAACTCTTTTTCTTCCATGTACTCCTCATCAGAAAGGTGTGTTATAAATTGAGAGAGATGTGTAGACAAATATGATTGATGGCATAAGAGATGAAAATAGTTATATTCTCTCTCTTGTTCACATCTTTTTCAGGGAATATCAACTTACGACTACATTTTAGCAATGAAAGAAGAGAACCAGTCCATGGAAATCGAATCCCTTGAAGACTCAGACTTATCTTCTGATGATGATAATGATGACGAAGGTTACTCTGACTGGGATTCACCTGAAAAAAAGCCTACATTTATATCGCGGATTATAGCTTGCAAAGATGGAAAGGTACATGGGGGTGAATACTATTTTCTCAGTTAATAATGCAACTTCATCTGGAGACGCAATTTTTGCAGCATGACAACAATAAACCTTTTTCTTTTTTCTTTACATGTTCCAGAACCCAGAAAAGCTGGCGATAAGGATTGATGGAGAAGGAGCTGAAGAATCATCATTGTCTGATGTGTCGAACAAAAAGCAAGGTTTCCGTGCAAGCATTGACCCATGGAAACTAATAAACCTGAGCAGGGAGAAAGCTCTACTTGCAAGGGAAAAACTTCTGAAACAAAAGCCGATTGTGGACAGTGATCCATTGAAGCCCCTGCCCCTGGAAATTAAAAGTGGACCACTTATGAAACCAGATAATAAAGATAGAGAAGCAGCAGGATTTGGTTTGATTGCTAAAGGAGTAGCAGTGAGGGGACAGTTTTCTTCAAGTCCAAGAAGACGACTTTCGTCTTCTCCAAAGCCGCAGCACCATCATGCTATTATTACTTCTGTGCCATCACCAAAGCACAATAGGTACCGAAGTGATTTTGATTTGAAGTTGACTCAAGTCTCCAGAGAACTTGAGACATACATATCCAGACAGGTTCTGTGCTCTGTTCTGAAGAATGATTCTCCAAGATGACAGAGAGAGTCCGCAACAACTGAGACTAAACTACAGCTTACTACATTCTCAGTCTTTGAGAAAAGAAAAAAAAAACACCTTTTCTTAATTATTATATTTTTTTCTTTAATTTGCTTGTTTATTTGTGTAACATACTGATGAGAGTAATTAATTCATATATCATACATGGCATTCTTCTTTCACACAACAACATGATTATGTAAGGAAATGTAAAAACACCTTTCTCTGTTTGCATTGTACCTATATATTGAAGTCAATTTGCTCATTCATCAAAACAGAGGGGATTCTTTCTTTACTAATTAATCTTGCCTGTTTTCTCTTGCCTTGCGCTTGCAGTACCTGTATGATTCTTGCTAGATTTCATGTTTGCTGTCATAATTGAATAAAGAGGCAGCAAATGTTATGAATTCAATAATAATAATAATTCATAAAATAGGGATAAACAGATGTGAATTGAAAGGAAAATTCGGATATTATCGCATTCAAAGATCCGGGGTTGAACTTAGGTAAAACAAAATTTAGTATCCCTATCTTCAAACTTCAGTTTAATTCGTTACAGCAAACAAGGATTCTTCACAGAAAAAAATCATCCTCACATTAGAAGGCCACCGTGTATTGATTGATTCATTCACCAACAAAAATGCTAAGATGATGTTATTTTTTAGTCAAATCCCTTTACATTTGAATATTGATACAACTGTCAAAACATGCAACTCTTTGTACTTAATTCACAATCTATTTTACATTAATTGCACACAGTATATAAGCATTTTTGTTCCTTTCCAGACTGGTCAACAAGTTGTCACTTGCTTGCCTGCTGACTAACAGCTGATGAAGTGGGGATTTTAGAATTTACTGTATTGGCGTCCAGGTTGTTCTGCTCCTTCATCAAGACAGGTTTGAACTGATACACAGATGAACAAATATATGGTTAGAATCTAGACATGGTAAGCTGCTGCAGCAGCAATTCAATTCAACAATATAATACCTGGTAAATAGAATAAATGACATTCCTTCTTATTCTTGCCATCATCTCTACAAAAAGATTGTATCCCTCGAGTTTGTATTCAATAAGCGGATCCCTCTGTGCATACCCCCGTAAACCTACTGCTTGCTGAACAAATTTTAGAGCTTGCAAGTGTTCCTTCCATAAACGGTCAATATTCGTCAATATGAGGAACTTTTCCGCTTCTTTCATCAAATTTGGAGCCTCTTTCTCCACTATTTCCTGGCACGTAAAAAGGAAGAACATAACCCGTCAACAAGTGAATAAGAAAATACATCATTTATTTATTAACCCAACTCTTGGCAAACCTCTACCTACTCTGCTATTTGGTGAGAAAAATAGCATATCTATCAACCCCTGTCTGCTACTATGACTTATTGCACTCACTTGATCAGACCTCAATAAGAATGAAACTATAGATAAAACTAACCCGTTTCTGCAGATATGCTTCACGTCCACGAAGGTGGAGGTAACCTCTTAATTCCTCAACATTGGAGCATTTACTTTCCAATAACTCTGGGGTCAAATCATCCAAAAGATAGCAATACCTATACAGAAGAACAAGCTCGAATTAAAATCTTGAAATATCCAGCAAAAGCAAGATATTTATAATTGCAAGAGTGAAGGATTCCACTTACTGTTGAAGTTTTCCAATAAGCTTCTCAAAGTCCCAGCTTTCTCTAGGAGTGTCAGAGCCAATATTTGCCTATACATTATTATTATTTAGACGAGAATAGAAACATTACTGATGTTGGATACAAAGCATGAAGAACGTACGAGTCAAACAGATTTTTACCTCAAGTATATCATCCATAGTTAATTCAGCATATTCAATCAGGAGAGATTGGAGATCATCAGATTCCAAAGCTCGCCTCCTCTCTGTGTACACACGATCTCTTTGGCTATTCAAAACCTCATCATATTCAAACAATTGTTTTCTAATGTCGAAAAAGTAGTTCTCCACTTTCCTCTGAGCTTCATCTAGTGCTTTTGTCAGCATCTTGGATTCAATTGGTAGGTCTTCAACTCTAAAAGCTTTCATCAAACCCTGGATGTCACAAAAGTATTAACTTCTGTACAATTGTATCCTAACAGCAATAATGTTTGGAGCTGAAGAGAACCTGAATTCGATCTCCACCGAATATGCGAAATATGTTATCTTCAAGACTAAGGAAAAATCGGGAACTTCCAGGGTCTCCTTGCCTGCCACTACGACCACGCAGCTTCACGTAGATAACAGAACAAAAATATTAATTAAAGTATAAGAAAAAGAAGGCAGGCATAACCGCAAGTTAAAAATTTCAAAACAAAGGATCAGGTACTCATCACAAATCAGGCAACGTATCACCATGCCAGATCACAAAGAAGATATTAAAGCTATACCTGATTGTCAATTCGGCGTGACTCATGACGTTCGGTACCCACAACATGAAGTCCTCCAGCTGACACAACCTATCACCATATTGGGGAAGAAAACATAACTGTTTGGGTCCAATAATGTTTCGACCTGAGGAAAGTTTCATTAAGGAATAAAGTATGCACAGTTTACCTTCTCCCTCTCTTCCTCTGTGTAAACCTTATATTCTTTAACAATTTCAAGAAATGCACTGCGCAGCTTTGAAATGACTTCATCTTGAACAGGACCCTAGAACATTCAAGTTTTAGATTTATTAGTTATGAAATGTTACATGGGAAAATGCAGTTGATCGTGGTATTTCAACAAATCTCACCTTTTCACAAGAATATGAGAGCCGTTCCTCTGCTTCAAGCTCAGTTAATGACCTTTGCCCCCACATTTTGGCAGCCAACTCTACAGCTTCCTCAGCCAATTTGGAGTTGCCTCTAGACAGTGTGCATGGGAATAGGCTCTCATTTACCTGGAGTGTGATTCAGTGACATCAATGTTATGACAATGCAAAACAGGCTACATTCGAAAGATATCCAGATATATGTATTAAATAATCCAAACCTTCCATGTTTTCTTAGGAGTAGGTTTCTTTACAGAAACAAAAACTCCTTCAGCAGGCCTTACAACTCTGCATCAGTTTAATCAATTAATCAATCATATAACTGCCCAAGTGTGTTACATGTTAAAGCTCCTTATCACATCTAGAGATTATAGCTATAAGACAAAGAACATTATAGTAGAGGATGGCGACACTTCTCTCTACCTGCCCGATTTATCCCATAAGGGCTAATACAAAAATTTCATTTATATCTGAGTGTTGCCTAAGATACCTTGGCATCAACATCTCACGTAACTTCAACCTAGCCATAAATTCTGCATTACCACCAAGGATAATGTCTGTACCACGTCCTGCCATGTTTGTTGCAATTGTAACTGCCCCAAGACGACCGCTCTGAGCCACAATTTCAGCTTCTCTTTCCACGTTTTCCGGTTTTGCATTCAGAACCTTCAAAGATACATAATCAAATAAGATATTCCCCCAAACAAGGAAAAAAGACAACATAGTTTTGCATCATCATTGTATTACAGTAGAAGCATGCAAATGTATATTACTGAATGATTTTATAACCTCATGCGGAACTCCAGCTTCACGAAGCTGTTCAGACAATGCATCACTCTGCTCAACACTAGTTGTCCCAACAAGAACTGGCCGACCTGTTTTGTTCATTCGAGAAATCTCCACTACAACTGCCCGCCACTTTCCTGTAGTAGCCTTGAACACTACATCTGATTCATCCTTGGGGCGTGGGAAAAATTAAAAGTTACTTGGAGCTCTTAATTATAATGAAAGAAGTTAAATAAATCACAAAAGAACGCCGGACAATAGAAAATAAAACACAAGAAGAAGATTGATCAACTTGTTGATGGAAAAGCAGGGCTAGAAAAAAACCTTTCTCATCATGGGCTTGTTTGTTGGAACAATTGTAACTTTGAGTTTGTATATGCTCTCAAACTCTGCGGTCTCAGTAGCAGCAGTGCCAGTCATGCCACAGAGTTTTGGAAACTACATCAAACATTGTGAGAAAAATTTACGTTAGTGAGAGAAGAGTGCCTCACCATACACACATAAATCACAAAGTGTGACTCCACAAACCTGGAGAAAGAAGTTCTGGTAGCTAATTGAAGCCAAGGTCACAGTTTCATTTTGTATGGGCAGTCCTTCTTTAGCTTCAACTGCCTGGTGAAGTCCATCACTCCAGCGTCTCCCCTATGACCAATGTAATCAATTCTACTTTAAGTCGAGGAAAAGAATTTTTCGCCTTTGTGTTGAGATTGAATGTAAAGGAAAAAATATTTTTTTGCGATGAAAAAGGAAAAGAAATGGAGACAATATGACAACTCTACAGCCAGAAATAATATATAATCGAATGAACTCATTCACTTTCTTTCCTTTTTTAGTCTAGGTGCACTCAAAATTCAGAATAGAGTCTGACCTGCATTACTCGGCCAGTGAACTCGTCCACTATAAGAACCTCCTTGCCTCTGATTATATAGTTCACATCCTTAAGAAAAAGTTCTTTGGCTTTAATTGCATTTAATATGTATGATGCCCACTGCTCTCTTGGATCATATAAATCTTTTACATCCAAAATTTCTTCAGCGTCAGCATAACCCTGTTCTCCAAGTAAAACCGTTTTTTGTTTCTCATCAACCTGCATACGTTTCAACATTTTAGTTTAAACAGTCTTTATCTCTTGTCTCCGGGTGCCACAGAAACGGAGCCTAACCAAGGTATATGCCCAAATTTACACATGACAACGAGATATATACAGGAGAGACTTAAATATTTCTTGCCCACTAGATATTTAATTTTGCAGTTCATAGAAGGTAACTTTTTGTATTTGGATAACAGCACACTCAACTCAAACCAAAATAGCTTATTTTGTCATATTACCCGTAAAAACAAACTGATTACAAGACGAAATAATTACACGACAAAACAATTACTCAAGTTAGTTGAATTCTTACAGTATAATGTATATCTCGCTCAAATGCAGTGGCTATCTTAGCAGCTTTATAGTAACGATCACTTGGTCTTTCTGCAGATCCTGATATGATGAGAGGAGTCCTTGCTTCATCAATTAGAATAGAATCAACCTCATCAATTACACAGTAATTGAAACCTCTCAACACAAGTTCATCAACGCTCTGTAAGATTAAAAAAAAAAAACATTTCAGAACAGCATGCATCATGGATGCTGAAAGTACCAACATATAACGATAAACAAAGCAAAATAATTACTTTCCGTGGCAAGATTATCTCTTAGGTAATCAAAACCCAGCTCGCTATTCGTAACATATGTGATGTCGCACTGGTAATTTTCCCTCCTTTGTTCACTTGTCATATTTTCTGTCATCATTAACTAAACGTTAGAAGTTTGAACTATCATTCTGCAGAGTCGTAATAAAGATCAAAACTTGTAGGACTTTTTCCTTTTGGCAAAATCTAAGCATAATAACATTCATCAGAGATCATTAAAATTGCAGAAAATATAAATAAGTCATGTGTAAGACGTACGCTGAATTAAGCCAACCTTCAATCCAAGAAAACGTGGAACTTGACCAACCCATTCGCAGTCTCGTCGGGCCAAATAGTCATTAACGGTAACAACGTAGACTCCTTTCCCAGCCAATGCATTTAGAAAAGCAGGCAATATAGCAACAAGTGTCTTTCCTTCTCCTGTTTTCATTTCAGCTATTTCTCCTTTATGAAGAACCATACCACCTACGCAACATACATATGAGTGATAGGGAAAGAAAAAAAACCTTTAGTATGTGGCAGGCAGAAAGTTTGCAAATCAATCAAAAAATCCCTCCAACCCCCAAATTATTTCAACTGATAAAAAAAAAAAACACATGAATTGACGACCAATAAGACGAGTAAGTATAGAGAACCAACCTATCAATTGTACATCAAAGGGACGAAGGCCTAGAACCCTTTTAGAAGCCTCTCTCACTATGGAAAATGCTTCCTGCAAGAAAAACCACAGTTATTATACTTGAAAAAAGAAGGAAACAAGTAAAAAGAAAAGTTGGTGGTAAAAAAAGGTTGAAGATGAAGATGGACATACAGGTAAAAGGGATTGGAGGGAATCACCGCGAAGTGCGCGTTGTTGCAAGGTGGAGGTCCTTTCCCTCAACTGTGAATCGGAGAGAGAGGAAATCTCAGACTCCATCTGATTGATGAGTGATACAGTAGTTGCATATAACTGCCTTGTAGATTCTCCGGTGTCTGTGCCGGTCCCAAAAATCCCACCGAGTAAACCACCCAATGCCGCCGCCGCCACTACTGGGCTGCGGAATCTCCTACAAGGTGTAACTCTGGCTCTTCCTCCAACACCCTTCAGTTTGGGTGATTTAATTACAAAACCTAAACCAACCGAATTGGTGGTTTCTGAGAGGGCGAATTTGGGATAAAGGGCGGCGACGGAAGGGCGACGGCTGGCAGCTGGGGGTGCAACTGCCATAACTGGTAAATTATAGTTGAATTAGTTAGCTTGGGAGTATAGTGTAGAGTCTAGAGAGATGATGAGGTCTGAAATTCACGGAACAAGAGATTGATTGGCATCCGAGTCTGGAAGATAAGAAGACCAGACCAACAACAACTGTCGTACACTCGTACTTTCTTTATTCTTTATGGTAATAAATAATTATTTATGGTAATACTAATAATAAATTTAATTTTGGAGATAAATCCTCCAGTTTTCTAAGCCCAAGAACAATATTATTATTGTCTGCAAAAAGCCCACTTTTCTCAACAAATTAAGAACTTTAACCCCTACTACTAACCTAATTTAATTAATATTAATAATAATTTATTTCTTCAATAAATATACTTTACTTTCATTTGATATAATAATTATATTTGTACCTAAATAAAAATAAATAAATAAATAAAGAAAGAAAAAGATCATCATCATCATCATCACACGTTTATTCCCCCAAATAAATGAATAATAATAATAATACAATAATGAAATTAGATACGCCGGTCTGAACGGTAAACCTGCCGGTTCCAAACCAAACCCTAGTAGCCCTAATCATCCATTTTTCTTCTTCTGCACATGGATCCTCCACCAGGGGTTGAAGACCCTCGTGCTCCCGCCGTCAATGGCGACACCAACCACGTCTCCAAAAAACTCAAGCTCTCCTTCATTACTGATTCCGAAATTCGCGAGGAGTTTGCCCACCACCAATCCGGCATCGCCCGAATCAACAACGGCAGCTTTGGCAGCTGTCCCGCCTCCATCATCGCCGCCCAGAAGATCTGGCAGCTACGCTTCCTCCGCCAGCCTGACGATTTCTTCTTCAATCACCTCCAGCGCCAAATCCTCCATTCCCGCACCATCATCAAGGATCTCATTAATGCCGACCATGTTGATGAGGTCTCCATCGTAGACAACGCCACCACTGCTGCTGCCATCGTTCTTCAGCATGTTGGCTGGGCCTTTGCTGAAGGACGTTTCCAGAAGGGCGATGCTGTTGTCATGCTCCACTGCGCTTTTCAGGCTGTTAAGAAGTCCATTGAGGCCTATGTTACCCGGGCTGGCGGCTCTGTCATAGTGGTTCACTTGCCCTTCCCTGTCAATTCCAATGAAGAAATCATAGCCGAGTTTCGGAAAGGCTTGGCTAGAGGTAGGGCCAATGGTAAGAAAGTAAGGTTAGCTATAATTGATCATATAACATCAATGCCTTGTGTCGTGATTCCTGCTCGTGAACTGGTTAATATTTGTAGAGAGGAAGGTGTCGAACGTGTTTTTGTAGATGCAGCGCATGCTATTGGCAGCGTTCATGTTGATGTCAAGGATATAGGGGCTGATTTTTATGTCAGCAATTTGCATAAGTGGTTTTTCTGTCCACCTTCGGTTGCATTTTTGTACTGTCGAAAATCACCGGTTTCGCCTGATTTGCACCACCCTGTTGTTTCACATGAATATGGAAATGGGCTTGCCATAGAGAGTGCGTGGATTGGGACAAGAGACTACAGCTCTCAGCTTGTTATTCCTGAAGTTTTAGAATTCACTAATAGGTTTGAAGGAGGCCTTGAGGGAATTAGGAAGAGGAACCATGAAAAAGTGGTTGAAATGGGCCAAATGTTGGCCAAGGCTTGGGGAACAAATCTTGGTTCACCTCCTGAGATGTGTCCGAGCATGGTGATGATTGGCTTGCCTTCAAGACTGGGAGTCTTGTGTGATGATGATGCTTTGAACTTGAGATCACACTTGAGAGACCATTTTGGGGTGGAAGTACCGATACACTTTCAGGTGCCAATAGATGGGGAGATTGGAGCCATGGATGGGGATGGTTGTGTAACAGGATATGTCCGGATTTCTCATCAAGTGTACAATACTCTTGATGATTATATTAAGTTAAGAGATGCAATTACTCAACTTCTCCAAGATGGAGCAACTTGCAAGATGCTTCAGACAGAATGAAGAGGTGTGTAATCATATCTTGAACTTGCACGAATATTGTCACACTATCAGTAAGAAGCAGTAGTTTAGTTGGCTTTAACAAAGGAATTGTTACTTGATGCATATGCAGTGTCTTTTATGCGAAAAGTGGTAAAGGCATGAAATGCATTTCTTATTGAAAAACATCTTAGACATAATTGGAAGGATAAAAAGAGTAGAGCCATGAACACCAAGTCCATTGTGATTTGTGCCTCTGCATGGTGATTGTCCTGATCTTTATTTTATTTTATTTTAAGAAAAGAAAGCATGGATACCTGCTGATGTTTGATGATCAGCTGGTCCGTTTCTTCTTGTTAGTTTTGCAAATCTCAATTTTTTGTAAGGTACCAGTAATGTCATATAAATTCATAATTTAGAGTACTAGAAAAGTATGGCACCAGTTTTCTGTCTTCGCAGTCCAGGGTTTTTTGTTATAGCTACATGTATGGAGTACAGATGATTTAAACAAGCTCAATTGGAGAGTCTTAGTAGTATCATCACAGACCTATATGTAGCATAGTGTAAAGCAATTTGAATACTTGTTCAGTTCCCTCAAATTTGGTTCTGCTAGTAATGGGAATGACATTATTTGGTATCCAAATAATAGACAGAATGTGTAGCTGCATGATTTTTCTTCTCCTTTTCAATCTTCATGTGAAGCTGGATTAGAAAAGTACTTATGTTGGAATTACTAGTTAGATATTCTTTATGTTCCCAGTCGTCTATTCTGCAGAAACATTTAATAGTAACCCGTTGTATTGTTTGTTTTTGTTAATAATACTGTTTATGTCTGGACAGTTGATAAATGAACGAACACAAAGCTTCCAAAATGCAATTCATTGAGACTAAGACCCCTTTTATGTGGATTCCGCTGTTTGCCTCTCCTGCTTCTACTTGTTCCCTTCCGTCCTTGTTAACCCTTTCTCAGTTCCTCATCCACATCTGGTCAAAGAAACAACCATCTGCTCTATATTGCATCTTAAAGAATCCCTAATCATCAAAAGGACAAGATGCTCATTGAAGTGAATGCGTGTGATTTGAATATTAATAGCTTGTGGTGCATGTGTGGACGATGACCTTGAAATACTAATGAGACTATTTATTTAATCATATTATAGACTAGGATTGGATGATGATATTGCTATATATGGACTTGCTATAGAGATGATTGATGATGATGATGATGATATTTTGCGTTTGCAGGTTGTGAGAAAGAGAATGGAAAATGTTGTGATGAATAATGTGGGTTAGGGGTATGCCCCTGAAAAGCGAAACAAAGAGAGAGAGAGCAGTTATATGTGGAAAACAGAGCAAGTGTTGAAGTTTCTACACTGAGAGAGTTAACAACTAGAATCTAACATCCTAGTTTGTGGGTTTGTTTGTTTGTTTGAGAATAAATTTGTAACTATGTTGTAGTGTTGTTATTTTGCAAATTGAGCAGTAGTAGACTTTCTTAATGTTGCATTTGCAATTGCATGTGGGGCTGATTGATATCTTCTTTAAAACATGTGCTGCTGCTAATAATTGTTATATATTGTCAATTACTACTATACATCAATGTATTAATTATCTGCTGGTAATGTGATATCATGAATCAACCATTAACTGGATATATAAACAAAGAGGTTACAAAGGCGAGATCTTCAAGCAATTTTTATTGGTTAAAAACAAATAAATATAAATAAAATAATATTAACGTGTTTGATCAATTGGAAACAAAATAGGGTTTCAAAGTAAAGAAAACGTTCTTGAAATTCAGGTACGTAGAACGAATCTTGATACGTTCTCAAAAAAGAAAAAAAAGAAAGAAAAAAGAACGAATCTTGATACGAACATTCTCATTTTGATTAACCCAAATCAAAAGCCCTGCACGACCCCAGTCGGCGGATAGACGGGAAATGGCCGATAATGAGGCGCCGCCGCCGATAAGGCTGATGACCTTCGTTTCCGAAGATCAGGTTTCCCATAATTTTTCATATTACTTTATTTATTTATTTCTTTCCTGGAATTCTTCTTCATGAGTGGTTTCAGTTGGAAGAAGCTCGGAGGACCCGAGGACCCCGAGTCGAAGATGGTACTGCTCAGAGAGATAGGCCCCTTTACGAGGTATCTCTCTCTCTCTCTCTCTCTCTCTCTCTCTCTCTCTCTCTCTCTCTCTCTCTCTCTCTCTCTCTCTCTCTCTCTCTCTCTCTCTCTCTCTCTCAGTTTAGTCCTCCTATTCACCTTGTTGGTTTCCAGTTGTATTAGAGAACACATGTGAGAAATACTATGAATGCCAAACAATCCTGATTTGGTCATTTATGCCTGCCTGCACATGTTGGCAAAATTGCAGATTTTACAGGAGAATAAGGACAAGAAAGATGCTGAGTTCAATGAACGCTTCAAGCACAGTAAGTGTTCATTCATGTTCTGCAAATTGGGACGTTGATTTGGACTTCAAAACAGTATCATTCCGATTGAGATTGATCACACCCTTTTCTCCTATAATAGCTTTTTTACTTGGTGAAACTGCATGTATTGTCTTCCTTGGCTTTTGTATTGCAATATCTTATTGTTCACTAAGCTCTACATGACCCTTTTATCATCTAGTTGTTTCTTTTGATAGTGCCTTGTTAAATCAGATTGCCGCTTCATCTTGCAGGACCACCAAAAGCTCTGGATGAAGATGAGACCGAGTTTCTTGATAAATATGAAATGGTGAGGTTATTTCTCCTATTGATGTTTCACAATTGCAATAGAATGGTTTAAAATTTCTTGCACCAAACCAACCTTCATTCTTCAACCAAAATATATGTTGCTGTTGCTGTTGCTGTTGCTGAATCTCCATTTCCCCCACAATTGTGTTTTGCTGATGTTTTTAATTTGGCTTTTGATTACTCATTACAGTCAAAGAGACAATATGAGCGACAAATGGCAGATGAAGAAGAGCAAGAGCTGCGTACTTTTCAGGTGCATTTCCCATAAATTCCCACCTGATCAGTTTATATTAATTCGGCACATAAATAAAATCAGGTATCATCTTGGTGGTTTCTAGGCAGCAGTTGAATCACAGTCTCAAGTTGTACATGAGCTAAAGGAGACACCTTCACTTCCAAAAGTTCAGGTGGTTGCACAAACACAACTTGTGATTGCGCATTTATATATACAATTTTCTTCATTTTTCTTTGATTTCCAGTAATTTAGCAGGGGCATTTTGTTATTAGAAAGCCATCGTGTTCAAGTAAAATTTAAGCCCTAAGGTTTGCAGAGATGAAGATCGTTATTTTAGCAGTATGGGTGTCGTATTTATCTTAATGGTACAGAGAAATAAATTAGCCATAGTATTTAACAGGAGAAGTCAACAAAGAGTGCAATGGCAGGTGGGGACGTGTACTAAACTCTGTTTTTACAATAAAATTATGATATTGGAGATACAGTATGAATTAGTGGAGGTGTGATGTGATTATGCTCTATCCTTTTGAAAGAGTAACGTAATAGTAAAAGTGTTCTGAAATAGACTCGATTAGTTTAAAAACTGTAGTCACAGAAGAATATCAAGTCGTCCTTCCTTTCATAGAGTAAAAGGGGATCCTTGATAGGTTTAGAAAATTTGCATGACGTATGGGTAAAATGAATTTGAGCGCAATCATGTAATGTTGCAAAATCAACTATTTGCTCTCTTGTTAAAGGTGCTACAGAAACATCGATAATCAAGGCAGTTAAATTATTGAGGTAGAGGAAGATGCAGCGGAGGTGAATTAAAGAATTATGTATGCCATGGGAAACTTTGAAACATAAGAAAAGATATAAAACCCTCGCAAGGGAACAGGCAAACATGTACACTTTGTATGGTTATAATCCAACACCATTCTCCCATTACATGTTCTTAGCTCGGAAATTGCATTCCAGGATTTTTGGTCCTATTGTCTGTACTTTCTTTGATGATCCTTCGGTAGCAAATATTAGAGAAATAATATCTGGACTTGTGAACTGAGTATCTATGTAATTGCATGTGTTTATAGTTGCCTGCGTTTATTATAGAGAGTATAGACCACATTGGGGGCTTCTGTGATATGACTGTTATTAAGTTGCAAATCCAAAATCTTGTTGATTTTGGTGTTAGAGCGAGTTCGGTACTCATTTTCTTATTAATAGTACAAATGAAGTTTGTGGTTATTTAATTTTTGCAGTTGCAGGATAAAAAATCAGCGGTAGGAAAGAAGAATCGGCCGGCTCGTAGCCTAGGGATGGTAATAAAAGTGAAGCCGCAAGCTAAGAAAGCAAAAGTAGAAGCTGCAGCAGATTTGGAAGAAACAGCAACAGGTATTGGCAAGAAACCTGGGGTTGATGTGTCAAAATCGTCTCTAGGTAATTTTGGTTTGGTTTCATATAGTGATGAAAGCGAGGATGATGATGATTGAATCTCTAGTGCACTTATTCTGTTGAGAGATATTTGTGAAGATCATTTCTTTCTTTCTTTAGTAACCATGAAAAATAATTCTCCAGTACCAAGTTATTAAAAATGGTCTGACAAAGTAGTAAGATTGAAAATACAGACTGCTAGTAATGAATCAGGGGGTGGTGCTCAGAAGAGTGTTTTATATGGTAGAAATTAAGATGAAGCAGCGGTGGTGTGAAGGGAGACTAGTGATGCGTAGAAGCCATCTCTGATGTTGATGAGAGTATCGTGGCTCCCTTTCTCAACGATAACTCCGTTTTTTACAACAGCAATAACATGTGCTCCTTTGACTGTGGATAACCTGTGAGCTACAACCACTGTAGTCCGGTTGACCATAACTCGATCGAGTGCATCCTGAACTATCCTCTCAGACTCTGCATCCAAAGCACTGGTGGCCTCATCCAGCAGTAGTATCTTTGGACTTTTTATCATGGCCCTTGCTATGGCGACTCTCTGTTTTTGTCCACCGGACAGTTGTACCCCTCTCTCCCCCACCATCGTCTCGTATCCCTTTTCCAGCCCGCTTATGAATTTGTGGGCGTTGGCTAACTCTGCTGCCTCTATGATCTCTGCTTCGCTTGCGTTTCCTTCCTTTCCGTAAGCAATGTTTGCTCTGATTGTGTCATTGAACAGAACGGGCTCCTGGCTGACAAGCCCCATCTGCTGCCTCAGCCATTTCAGCTGGAATTTATGTATCTCTATTCCGTCTACTGTTATTTGACCTGATTCTGGATCGTAGAATCTCTGCAGCAATGATATCACTGTTGATTTCCCGCTCCCACTCTCCCCAACTAAAGCAACTGTCTGAAACATCGACAACATTTCTTTAGTTCATTGAATTTTGTTGACCGAAAAAGAAAAGAAAATAAAATTTAAATGAGAACCGTGCCGTGGATGCATACCTTGCCGCTGCGTATTGTCAAAGTGAGGTCGCGTAGAATCTGAACATCAGGCCTAGTTGGATACTTGAAACTGACGTGTCTCAGTTCGATATCCCCCTTGACATTTTCAAGCTTCATCCCGGAATCATCACTTGGGTCAATCTTAGACTTGCTGTCAAGAATGGCAAATATAGAAGCAGCTGCGCTCTTAGCTTTGGTTGAATCCGGAGCTAACGAACTCGATTGGGAGATTGCCACTGCTGCCATTGTTAGAGCAAAGAATACCTGAAAACAAGACAAACAAACCACGCTCTCCCTCTGAAATTGTACCATGAGAAACAGTGTATGTAGTAAAAACTGAGTGACTTACACGAAATACAGCTGTAAATGTGATTTTGCCAGCCTGAACAAGACGAGCTCCTGCGTAAAAGCTGGCAGCATAGACAAGAAACAGCAAAGAGAAAGATAAACCAAAGCCTACACCACTAATCAATCCTTGTCTAATCCCATTTGTCTTTGGTCCTTGACACTTTTTCTTGTACATATCCATCACCTTCTCCTCTGCACAGAACGAAGCCACTGTTCTTATACTCCCAACAGCATCGTTAGCCACTTGACTTGCTTCCTCGTACATCACCTGCAACCGGACCAACCGTTTTCAGACGAAGCTAACGCTTGTAACACTTGTTATAATTATCAAAACATGCATGATGTTACCTTAGCATCTGCACTGAATCCCTTCATGAACATGATCTGCACATATCCACTCAGTCCTATGAGGGGTATCATAGCAAGAATGATAAGTGCCAACTGCCAACTAGCTTCAAAAGCAATAGCAAGCCCCACTATTGCTGCAGATATATCCTGAACCATCTGTGCTAGTGTATCCCCAACTAGTGCACGTACACTCGCAGCATCAGCAGACAGCCTTGCTCCAATCACACCGCTCGAATGTTCACCCTCGTCAAACCAACCAACCTCCATGTTCACAACCTTTTCAAAGCACATTAACCTAATTCTCCTGATCAGCTTGTTCCCCGCCACCCCAAAAAGATACGTTCTTGCTGGAAAGGCAATCAAAGACACTGCTCCAAGGACCATAAACATGAGGGCCCAGAATTTGGAATCCCTTCGTAATATATGCGGTGTCGCGTAAAAGGTTTTTATCACACTTGAGATTAGTATACCGAAAATTGGCATTATTGCACCATTAACAATGGCGGATAGTGCTCCCAGTATCAGCACTGGCACCTCGGGCTTATTTAGACTGACAAGGCGAAAAATGGGGACTTTTGGAGACTTTTCAAGGGAAGTTACGTATGCATTTTCAGTTGCGTTGATGGGTGCAGGTAGACCAAATGATGTTGGTAATGACTGACGGCGACTGCTACTTCCTATTTCGGAGGATCCTCTACTAATGGATCGCATGGAAGACATCCTTTGACCTGACTGTCTGCTATCCGATTTTTCCTCGTCATCAACGTGTTCCGTGTCTTTGTTTACTTCTTGCAAGCGTATCAGCTGGGAATACGCCCCTTCAGGATCCTGGAGTAGTTCTTCATGGGTGCCTGCAGTAGTGTACGTACAACTTTTAGTTATTATTATTGAAATTAGTTTCAATGTAAAAGGGAATACCTTTTTCAACCATTTTCCCTTGATGGATGACGGCGATCATATGAGCATTCCTGACTGTGGTCAAACGATGTGCGACAATGATGGTGGTTCTGTTGACCATAATCCTGTCTAATGCCTCTTGAACAATCCTCTCAGACTCGTTATCAAGTGCACTTGTAGCCTCATCTAGAAGTAATATTCTAGGGTCTTTTAGAATTGCTCTTGCTATGGCAACTCTCTGTTTCTGTCCACCGGAGAGCTGAGTTCCATGTTCACCAACCATACTATCCAGTCCCTGCATGCATGCATGCATGTAGGATGAATTAAACACCACACCAATCAGACAAAACTAAAGAAATTCAATGAATGAATGAATGAGTGAATGAACTCACCTGAGGGAGTTTATCAATGAATTTAGCAGCATTTGCTAGTTCTGCAGCGGCTCTAATTTCATCAGTAGTTGCACCATATTTGCCGTAAGAAATATTGTCCTTAATGGTTGCTGTGAAAAGCACAGGTTCTTGGCTGACGAGGCCGATCTTTGACCTAATCCACTTGAGCTGGAAATCTTTAAGATTGGTTCCATCAATGAGTAGTTGACCAGATTGAGGATCATAAAATCTCTCAATCAAACTAATGACAGTGGATTTTCCGCTGCCACTCTGTCCAACCAAAGCAGCGGTAGTGCCACTAGGGATGAAGAGAGAGAAGCCAGTGAATATATGCTGATTAGGTCTGGTTGGATAGCTAAAAAAAACATCTCTTAGTTCAACATCCCCACGTATGTCTTGTTGGAGTATTATCCCTCTGCTATCGTATGCATCTATTTCAGGTTTCCTATTAATAGTTTCAAACATCTTGAAAGCCGCAGCTTGTCCTGCTGCAAATGCTGTCATGCAAGGAGATGCTTGTCCCAGTGACCTAATCACAGACGACGGTAACCTTTTAGCATATATATCGATCAATATAATATAACATAATATAATGTTGTGCATTGATTCAAGTAAACCTCACATGGAACCAGTTAATACTGCAATAATGACATTGAGCACTTCACCACCTGTGTAGCCCTTGTCCAAGATCATCTTAGCACCAAACCAAATAGCCAGAGCATAACTGCAGAATATAATGAACATCACTGATCCAAAACCTAAACCACTGGCCAACCCTTCAGCAACACCTGACTTGTAAGCCTTCACAAGGGACCTCTCGTACTCTGCCACAGCCTGCTTTTCCCCAGTAAACGAGGCAACCTGGATATATATATATATATATATATATATATATATATATATATATATATATATATATATATATATATATATATATATGATTCATTTTTTATTTTCGACGAGGCGAGGGAAAAAAAAGGTAATTAATGATGAGTAAAGATGGAAATACAAATTATATTTGAATTAAGTCATTGTGCGTGCATACAGTTCTAATGGAGCCGATAGTCTGTTCGACGACAATAGAAGCCTTAGCATAGGCATTCTGGCCGCGAGATGCCATCTTGGAAAGTACAATAGACATGATAGCACCAGATATCACCATCAAAGGAATGGATGACAGCATAACCAGCGTAAGAAGCCATCCTTTCATAAACGCCACTACAAATCCTCCCACAAATGTTGCTACCAGTTGTATAAACTTTCCAACCTGCACGTACGCACGCACGTACAAGATAAATGATCACAAATCGTACGTCTATGTATATTCATCAGATTATTATTATTATTATTAAAAATCCGTAAAAAAAACCTTCTCGCCCATGGCATCTTGAATTAATACAGTATCGCCAGACATTCTACCAATGACTTCTCCAGTATTGGTCTCCTTATCAAAGAAAGAAACATCCTGTCGTAGAATTGTTCTCAAATAAAGGCTCCTGATACGTGCAGCCTGCCTTTCACCGGTGATCATCCAACAAGCCACCTCTGCAAGTTTTTATATTATATATTATTATTGAATATTGATCAATAATATAATCTAGCTAGTATTTTGTATAATGTGTATTATCTTCTGGTTGGTTGGTTGGGTGTACTTACGAAGAAATGCGGCCACACCACATCCTATGGCCAAATACACAAACTTGAGAGCTACCTAAAATGTGGTACGGAAGATAAACAAATTAAAGGGTCATGAGAAAAACATAAAGTGCAGGTAGGTAATTAGAGAGACGATGGAGTTAGAGTTACCTTTGAAACAGATTTAACGACATCGGAGCCTGCATTTAGGCCGAAAGAATCAATGAGTTGACCAAAAAGGAGAGTCATAAGAGGTATGGACAAGCCATTTGCGATAGCACCAAATGAACCGACAATCATGAGTAACTTGTCAATGGAATCAGCAAAGAGAAAGAGCTTGTAAAAGGGGACTGCATTTGTACTAGTGGGATGTGAGGAGTCATGATCTCCATTAATTATCATGGTGGCGTTGTCTGTACTTGGCATGGTATATAATTATTTGTTGATGTTTAAAATTAAGAAGCAAATCCAAATTTAAAAAAAAAAAAAAGAAAAAGACAGAGAAAGAGAGATGATGATAAGAGTAATTAATTATTGGGAAATGAAGAGGGAGAGAGCATAGCATACATAGAGATTTAGTCGTCAGCAGAAGATATCATATTATGATCAGAAGAAACCAGAAAAAGGAAGTAGAAGAAGAAGAAGAAAGAAAATGAATATAATATATAGGCGGCAAAAGTAGTAGTAGTACAAGGTAATTAGGTGGTGGTGTTATTATCAATAAAGAGAGATGGAGAAAATGAAATAGTAATAAGTAAGTATGGTAGCTTTATGAAAATATAAAATGATAAAAAACTGGATCAGATGCAGTTCTCAACTGAACTGATATATGATGCACTTTAAGCATTCAGCTCTGCTCATAATACATCAAGAAAGAATCATGCGGCGTTGGTAATTATATATATATATATATATTAGTGTTGTTGCATTCAAACTTTAAAGTAAAGACAACGTAAAGATGATACCATCTTAATTAATTCATTAATCTTCTCTTAATTAATAAAATTGCTTCAATAACATGGAAACCAGACTGTCATAGCTAATTAACTAGATCAGCTAATATGTATTGTATTGTATTGTATTGTATTTTTACACCAATTATCTATATATATAATTGGTTTGTCCATAAATAGTATTCGCATTAATTCGGATGTCAATTTTCATGACCGCATGCATCATCTTCTAATTATAGATAGAAATTCAATGAAATTCAATGAAATGAAATGCAAGTGCATCCACCAAACACCAACTCAAACTTCATTGTACATACACGTGTACTTGTTTATTTATTACTGCTCACTGGACTAGCTAGTTATTAACCAACCAAACCAACAATGACCTTGCTTTTTTCAATCTAATCTAATCTAATCTAATCTAATCTAATCGATTACTAGTATTAATTACTATTATTCATCTTCTTCTTAATTATATTCTTAATTCTTAATGCGCATGCTTTTTTGGTTAGTGCCTAATATTCCGGCATTTTTTTAATGCTAGCTTTTAGTTAGTGCAAGTGTTACTCATCAGATCCGGACCCATACATCCATTTCCTATTCCTCCTACCTAAATTGTTGAGGATGATGAATTTTATTCATAAATAATATTTACTTGAGACATTATAATCACAAAATCCATTCTTATTGGGCCGAGATAATGACGATGGCCCATATAGGAAATATTCAGTGGTTTTTGTATTGGGCCCAATACTGTTGATTTTAAATGCCTATGAGAATCTGTTAACCGAAGTTGTAACAGTTGTTGTGGGAACAGTATGCAGTTTTAACTACAATTCTTGTGTTAACACAGTTATAAACTACTGAAAGCGAGTAAACAAACACAAGAATTTAATGTGGTTCAGACACAAATGTGCCCTACATCCACGTGGACCTGCAAACACGATTTCACTAGTTCAGATTTACAGTGTACATTAATAGGACTTATTAAAAACACTAAAGACTCCCTCTTTATGTAATATGCCGTTCTTGTACACAACTTGAACTCCGTGTCTCTTCCAACAGCAGCTCCACATCGCGTGCCTCGAACTCCCTTCAGGCCTGAACTTCCTTCAGAAACGCGGCTGATCTCCCTTGAGATCTATACAGCAGATCTGTATATATTGGCACACACAACGATGGCACAGTGCAACGATGGCACAGTCCTGCTCCGCAGAACGCCTTAGCAAACCTTCGACGCTATGAAGTGATTTTTCTTCCAAATAATGCGCACGGTTCTTGTATGTCTTGGAGGCTTATATAGCCACGAAAATAAGCCCTAAGACCTAACTTGAGCCCTAAGAAATCTATTTAACTAGGTAATAGAATCCTAGTTGATTTCTACTTCTATTCTAGATATGTACAAAAGATACCTAACTAGAATAAAATACATGGAAATAAATCTAAGTCCTAATAGAAGTATTATAAAATAGGACTCTAATAAATTCCAAAATAAACATGGAAAACAAATCTTTGTCAATCTTTTAATTCCAAAACTTGGCGGATTTCCTCGATCTTCAATAGTCGGAAATCTGGCGCCAACAATCTCCCCATTTGGCATAGATTGGTCAGAATCCATGTTTAACAAGAACTCTCCTTGCAAAATAGAACTACTCCCCCTGCAGAAGAGATATACTCCCCCTGTAACAAAGACTGTTAGGACACTAAATGTTTCGACATAAAAATGTCGTAACCAACTAAATGTTCCTGCAATGTCAGAATATAAACTTAATCGCATGACATATCAAATAAAAATATTCAAAGCGCAGGAAATCACAACGCAGGTTGTTACGGCAGATGTTACTATTTCTGTCACACGGCAGAGGTTGTTACTACTCCCCCTTTCTGATCAGTTTGTGCCAAAGATAGACTTAGAGTCCTAGTCAGAACAAAGGTCTGTTAAGACACGCAGTCAGCAAATAAGGTAAGCTGCAAAAAAATACAAAATATCTAGATCCCCTTAATTCGAAAATCCTCATAAATCTGGAATTTTAAAATTTTTCGAAAAGCTAAAGAACATCAGCCCAAGCATGAACCAAGTTTGAAAAATGAAGGAAATCAAGTAGACCAAGTTAGCCAAATAGGAAGATTCTTTTCAAGGATTAATTTAAAGAACATTGAAAGAAACTAGATAAAATGCTATCAACAAGCTCTTGGATGCACGATATACCGATAGCCTCATGACCATACTCAAGAAATCATAAATTAGGTATTTTAATGGGTTTATGAATGCATATGCGATTAGCATGGAAATTCGATCGTGAACTTCAAGAAGAATTTCACTAATAAATACCTGAACAACATCCAAAGAAATCACACCCTTGTTTTATTCTGCCCTTTTTTTTTTTTTTTTTTTGGTGACTCTTGATATGTAGTTCAACCAAATATTAGGAGGGCAACCTTCTTAATAATTCACATAGCTTTTAATTAGAAGTCGGGAATACATATGCAAATGGCATAATTCTTCCTATAGAAGTATGATCTTTGAGATGAATGAGGTCATAGGCATTGATCACTCCCGATAGAGGGTGACAGCTCTCTTCTATCTAGAGTCCTCGCAGGAACAAAAAATTAATCCACAAAAATTATCGACCCAAATTCAGATAGCAAGAATAAACAATCAAACCTTTCAAAGTAAAACAAAGATCAACAAAGGCTGTAACATGTTACCACAAGATATGTGTGGTAACTCAGTATGTCCTATCAAACTTTCAAGTGTAACCTGGACATAACAGAAGGATGGTTACACTATCATTTCATTGTTCATTTATGAACACAGCAAGTTCCAAGCGATTTACGCAAGGAATCAAATCGAGGGGAATCTAAAGGTTTTGTAAAAGAATTAGCAAACTGATTATCTGTTGACACACAGTCTATTGACACAACCTTTTGTTCAACTAGATCTCTACCAAGATTAACAGTTCTTTTACCTCTTACCTGTTTCTTAGTTCCATCACCAAGAGTTGCATGTCCACTTGCACATTTCTGATAGTTCTTCAAGTGCTTCGGATTACCTGTTATATACTTAGAACAGTACCACAAGTTACTAGCACAAGTATTAAGAGTAGTTGCACCGGAAAAGCAATTAATGTCATCTTTTTTTACCCATTTTTGTTTTATATCAGAGTGTCCCATCTTAGGAGCATGTTGCAACGCAGCGGAATTGGGTAAATGTTGTGACAAACTCTTATTTATCAACTTTCATCTTAAAAAACATTTTGGTCTTATGTGACCCAATTTACGGCAAAAGTGACAAGTTGGAACAAACCTTTTTCCATTAGTTTTACGCAGTGTTCTAAAAATCGGCCGAGGCGGCCGATTAATCGGTCGCCTCGGCCGAGTCGGTCCAAAACCTTTACGATTTTAGTGTAAAGGTTTGAAAAATCGGTTTTTTGCCTGTGAGGCAGTTTGAGGCGGTCCGAGACGGTCTGAGGCGGTCAAACCTTTAAAGCGGGTCAAATTTCGGTGGCAAAAATCGGCAAAAAATCGGTCAAAAATCGATTTTTAGTGTTTTTTTTTTATTTTATTTTTTTATAAATCAAAATAAAAGTTGGGATTTTAATATAAAAAAAAAGGAGTTTATGCTTTATTTTGTTTATGTTAATTATTATTGTTAAAGAACTAATGATGTATGCCAAGAATGTATGTAAATTCAAAAAAAATTGCCTTTTTATTTATATTTTATAAGGATATTTATGTATTATGATCTTATTATTATTAAACTTTTATTATGTTATTAGAATATATACATGATGGAGATATAACTATGTTTAAATATTTTTTATCTATGTTTTGAGTAATTATAAATAATATCTACAAATATATTATATTAAATTTTAAAAACCGATTTATTTTCGATTTATCACCGATTAATCACCGCCGCACCGATTAATCGTGAGTCGGTGCCTGACCGACTCGGACCCGATTACCGCTTTTTACAACCTTGGTTTTACGAGAAAACTTTTGGTTTGTTAAGACATGCGAGTTGTTAGGACAATCAGTTTTCTTCACAAAAGTGTTTTTAGAATCAACCTTTTTGTCAAACTTACACACATAGTTTTTCTTACTCGCAGGAGGTTGAGAATTTTTTAAATTTAACTGTTGTTTTAGTTTCTGAACATCTTTTGTAGCAGTATTCAATTTAAACAAAAGTACCTCTTTATCTTTCTCGAGCTCGGCAACTTGTGTCTTCAAGGCCTTATTCATTTCATCTACAGCAAGACATGTTTTGAGCAATTCATCTTGTTGTTGCTGAATCATTTCTGCAGTAATCTCCTTTTCATCGTCTGAGCTGGTTTCACCTGTATTAAAAGAAGAGTTTAGACTAACAAGGTGATCAGACAGAGAATGTTCATACCTGACGGATGTCTGCACAAGCACTGTAGCTTTAGCTATTGGTTGAACAATCGTGTTAGTCCCACAGAAAAGGTTTCCATCCTTTTTGTCTTCCTCCTCATTGGAGTCATTCATGTTATCACTCTTGGCAGTAGTAATAGATTTTCCCCGCTTCTTTAGTCTATTGGTACACTCGTAATGAGTATGACCAAATCCTTGACATTCTTTACACTGAATTCTTCTTTTCTTGAGGCGTGTGTCAGCCTTTGAGGGATTCTCATTTACTTTGACCATCTTATCAAAATTTTCAGCAATACGTGTCATTAATTTGATAAGTTCTACTTCAACAGAAGACATTGTTGGGACAACAGGAGTGGAAACAACAGAAGTTGGAACACTGGTTGACTGTAGAGCTAAATTTCTTTCTTTGTCCATTCTACTCATACTCAGCTTGTTCTCAAATGTCTGCAAGTTTCCTATGAGCTCGTCAAGATGGAGTTCATCAACATTATTAGCCTCTTCAATTGCAGTTATCTTGTATGCAAATCGATCTGGAAGAGATCTTAGAACTTTGCGTACAAGTTTCTCTTCAGGATATGTTTCTCCAAGGCCATGAGCTTCATTAGCAACGTCGCACAATTTCGAATTGAAGTCCGCTACGGTCTCATCTTCGTTCATTCTAAGATCTTCAAAGCGAGTGGCAAGCATCTGGAGTTTTGACAGTCTTACTGAGGCTGTTCCTTCATACGCAGTCTGAAGAATATCCCATGCCCTTTTGGCACATTCACAACCAGGTATCAATTTAAATTGGTTGGTGTCAACCGCATTAAATATAGCATTTAAAGTCTTTGAATTGGTATTTGCCACTGTCTGTTCTTTCTTGCTCCAGTTTTCTTCGTGTTTTTCATACTCAATACCTTCTCTGGTTTTGGCCACTGGTCTCGTCCACCCTGTTAGAATTGTACGCCATGAATCTTCATCCATTGATTTGATGAACATCATCATCTTGGTTTTCCAATACGTATAGTTCGTTCCATCTAGCAATGGGGGACGTGTAGTTGAACTGCCTTCCTTGTGAATACTCATCCTACAACAAGTAAAGCAAATAAATCAAATTCCCAAAATCAGACACTAAGTATATCTAGTGACCGGCTCTTGATGTCAATTGTTGATTTTAAATGCCTATGAAAATCTGTTAACCGAAGTTGTAACAGTTGTTGTGGGAACAGTATGCAGTTATAACTACAATTCTTGTGTTAACACAGTTATAAACTACTGAAAGCGAGTAAACAAACACAAGAATTTAATGTGGTTCAGACACAAATGTGCCCTACATCCACGTGGACCTGCAAACACGATTTCACTAGTTCAGATTTACAGTGTACATTAATAGGACTTATTAAAAACACTAAAGACTCCCTCTTTATTAGGGGTGTGCAAAAAAACCGAAAAACCGAAAAACCGAACCGAAAACCGAAAAAACCGAGCCGATATGTACCGTCCCGACTTAAAACCGCATATACGGTAAATTTTTTTTGAAAAACCGAAAATATCGGTTTGTGTACGGAGAATTTAAAAATTACCGAACCGATTTCCCGAACCGAACCGATTTATACAAAATGATGTATTTTTGATATATATTATAAATACTTATCCTAGCATGCCTCTATCTTTCGAGCGCCTCCATGTGACATCTTTTTCTATTAATTAATTTTGGTTGTGACGTGTTTTTTATTAGTTAATTTTCGGTTGTTATTTGTTAATTTTCTCAAATAAATATAATGAAAGTCCAAATATATGGGTTTTATGCCGAACCAGTTCGAACAAATAGACGAAATCGAAACCGAAAATAAACCGAATTGATACCGAAACCGTTTACCGAAAACCGAAAAACCGATTCACACCGAACCGAAAAAAACCGACATATTCGGTTTTTAAAATATGAGAAACCGATATTATCGGTACGTGTTTGGTTTATTGGAAAAACCGAGCCGTACCGACCCGTGCACACCCCTACTCTTTATGTAATATGCCGTTCTTGTACACAACTTGAACTCCGTGTCTCTTCCAACAGCAGCTCCACACCGCGTACCTCGAACTCCCTTCAGGCCTGAACTCCCTTCAGAAACGCGGCTGATCTCCCTTGAGATCTATACAGCAGATCTGTATATATTGGCACACACAACGATGGCACAGTCCTGCTCCGCAGAACGCCTTAGCAAACCTTCGACGCTATGAAGTGATTTTTCTTCCAAATAATGCGCACGGTTCTTGTATGTCTTGGAGGCTTATATAGCCACGAAAATAAGCCCTAAGACCTAACTTGAGCCCTAAGAAATCTATTTAACTAGGTAATAGAATCCTAGTTGATTTATACTTCTATTCTAGATATGTACAAAAGATACCTAACTAGAATAAAATACATGGAAATAAATCTAAATCCTAATAGAAGTATTATAAAATAGGACTCTAATAAATTCCAAAATAAACATGGAAAACAAATCTTTGCCAATCTTTTAATTCTAAAACTTGGCGGATTTCCTCGATCTTCAATTGTCGGAAATCTGGCGCCAACAAATACGAAATCAGAAAGTTGTTCAACTACTGCTGTACAGAGAGAGAGAGAGAGAGAGAGAGAGAGAGAGAGAGAGAGAGAGAGAGAGAGAGAGAGAGAGCTGCCAAAGGAAAATAACAAAACCAAGTACATAGATCCCAATTCTGCAATGTAAATAATGTTAAGCTAAAACTAAAAAAAATATAAAATGGCAGCGAGACATGCTTCTTGATCTTGAATAGAAAGAAAAACAAACAAAGAAATAATAAGTTTTGATTGTAAAAAATAAGAGATTGGTAGCGACACATGATGATGGTTCACGTACATATATTAACTCCAGAATGGAGTTGGACTTGCTGTTCCTTCTTTTCAGTCCATATATATGTATATATATATATACACTTATGCAATATTATCACTAGCTGCTGCTACTTTGCTCTTTATTGCATCATAATATATATATATATATATATATATATATATATATATATATATATATATATATATATATATATATATATATATATATATATATATATATAATATATATATATATATATATATATATATATATATATATATATAATTACTATTCATCTAACTATACTCAATAATAAGACCTTGTTTTTCAACCCAAAAATAAAATCAAGATAAATAAATAAATTAATATGATGATGATGATGGTGATGATCAAGTTGAACCAGTCATGTGAAGAGCCACTAGGGATGCGTAGCAACCATCTTTGATATTGATTAGAGCTTCGTGCTTCCCTTTCTCAGCGATAACTCCATTCTTAACCACACCGATAAGGTCCGCTCCTCTGATTGTTGATAACCGATGAGCCACAACCACAGTTGTCCTGTTAACCATGACTCTGTCAAGTGCATCTTGAACAACTCTCTCCGATTCTGCATCCAGTGCACTTGTCGCCTCGTCCAATAACAGTATCTTTGGGGCTTTCACAATCGCACGTGCTATGGCGATTCTCTGTTTCTGTCCTCCTGATAGTTGAACTCCTCTTTCCCCAACCATCGTATCATACCCCTGCACGTTTTTTAAACTTTTATCAGTTTCGAGTACTTGTAATTTATGTTTTTATTTATAATATTATGTATAGTGAGAATAAAAAAGAATATACCTGTTGCAATCCGCTGATGAATTTGTGGGCATTTGCTAGCTCTGATGCAGATATGATTTCTGCCTCAGTTGCATTCCCTCCCTTTCCATAAGCAATGTTATCTCTGATTGATCCACTAAACAAGATTGGCTCTTGGCTCACAAGTCCCATCTGCTGCCTTAGCCATTTCAGTTGGATCTTTTGAATATCAATCCCATCAATTGTAATCAACCCTGAATCTGGATCGTAAAATCTTTGCAATAGAGCAATCACCGTTGACTTCCCACTTCCACTCTCTCCCACCAGAGCAACCGTCTGAAGAATAATTCGACCAAAGTAAAACACTTTTACAGTGAAATACGGCATTGAAGAAAAAGAAAAATATATATACATACATACCTTGCCACTGGGAATTCTCAAAGAGATGTCACGGAATATCCGAATGTTAGGTCTTGTGGGATACTTGAAGCTGAGGTGTTTTAGTTCAATTTCTCCCTTGAGATTGTCGAATGTCGTGCCAGATTCATCACTTGGATCAATGTTCGATTTTCTGTCTAGGATGCCAAATATTGAAGCAGTTGCACTCTTGGCCTTGCCTGAATCCGGGGCAAATGTGCTTGATTGAGATATTGCCACTGCTGCCATGGTTAGAGCAAAGAATACCTGCACGCACGAACGAATACAAATTAGTTATTGGACTGAACAACAACTACTACCCCTTCACATGCAGTTAAATATGTGTGTAGCGTACTTACACGAAAGACGTCTGGAAATGTAGTTTTTCCAGCATCAACAAGGCGACCTCCAGCGTAGAAGGCTATGGCATAGGCGAAGTACACCAAGGCTAAAGATAGACCAAAACCCGTAGCACTAATCAATCCTTGTCTTACACCTATCTTAACTGGCCCTTCACACTTCTTCCTGTATATCTCCATCACCTTCTCCTCTGCACAATAAGAAGCCACTGTTCTTATTGTTCCCACAGCATCATTAGCAACTTGACTTGCTTCTTCATACATCACCTATACAAACAATAAACATGAGTAACGATTTACCCAAACTTACCCTTTTCATATTTTTGTATTTGTTAATTATGAGTCTACCTTTGCATCTCCACTGAATCCCGTCATAAATTTGAGCTGCACAAATCCATTCAACGCTATGAGAGGCAACAAGGCAAGGACAATGAGTGCCAGCTGCCAGCTTGCGATAAAAGCTATAACCAGTCCAACTGCTGCAGAGGCAAGATCTTGAACCAATTGTGCCAGTGCATCACCAACCAAAGCTCGAATTGTAGCAGCATCAGCAGATAGCCTAGCCCCTATCACCCCACTCGAGTTCTCAGGCTCGTCAAACCAACCAACTTCCATGGTGACCACTTTCTGGAAACACATCATTCTTATCCTTTTTATGAGCCTACAACCAGCCACACCGAAAAGATATGTCCTCAATGGATATGCAACTAATGACAAACCACCAAGAGCCACAAACATCAGTGACCAAAACTTGGAGTTCCGTTTCAAATCCTCTGGTGGCTCATAAAAAGTTTTAATGACAATAGAGAGTAATATGCCAAAGAATGGAACAATTGCTCCATTCAGGATTGCAGCAAGAGCTCCTGCTATTAAAACACCAGCCTCCGGTTTATTGAGAGCGATGAGTCGGCTCATTGGAACACTTGGATGTTTGTTCAGCTCATCAGCAGAAGCGAGTTCTAGATCTTGATATTCAGTTCTAGAAATACTAAGGCCTCTAGACAGGTCAAAAGTGATGGACATTGAGCGGTGACTTCCACTTCTTAGCCTTGAAGATCTCCTGCTCATTAAATTGAGAAGGGACGCTCTTTGGCTAGCTTGCCTACCATATTCCATACTGTAGCTCACGTTGTCTGGATCCTCAATGGGTTCCTCTTCCTTTTTACGGGATTCTTGCAACCGTATAAGCTGAGAATATGCTCCTTCCGGATTCTCCAGCAGTTGAGAATGCGTACCTGTTAACCGTATAACCTCGTTAATATTACTTAATCATAAATGGTTGCATCATGGTTTAGTTTGAATAAGGAAAAGATGAGATTGTGAAGTAAGGTGTTTGATGAAATAAACCTTTTTCAACCATCTTTCCCTTGTGAATGACTGCAATGGTGTCGGCATTTCTTACTGTGGTCAAGCGGTGTGCAACCACGACAGTTGTCCTGTTAACCATGATCCTGTCGAGAGCCTCTTGGACTACTCTCTCGGATTCTGCATCAAGTGCACTTGTAGCCTCGTCTAAAAGTAAAATTCTCGGGTTTTTCAGAATTGCTCTGGCAATGGCAATTCTTTGCTTCTGTCCACCAGAAAGCTGAGTCCCGTGTTCTCCAACCGAAGTATCTACACCCTGCAAGCATCACAATTCAAAAACAGTCAATCAATTTGCTGCTAATATATATAAAACTCGAAATCACGTGGAATTGATTGGGAAAAGAACCTGCGGGAGTTTATCGATAAATTTAGCAGCATTGGCTAGCTCAGTTGCGGATCTGATCTCTTGATCAGTTGCGCCTTCCTTTCCGTAAGCAATGTTGTCCTTGATGCTGCCCAAGAAGAGCACAGGTTCTTGGCTCACCAAACCGATTTTGGACCTAATCCACTTGAGTTGGAATTCTTTGAGATTAATTCCATCAATAAGAACCTCACCCTCCATTGGATCGTAGAATCTCTCGACCAAGCTGATGACGGTTGACTTGCCGCTCCCACTCTGGCCAACCAAGGCGGCGGTTGTGCCACGGGGGATGGACAGAGAGAAGCCGCTGAATATAACCTCAGTTGGTCTGGCAGGATAACTGAAATGAACATTAATGAGTTCAATATCACCAGAAATGTCAGCCAAAATTTTTCCCCTGCTATCGAATGGATCTATCTCGGGTGTCCTGTTTATGGTCTCGAACATCTTGTAGGCTGCTGCTTTACCAGCGGCAAATGCTGTCAGGCAAGGAGATGCCTGTCCTAGAGACCTGTGTCATATGTTGAGAATATATATCTGTCAGCTGAGCTCTGTAAGTATATCTCTATACATGATTGTGTGTGTATATATATATATATATATATATATATAGAGGATGCTTACAGTGAACCGGTTAATACGGCAACAATTACGGTGAATGTGTCTCCCCCAGAATGATCCTTTTCGAGGATGAGCTTAGCACCATACCAAACAGCCAAAGCGTAACTGCAGAACATCATAAACATAACAGAACCGAGACCTAGTCCAGTGGCCAGCCCTTCGTGCACCGCTGATTTGTAAGCCAACTCCAGGGATTGTGCATAGTTAGAGACAGCCTCCTTCTCTCCTGTAAATGAGGCCACCTGGACATATAACACAACCGAGATATTTTAGACCTACGTACTTATAAAAACACAACCGAGAAAGAGAGAGAGATGGACGGATGGAGAGACTGACGGTTCTGATGGCGCCGATGGTTTGTTCAACGACGACAGCAGCTTTGGCGTAAGCGGTTTGACCACGAGAGGCCATTTTAGAAACAACACTGGCCATGATACCACCAGAGATCATCAAGGGAGGAATGGAAGAGAGCATGACGAGGGTGAGGAGCCATCCTTTAGTGAAGGCAATTGCAAAACCACCAACAAAAGTAGTCATCAACTGAAGAAACTTGCCAACCTTCTCACCCATGGCATCTTGAATAAGAACAGTGTCACCGGACATTCTACCAATGACTTCACCAGTGTGTACTTCCTTGTCAAAGAAGGCTATGTCTTGCTGCAATATTGTTTTCAGATACAGAGTCCTAATTCGAGCCGCCTGTCTCTCTCCGGTGATCATCCAACAAGCCACCTCTGCATACCATTTTTACATTACTTGTCTTGTAAATCACACAATCCAACGATGATGATGATGATGATAGATAGATAGATTTATTGATGAGCAAAGCAGCTAATAAGACATATTATTAGGTAGGGAGGTAGTACTTACGGAGAAATGCAGCTAAACCACAACCGACGGCCACATAGACAAGCTTTAGAGCTACCTGCAGACGTTAAAACATATATTATTATACATAAAACAAACACATAAGAGGGCGAATGATATATTGATATTATGGAGAGAAGAAGAAAGAAGAAATGATGATGAATATGAATATGAATATACATACCTTGGAAACGACGGGGAGAATCTTTCCTTCGCGGGTAGCACCAAAAGCATCGGCAAGTTCGCCAAATAGTAATGCCATAAGAGGTGGATTGAATCCATTGCCCAGAGCACCAAGTGTGCCAATAAACATCAATATTTTATCCCAACCATCAGAGAATACGAATAGCTTGTAAAATGAAACTGTATTCTGTGCATCCTTATTTTCATCGCTACTACTACTTTCACTCTGTGTTTCCTCCTGGTTTTCACTTCCACCTGCGAAAGCCCGTTCTTCTACAGGCATCTTTTGATGATGATGATGATGATGATGATGATGATCAACAATCTAATAGCTAGCTAGCTATCCAGCAGCCCACCTTTGCTTGCTTGCTTGCTTGCAACCGATCGATCGAACCCCAATCTTAATTATTATTAACTCTTTGATTTAATTTGCTGTAGATAAATAATAATTAGAGAGAGGGAGAGAGAGAGAAATTGAGGAGGAAGAAGAAGAAGATAAGATTGATTAAATTGTGAGAATGAATGGGGAGAGGAAAAGAAAGATATATGTATACACAAAGTTGTTGGGTTGGGTAGGTCCAATGACGACGATCATCATCATTTGCTTCTTATTCAACGGTCTTTGTAATCACACTGACTTTGCCAACTCCCCCCATTTCATTTTTTTTTTTTTTTTTTAAAATTTAAAATTTATTAAGTTCCTAATTTTAATAATAAAGAATTAAGAAAATAAATAATACAGACATGTGGTACATGGACAAAAAAATGGTACAAGAACAAACTTGGTTGTGTGTGTGTGTGTGTGAACCCACATTCGTCGAAAGTTGGAGAAAACAAGTAGGAGTAAATTAAATAATTAAATTGGGTTGATCGAGCAAAGACCTTTTCAGCAGCATCAATCAACCATCCATGTAATAATACAATTAGCCAATATAATGTTTTTTTCCTTTTCTTTATTTATTTTTATATAATAAACCATTGTACGCGTACAACCGAAGCTCTTTTTGACTTTTCAGCTTCTGCTTCTCTACATATATTTTTACTTTTCTCTACTAATTATAATTACTATGTCTATTTTAATTTTCCTTTTTTTTATAAATAATAATATAATTTGGCATCTATCTAGAGCATATGTTATTAATATCTACGGTCTACCAACCAGCTCTACTACTATTACAGTATTACTGTGTGTACATGTACATACGTTGTGTCCAACATTTCTGCCTTCCTCAGGTTGACTAAGTCATTCTTCTTCTGTTTTATCAACGCGTTTCCATTTTATATCTTTTTTCTACTCGATCTAGCATTTATTACTTTTTTTTTTTTTTTTACATTCCTAATTATATTATATATTCAGAAAACCCAAGAAAAAATATATATTATATTCAGTTCAAGTATTTTGTTAGTCTTAATTGTAACAAAATTATACTATCAGCTAATTAAAAGGGGAGGTCATCATCTATTTCAGATAGTTTTTGAGTATTTATTCGCATCATCAATATTAATGAGCATTTTTGTTTTGTTAATTACATGTGGTTGGTTAATGGTTAGGTGCAGACAAAGTCCTACGTTAATTAAATATATAACTAAACCACTAGTTTAGAGTTATTTAGACAACAACGTACGTAACGTAACACAACCATTTAATTTCCAACCAAATTAAATTCAGTTAATTAATAAATAAATAAATAAACCCTTTACTTTTGTAATTAAGTGTTCATATCCAAAACATTTATTTAATTTCCAAGCAAACTAACTAAAATCTATATACGTTCAAAATAGGTTTGATGTATATATACGATGATTCTTTTTTGGAATGTCAATTCATAATAGTAATTATTTGTTTACTAATCCAATATAATGTAATGTCAACACACACACACACACACACACACACAACAAAGAGGTTTGGTCGCGGACCACGTCCATGCATCTATATATATTCATTCAAAAAATAATTAAGACCAGGCCACCTTATAATTAATATATATATATATATATAAGAGAGAGATTAATGAAAAAGTAAACAAGAAATCTCTCTCTCAATATAATTTTGTGACGACGCACGCTCACCTACTCCATTACACAAAATATGATCCATACATATATATATTATGGAACTGACAGATGAACTAAAATATAATCATTAAAAAACATTTTGAATTTGGGTTGGATTGTGTGTAAGAAAAGTCGCGAGATCAGAGTTGTATCAATACGTCAATTTATGACCAAATAAAATTTATAAATAGAGTAGTGAGTATATACCCGGTGAAGAAATTAAAAGGTAGATTAATAATATTCGAAATCAAATATGATGACTTATTAAACAAAACAGAAAAAAATGATAACAACCGAATTAAGGAATAGGCATGAATTAATAAACACATATATGTATGTAGAGGTCAAAGGGAATAAATTAGTTAATAATTAAATTAGCTAGCAGAAGAAGTCTTATGCATGTATGTATATTGTATATATATGATTGAATGAATTGGAACTTGTCCTCGATCATTACGCTCAGCTACCACAGCACTAATTATTCAAATGAGCTGAGGAAAATTCGTATTTGGAATTAGTAATACTCCACACATCAATTATGTATTATACCAACATCAATTATCTCTCCATCTCCACAAGTCAACATAATTAATTATATTCTCACCAACTAACAGATTCCCATTTCCCCCATGCATTTTTTTTTTACCAGAATATCATTTATATATGCTCTTTAATCTGTTGAGCTATTATTATTTTTTCCGTAATTTCCAACAATATTAATATATGTGAGTAAATTATTAAATTTTGAATTATTGATATGCCTCAACATATATTATTGGTCACAAAATTATATGTCCGTGGTGTTGTTTTTGGTGTGGTGGTGGTGGTGATTGTGATTTGCGTTGATGATTGATTATATATCATATCATTATTAATGTACGTGTTTTACCATTAACGTATATATTAATTAGATTAGATGAATAAATGTAGCAGTAGCTGGGTAAAGTTTTCTTAAGGACAGAACTATACTGAATTTCAATTATTAATTCATTCAAAAATTTCAGAAAATAGATTTCTCTAATTTGTAGAAAAGCTAGTACGTTACTGTTTGATTTGTATATATGATGAGGTAGAGTTGTTGGTTATGGAACAAAATTGCGTAATTAATTAATTAGGATCATCCTCTCTATTTTATTTGTCTTTTTAGACAATTTTTTGTATTTCAAAATAATTGTCACTTTGAATTAATAATGAAGCATTTATTGTACTCCCTCATTCCCTCAATATTTGTCACTTTTGTTAGTTGCACACATATTAAGAAACACAATAAATATGCATAGATAGTAACAAAAAATATAGTAAATCACTAAAATGCCCATGCCATTAATTGTTTTTTAAATAATCATATTTTAATTAATTATGAGTGAGAAATGGCAAGATTGAAAAAATGCAATTAATTATTTATTGGAATAGTAAAATGACAAATAATTTGAAATATGAAAAAATGTCAAAAGTGACAAGTATTAAGGGAAGGAGGGAGTATTTTTTTTGTATTTCCCCATACTACTCTTAATAAAATGGGTCTATTAGATATAACACCCTTAAACATTCAAATAATAGGGGTAGACCCAAATTTATATTTGTCATTTTGATAACAGCTCAAACTTTTTCTAATTACATAATTACCCTCAATCAAATCCCACAAAACCCGTTACTTTACCTTTTGAAATAAAATCAAATCCCTTCCTATTTTCCCGTTAAATCACTATCATCCCAAACCCACTATCGAATGAACTGCAAAACCTCCCAGAACAACTTCCCGGTACGGCCGATTGAAAGGGGGAGACGTCTGCACTGCCGTGAAACGACGATTTTCGTGCACTCCGAGGTAGCTGCCGTAGGTACGTCGTCGCCACTCGCTGAATCGCTATCATCCATCGATTTGTTGATATGTTTTGGCTAAATCGACTATCACGTTTGTGTAATTGCAGATCTGTTATAATCGCATACCGAATTCGAGCACTAAATCAGTGATATTGCAACAATTGATGGGCAGGACATCCACCAGAAGTGATATCGTCGTTGGCCGCCGCCGTCGCCGTCGCCGTCACTGCTCCAATCTAGGGTTACTCAAATCTAGGATTACTCAAATTTAGGGTTTTGATAATTCTTCGGCCCATAGTTGATTAACGAGATGCATAGTCGAATTACATCTGTATTAATATACTATCCCATATCATTTAATAGACTATCCCACTGGTATAATTTTACTATGGATCTCGTTAATCGACTATGGGCCGAAGAATCATCAAAACCCTAGATTTGAGAAGTGACGGCGGCAGATTTGTGTTTTAAAATTAATAGACTATCTCATATCTTTTAATAGACTATCCCATGTATCTAATTCGACTATGGGTTTAGTTAATTGACTATTGGAAAAATAATAATATATATGGAAACTGAATAATATGTTTGTTTGAAATACTAATCAATTAGGGTAATTTTCCTTATTATATGAAAACGATTAGGGTAAATAATAATATATATGAAAAAATAATAATATATATGGAAACTGAATAATAAGTTTGTTTGAAATACTAATTAATTAGTGTAATTTTCCTTATATCATGTAATAGACTATCTTATTGATCTAATTCGACTATCGATCTCGTTAATTGACTATGGATCCCGTATTATTCAACCACATAGTATATTAATAATTTCAATATAGTACATTGATCTGCTATGATAGTATATTACGGTTATAGTAGTGATATGAATTGTGTTACAAACAATATACCACTGAAATGACAAGAACATTGAAAACAACACCAACGTAAAGTATTCCAACATAACCAATAAAATAGTACATTAATAATCTCATAAATTCAATCTAGGGTTTTGATAAAATACATAAAACACATCATAACACAATCAAACCAATATGTCGAGTTAAAAAACTCTAGTACATTAATAATCTCATAATAGTATAATAAAATGATAATGGTAGTATCATACGGTATTCATAATAGTATACTACTGTATTACAACGGTTTAAAACTTAACCGAAGTTACCGAGCCATTACATCGTAAACACCTCTTTATAGCAACCAACCCACCAAACCTCAACAATATCCGTACGAAATTCGCCATTGAAAAAACCTAAAATCATGAAACAAAATTAAAAATGCAGAATACTAAAAAATGATTAAATAGACTGCAAATACATTTGAATGACAATACATTAATATCATCAAAAATAAACTTAAAATGCAAAATCCATACGCTAATTTAAAAAAGACTACGAACTATATTTTAATGTACTACCCAACACACTTAAATCGGCTGTTATAAACAAATAAACCAACTATCGATCGGGATCAAAAACATGAACTCGACCACATCGGACAATTATTCCGATTATTGCGTAAACCAACTACGAAGCTCATATAAAACAACTCTGGTCCGATCTGCGTGAACCATCCTCTTCTAACTCTGTCAATCCTCTTCCAAACAAACATCATCCGCCAAAAATAACAATGTATATATGAAAAATAAAAACGAATAACGCATTCATACCCGGTTAACAACGTCCAACAACGAACGCTCAAATTCGATCATATTCCAACGACGGTTCAGAAATCTTCAAAGACGATAAAAAACCGCTAGAACGCTGAAGAGAACCTTCGAAAAATATTGTACACAATTTGATATAACGGCCAATGATCTCACGTAATTTTATTCCGTGATTTTAGGCAACGTATCAGCAAATCTCAAATCACGTAGTAAAGAAAATAAATGCCGTTTAAAAATAAAACAGGGGTATTAAAGGAAAATAATATAATATATTTTGCCAAGTTGGCAAAATTGGGTCTATCTCAAAAAGGGGAAAAAAAATTGGATCTACCTCATTAGAAAATATGAACAAGGGGGTTATCCCTAATAAACCCTAATAAAATTAGGTGAAACAATTAATAAAAATGGATATTTAGTGATTTCATTATGATTTTTAAAAAATCCATACGCATTTATTAATTTTCTTAATATACGTGCATCAGCTCAAAACCCGTATAAAATGGAAAGAAGGAAATACCAAATATGAGCGTGCATCTTCTAATTATAATTATCCTCCTATAAACGACTACTATACATGCTGATTTTGACACCGAAATGTAGGTAAGGATATAGACCACCACCACCACCACCAAAGTTGATTATTCCACATGTACTATATATATATATATATATATATATATATATATATATATATATATATATATATATATATATATATATATATATATATATATATATAGACCTTATTGATAGTAGATGTTATTAATATATAGCTAATAATTAAGTTGTGTGTATTAATTAAGAATAAACAAAAATATATGCTAGAGAGAGAGAGAGAGAGACACACACAGAGAGGATCTGAGGTGATTCTGAAGGAATGTGGTAATTAAAATGATTGTTAGGTGAAATAGCACAATTAATTAATTATTATGAAGGTTTTGTCAAAGTTGGATGGCCTGCAAATAATTGATCTAGCAAGCTATTCATTGGAACTTGTAACGTGCAAACATATATATATCCGAATAATTCAATCAAGTGCCCCGCAACAAACCAAATAAACTTTTTTTTTTAATTAATTTCTCAATATTTATTTTTTAATATTTTGCCTTTACTATGTTACCTAATTGGTGGAGTAAGAGATCGAACACAATATTATCTAACATAAGTTTAAATTTATCTTTGTAATGATTTAAAAAAAATTATAAATCGATCGATGGGAATAAAATCTGGAATATATATATATATATATATATATATATATATATATATATATATATATATATATATGTGGGTAGGATGGCTGGCAATTAGGCAGATTATATTGAATTTGAAGGAGTCAAAGGAGTTGGTTGGTCAAATTCAAATATATTAAGTTTGGGGTTTGGAGTTTGGTCGATAAAATCAAAAAAAGGGCGTATGAACAATTGAATATTGTTGTCTATTTGGCATTGACATTTTTAGCCCACCCACCCAGTCGGGTTCAGCCTGGTCTGGGGGCAATTTATATTATTACTTCATTATTCTGCTATATATCATATATATATGAATTAATTAATTATTGGTGAACTCTTTTTCTGGTAATACTAATTGGAAAATATATATATATTATATAATGACAAATTAAAATAATTTAATTTAATTTTAATAGAATGCGAGTAGTCGTATGTACTAGTATATAAATGATAATATATATTGGACAAGTATATGTATTTGATTGATTGATTACATTGTTTCATATGGATGATGAAACAATCTTGTATATATCCAGACTTTTCCTTTGGTGGGTTTTTAACTAAACTATCTACAATTTTACATCTTCTTCCACTTGCTGCAAATTACATTATCTTTTTAAATAAAATAAATTATTAATTTGTTCTTGTATTATTATTATTATTATTATTATTATTATTATTATTATTATTATTATTATTATTATTACTATTATTATTATTATTATTATTATTATTGTTTTTGTTTTGAAAGTGGTAAATAAAATATGAACTACTTACTATCTCTCACAATATATCACAATATATAGTGAAATTAGCATATTTGAATTCAACAAAATATTATAGAATTATACTAGTCGTGATCATCGATTAATTAGTTAGAGATGAGGCCCTGTATATACCTAATAATTAATTAATACCCATTCATGCATGCATGCAATCAAATAATATCATTAATTTTGACAATCAAATAAATGTATATGATGATTAATTTATATGTTGTTTGTTTGTTTCCTTTTGTTTTCCTATTGATTAATTTTATGATGATCATCATCGATCACTAATTAAGTATTCCCTCCCTCCACTCTCTTTTGTTTCTTTGCTTTCCTTAGCTTTTCTCTTCCAATAAATTAAGCAGTAGACTCTGTTGGGGCTAGCAACAATTAATTAATTAATTAGAATAATCTGCATATTAATAATATACAATTTGAGTCCAGCAAGAAAACACTAGACTAAACTTATATATATTTCTATATGCCAGGATCACCAATCATGTATAATACTCAACAACAAATGGGCGAATTGATTTAATTAATTAGTACATATTGATATTATACGCCACTTTTAATATAATAAATAGATATGGCATTTTTGAATCTTTATGCAATGCGCGTGGTGTGCACTGCTACAACGCTAATTCAATTAAATAATGAATTAATTTCCAATTTGATTGAATTTCAAAGCCCAAACCAACTATAATTCTATCATGGACTGGGCCTCGCTTGGACCTTAATTATTAGTTCTATAATATATATGTGTGCAGGTTGCTTTATTTATAATTTATATTATATTAAATAAAAATAAAAATATATTATATAGATATATGTAAAAACTAAAACATACATTTAGTTAATTGGTGGGGTCCACGTTTCTGTTTTGTTTGTGTCCGAATTGGAGTGTTGGGTTTCACCATACCAATTTGTCAACTGATGAATGGCTATGGCCGCTGCGGCAGAGCCATTACTTGTACCTACTCCTCCGCCTCCGCATCCGCCGCCGCCGCCGCAACACTATGATGATGATGACGATGATGATGATATCTCTAATTCCCCTATCGTTTACGACCACCACCACTACGGCAGTGACGTTGAAGACCCCTTACCTAATCCTCCACCTCCTCAATCCTCCTCCTCTTCCTGGTCCCGGAAGAAAATGAAGCGGTGCAATACGGCACCGGCCATGGCTGTGATGAAAGATTTCCGCACTCATCACTCCGCCGACGACCCCAATTATCTCCGCCAATCGGATTCCTCTTACCTCCTCCGACAAGCCGCTGTTTTACTGATCGTGTATCTCTCCCTGGGAGTAGTTATTTATTCATTCAACCGAGATCACTTCTCCGGCATCGAGACTCATCCTGTGGTGGACGCCCTTTACTTCTGCATAGTCACCATGTGTACCATCGGCTACGGAGACATCGCCCCAGTCACCCCCATCGCTAAAGTGTTTGCCTGTGTTTTTGTGCTCGTGGGTTTTGGGTTCATAGACATTCTTCTGAGTGGGGTTGTCAATAACGTGCTTGACATGCAGGAAAACATGATCCTTGCCGGGATTGAGGCGGGGCCGCCCCCGAGGCCGCAAAATAGACAGAAGAATCATCATGAGGAGGAGGAGCACCCAAGAAGATTCTTTGCTAGGAATTACATAATTGACGTGGCAAAGGGAAGGATGAGGATAAGACTGAAGGTAGGTTTGGCACTTGGGGTTGTTGTGATGTGTATTGGGATGGGGTTTCTTTTTCTATACTTTGTGGAGGATCTGGATGTGCTGGATTCTGTGTATTTATCTGTTATGTCAGTTACAACTGTTGGTTATGGGGACACAGCTTTCAAGACTCTTACAGGGAGATTGTTTGCATCTGTGTGGCTGTTGTTTTCAACACTAGCTGTGGCTAGGGCTTTTCTGTATCTGGCTGAAGCAAGGATCGACAAGAGGCACCGCAAGATTACTAATTGGGTTTTGCATAGGGATATTACCGTCGAGGACTTGCTTGCTGCTGACACAAACCACAATGGCTTTATAAGGTACCTACTTACTTATATTATTATCATCATCTCATGATTTCCTGTTTCGTGTTTATAATAACTTGACTAAATAATAGTTTGGTGGTGTTTTATCTTTCCTTGTGCTTTTTCCTTGTTTCTGCTGCCATACACTTTAATCTTGAATCTTGAATCTTGAATCTTGATGATGAATATGGTGGATGTGAAGATGATCATAGTATTCCTTCTTGGATAAGATAGTATTAACTTACACTGAAAGCCATGAGCTCTTTGATAAAGAATTACCAAATACCATATTTCAACATATTTTTCATAAATTGAGTGTCTCTTGCTTTCTGGTAGATTGCTATTCTTGCTTTGTTTTTGTGGATCCAAGAATGAATGCATGGTTGCACAAGCATATATATGATATAATATTATAATGTTGTTGTAACAGTAAGTCAGAATATGTGATATACAAGCTGAAGGAGATGGGGAAGATAAAGGAAACGGATATACTGCAGATATGCAATCAGTTCAACAAGCTTGACCCCAATAACTCTGGCAAGATTACACTTCCTCACCTCTTCGACAATCATTTATAGCTATTGCTTCGATATTCCCATTTTTATTTTATTCATCTGTAGTTCATTCTTGTTCGTTTTAGCATACTAGAACTCGTAATACATAGATACATACATCTTCGTCCCACTGTACAGGCAAACCATTTGTATATTGTCTATATACTATGTCTTTTATTCTGATAAGAAGAATGACATAGATACATACACACACACATTGTAATTGTGAACTGAGTACAATCTTGTTGAAAGAATTATATATATATATATTATGGTTAAATGCATGCATACAATTTTCTGGTGTCTAGCTAGCTATTTGGTAGTGAGTGAAGAGGGACTCAAATATTTGCAGGTAACTAACCCAAATAATAGGGCTTTTGTAAAATGGGAAAGTAACTAGGAGTATTTTTGGATACTCAGATTTATTTTCTCTTAGAATCAAAGAATATTTCACCATGTATACAAATTTAAATGTAATAGAAATATGAAAATAAATAAATAAAATTGAAATTTATTTAAGGCGGTATAGTAATAGTAGTAGGACATGATGATCAGAAGCCTAGCCTGAAAGGAACACCGGTTTGGGGCAACCATTGGGCCCCAGCAAGAAACTGTCCAGCAGTGTATTTAACTGCTTGTGCTGTGTTGAGTACTCTGAAATGTGAGAAAGCTTTGTCCCTCTTATCTGTTCTTGAACCTGGCCCTTTGTTTGCGTACTCGTACATCTCACATGTCTTGTGGTTGTTAGCACCGTCCCACACTCTCCATCCCTCCGGTCTGATAAAGTCACCCAGCTTGCTCTGCATCACCACTGTCAGTGCCTGTGGTGTCCATGGCCTCCCCAAGTATGTTGGTGTTTGGAACCTCGTTGGGAACAAATATTTGTCTGGTACTATCAGGCAGTTCTGTATCACCAAACCGTTACTTCCCTTTTGGATTTCTCTCCCATCTGCTGTCACTGTGTTGAACTGGTTGGGCATTGGTTTCCTCACTACTATCTCACTGTCTTGGATCACTGCATCTCCCTTTCCGAATATGAAATCAACTGTCCCGTATATGTGGCAGTTTCGGTAGAACTGCCTGCGGAATTGGTAGTACAATGTGTCCTGTGATCCCTCGAAGCTGCAGTCGAACAAGACCGCCTTGTCACCTAGCGAACGGAAAGCCACCGCCTGGTGTCCTTCTGGGCCAGCCTCGTTGCGGAAGGTCATTGACCGGGCGATGAATCCTTCAGCCTCGTTTGCGAATGTGGCTGTATGCATTGTACCGATTTTCATCTTTCCAAAGTTTAACTTTCCAGTGACTATGCTCCTTCCAATACCATCTCCAAACATGAACACGTTGGGCTTATTCTTGTCCACGATGACTTGCTCGTCGTACACACCGGCCTTCACGTAGATGATGTATCTGCCTTTGAAGTTTGATGGGTACGATGCAAGAGCCTGGTTGATGGTCTTGAAATGACCGCTGCCGTCCTTGGCCACCACCGCGTTCGGCCTGATTGCGTTTCCCCTCTTTGCCAGCAGCTTCCTGTCGGCTGCCGCCACCCATGTTGGGTATCCGTCTTCGGTCATCAAGAGGCGGCGGTGAGAGCTGCCGCCGCTGCTGCTGGTGGATGTGGTGTTGACAGTCGTCTGTTGGATGTTGAAGAGCTGCAGCACCTGGGACAGCTCCGCCACAATGTTGACGGCGTTGTGGGTGAGCTGGGTGGCGTTGACCATGCCGTTCTCGATGGCGGACTTGTACTCGGGGTTCTGGATTTGGTCGACGCAGGTAGTCTGGAAGGCGTAGACGGCGGTCATCCAACTGAGGAGCTCGTGGGCCCTGTCCTCGACGGTGTGCATGTCGTTGTCGCCGACGACGGAGATGGAGGCCTGAAGGGTCTCGACAGCGTAGTCAAGAAGGTCCTTGCAGTCCTCAACGGCAACGTAATTGTATTGGTCGGCGTTTTTGTCAACGACAACCTTAGCGGTGGTGTCGAGGGATTTCTGGACCTCGGTCAAAGCAGCCTGAACGACGGCAAGGATGTAGTCGGTGGCGGTGGAGGAAGTGTTCTTGGCAGTGGATTCGAGGCTGTGGGCACAAGATTCCTTGTAAGAGGTGAGTTCGCAGATGGAGGTGATCATCTTCATGGAGTTGGTGGGGTTGGGTACTGGTTCATGGGAAGAAGAAGAGTCGTTGCTTCTAACCATGGTCACTACTCCGATCACAACACCCACCACCAGCAGGAGGGACACCACCGATATTGCAACCTTCCCAACCATTTTTTCTTTTCTTTTTTTTTTCCTTTTAAATGAATTAATTAAAAAAAACAATCTTTTTTTCCCTTTATTATTATTCAGTTTCTACGTCCCCCCCTGGTACAGGAAAATAATAGCCAGCCAGAGAAGAAGCAGAAAAAGGAAAAAAAGGAAAAAAACCAGATGAAGTGGATGAGTGAGTGATGTTAATGTTGAGCATGAATGCCATGCTTATATAGAGGAACTTGTCTATGAACAAATGGATCAACGGCTTTTTAGATCAAAATTCAGTTATGTAATGTTATGAATGGCACCCCTCTCACTTCGTCCCTATTTTTACTCTTTTCTTTTACCCCCATCAATTCATATTTATTTACTCTAACAAAATTCCGTATCATAAAACGTACTAGCTTCATTTCCCAATTCCATTTAATATATATATATATATATAAATTAACACTATTTAGAATTAGTAGTGGAAATTAATATCAGATGTTAGCAAATTATTCATTTAATTTTTGTTTCCATTCCAAATAAATAAAAAAGTTGGAATTTCATTAAAAAAATGAAAAAAGGAAAATTTTATCAAAATAGTCAATTTTTTTTTAATTCAAATCCAAGGAATATGAATGTGACAATGTTTTATTCTTAATCCTGTCACTTTAATTTCAATTTTTTGAAAACAAAAAATGATTATGAACATTTTGATTTAGGAAGTTTTGGATATAAATTGGTTTTATTGAAGATCAATTGTATTTATGGGTAGCAATTATTAAATTGAATTTTGATGAATAGATAGAGAGAGAGAGAGAGAGAGAGAGAGAGAGAGAGAGAAAATGTAAAGAGTGGTGAAGTAAAAGTAGGGGAGTGGACGTGGAGGAAGAGGAGTCGAACAATATAATAAGCAATTCGTAATTAGGAAAAACAAAATCAGGGATTTGAAGGGCTGGTGTTGGTTGGTTGGTCCGATCATCAAAATAAATATGGAGCAGGAATCGGCGAAAATGTTGCTGGGTTTGGCCCCCAATTCTCATCCCTCCCAATCCCAGGTCGATCAACAACATCTCCGTATGTATATATGTATATGTATGATGTATACGCATAGAAAATGAGAAAGTTAGGTGTTGTGTAGGTAAAAGATGCATACAGAAGTAAGGCTTGGGAAACTCATCCTGATCGATTTCCTGCTCATCTCAAATCTCAAGCTGAATCCAATTTCAAATTGGTATCCGAAGCGTACACCACTTTGTTGAGCTCTGCAGGTAAATTACCTACAGTATGTTTGATGCTTTGCTTTTTACTCTTTAATTACTAGTAGTTACTTGTGGTGTTGCAGGGGGGGCGACTCGGCGGCAAAGTGTACAAACAGGTACGTACCTTCCTTCCTTCCTTGTTGCCTTGTGCCCTGTTATGTGCTCTTTTATCTAATTTATTTATTTATTCATCCATCCATCCATATGGTAACAGCAGCAGGAGCATCATCTTATTACTCGCAGTCGCGGGTGGTCATAAAAACTAGAGTAGGGAGGACACAAACAAGTATGATTAGAGTTGCTTCTCTTCCTTTCCTTTTCATCATTTTTGGTTCACTTACCCTTGCTGCTTCAACTGCTTCCAGGTCCGTCCGTCCGTTCGTCGTCTCTCTTTTTCATTTCTTGCTATATGTGTATTGGGTATTCCCCAACTAACTTTCTGCATTTTGCATCTTCCACATAACAGGGCTTACAAAACACAGAAGGAGGCCCACCCTTCTTTCAATCCCTTTCTCCCTTAGCCACGTCGTCGGATGCACTATATTCAACAAAATATATCCCCATCATCTCAAACTCTGCTCTTTCTATGTAATCACTATTCCCCGTCTCCCCTCTGATCAAATTACAAACTCTCTCTGCTAACAACATGTAACTTATACTACTTCAGTTGCATTCATGTGAAGTTCGCCACCAGTCCACCACATCTTACCTGATGCCCTGTGTTATATACCTAGCAAACTATATAAATCAAATGGTATCATAAGATTTGCATTGTAAATTGTAAAGCCCATATACATGCATTAAGGGCACTCGAGAAAACTAACAAGGGGGCAAATTCATAAGCAACATCATCAGCTGAAACAACACAAGTACGCCCACAATACAACATTCAAACTTGTGCTCTCAGTTTAGTTGTAAATTATCTAAAAACCATAATTCCCACGGGATCAACAACTATGTGCGTAATCAAATTCTCACAACATTAAAAAAATTCCCATAATTTGCTCTCTATGAAAAATAATGTATATTATACATATAGTTAGTTAGATGTGCTTCTCAATGACGGCATATACAATATGCTCTTAACGAGTAATGATAGTTATACCATTACCATTCAGGGTGACGGAATCAGCGAAATATACTCCAATTTCACATGTTCCGTTTCTTCGCGTTCAGTGTGTAATATAATTCCGAACACAAATTGCCACAAAATTGCAGATAAGACCAGCTAGCTATATGCCGACATCCGCTACCACCAAAAGCCGAATTTGGGAGCATTACATTATCATTTGGATCAAATCAAGAACCATTATCAATATCGTCTTTAGTTTCTGACAGAACAATTTTAATAGGTTGCCAACCCAGGTGTGAGTGTGAGATCCATTTCTTCATGGTAATTATCATGTTCATGATCCGAATTACCTCTCCCAAAGAGAATGTTGTTAAGCATGATTTTTTAAGAATCGAAGCTGCTTCATACCTGAAAACAGATGCAATGACATCACCAGCCACTTAGAGGTTTTTTTTTTCTTTCCAAAATGGAAGCAATACATAATTCAGTATTATACTATTTATTACCTGCATTCCGATGCTATCAATGCAGAACGCCCAGTAGGTGACCTTAGGAACTTCTGAATGGCAGCCCAGGTTGTTTTTGGGTAATGTTGGGGATTACCACCATCGGGATTCTCGCAAGTCCACAGCCTCTCAATCCTACCGACATAAAGCTCCATATTACCCATACATTGCTTGAATACCATATTTTGGTCAAGTGCATATTCTAAGGCCTTGTGCACATCAGTATTACGGTATTTTGTATCACCATAACGGATGCAGTCTGTTATATTGGCTTCCGTAGGTGCAATCTTTTCAACTTTTAGAGCATCCAATGCTAGCAAGATAACACCTATAAGGCGTTGAACACCTACGTTTGGGAAAATCCTGGAGTGATCAATCAAACCTAACTTCTCAGTATTTGGCAGTACTGCAGAAGATGTTGTTGTGGAAAACCTAGGTCCATTTAGTAATCTTGAAGGAGCTGGCTGGAAAGTATTGTTATGAGAACCGGAGGGAGTCAAATTGTCTGGAACATGAGGAGGTCGAGACTGGGTTGACTCATTCAGGTAACTTGAGTTGCTAGATGAACTATTGATATTTCCAGAAGACAGATTTGGAGCAGACCTGCTCGCAAGAACTGCCCTCGAGGTTGCTCCAAAGAATTCGTGAGGTGCAATCTTTAACTTTTTTTCCGGTACAATTTCTGGTTGATGGGGAAACCCTGTGTCTTTAGCTGATTCAAGTTTAATGGGCAAACTTGTCATTCTAGTAGTGTTTGCCTGATTTGTGCCATTTGGACAAGATGGCAATTTAACAGCCATCCTTGCAGGAACAGAGAACATATGGGATCCCAAAGGGAAAGTATCAGCAGCATTAGAATAAGAAGGTCGACTTGAAACAATAATATTGTCATAGGTTCTAGTAGTGTGAGATGCACTAACACAAGCAGAATGTCCATCACTTGTGAAAAATGGGATTCCACCATGGACGAGGCTCGACCAATGCCATGCACACTTTGCTGCAGCAACAAGAGCAGGGGATGCTTGCTTTGGCTGCGCGAGCAGGATATTATATCTACGCATGCGTAATTGATGGAGGGCATTTGAAAAGTCCCTGTCTCCGGAGATAAGCAAATAATTTGCTGGAGCAGGGTTGTCCACCGCCCAAAACAGCATGTCAACTAAAATTTTCTTGTCACTTGCATCTTTGGCTCCTGTTATCGAGATGAGCATATTATCAATTAAAAAACTATCAAAAAATTGTCATCAACTGGAACATCCGTTTTCCTTAAAAATATTTGATTGGACTTTATCATCCGAACTGTGAGCATCATAATTCCGATTAATCAAATTCAAATTGTAATTGTAACGATAAAACCCTAAAGTCGGTGGCTATAGCACAAATACAGGGAATGATAAAATGGAAAAGGATACCAGCGGGAACGTGGTTAAGAGCGATGCCAGTACTGGAGAGGGCATGTTGGACGGAGTTAGGAATGCCAGTGGTGTCGCCATATGCAGAGATAGTGGCCGGCCCATAATAGTTCATTTTGTAGAGGGCGGAGCGCAATTGTGTGGGGGTCGCACCCTCTGGGAACTTGGCAGTTCTCGATGTCCCACCAAACAGAAATTTTGGCGACGGCGCCTCCTACAGCAGCCGCGGTCTGCCCATCCCCCACCATCGCAGAATGACTCAACGCTGTTATAGCATCCACAATCATTTATTAATCAGTTCTTCCTTGATTAAATCTCTTGTGTTTTTCCTTTCCGAATTAGGGCATCAAGTAGTAGTATCGTATCGTAACGTCATCCCGCCGGAAATGCTTTTTAAAGTAAGTGGATATTGTATTAGTATGATAATTGGGCTTTTGTATTGCTTTCAAAGACAAGGAAATTGGGCTTTTGTATTAGGAGGTGTTTGGATATAGATTTTTTTTCCAGGTTTTGGAAGAGAGAGAAACGGATGCACATTGTATACGGGAACGGGAGTGATTTGAAGAAATATTTATATAATTATGGCCTTGTGATGTGGGGTATTTGAGTCTTATCTTCATTATGTATTTATTTCAACCATGGTGTTTATATTTGATATATGATTAAAGAAAAAAGAAAGAAAAAAAGATGATATCATATAATACTGAGAGAGAGAGAGAGAGAGAGAAACAAGGAGAATATCATATGCCTCAGGTTGTCGATGCATACAGATAATAATAATGATGACATTGTATAAACTTGGAGGCACAAACTGATTCGAGTATCTCATTAGAATAGATGAGACTAGGCGAGTTGGTTGCAGTTTCCATATGAATATCATATGATTTACCAACTTGTTTGGAGGAGACGAATAGTCGTTTGTAGGTGGTCGTCATGTTTCAGCAGCAGTTGGTCCTGGACGAGTATTTAATAGTGGCTGGAGTGCTTTCACTACAATGCTCATGTTTGGCCTGAAATCTGCTTCATATTGTACACACAATGCCGCTACAGCAGCCATCTGCATTTCAACATTCAACTCTCTTATATACATCTTTTCTTACTCTACAACAACATAATCATCACAATAATCACCTTTGCAACCGCCTTTGGTGGGTAATCTCCTCCCATTCTACCGTCAATACATTGCCGCACCTTGTCTTCACTTAGTTTTGGTGTAGCCTAAAACCAACAACGTATACAAAATCATGCCCTACGTAACATAACTATTATTTGGATAGAGAGATAAACGAATAAAACATAAAGGAGAACTAAGTACCCATGTTACTAGACTTTGTTGCCCACGAGGTAATGTGTGATCTACAGGTTTGCGCCCGGTAAGCAGTTCCAGAAGCACCACACCAAGGCTGTACACGTCACTCTTCGAATTCAGCTGCCCAGTCATTGCGTATCTGCCATTTTACAAAATCAATTAAAATAAGACGCCCTAATTAAATAGGAGATGAGAGAGACATGTGAAACAAAAGAGAAATACTCTGGAGCATGATATCCAAATGTCCCAAGAACACGAGTAGAGTGAAGACGTGCTGCCATGTCAGGAGCTTGGTTTGATAAATCAAAGTCAGCAATCTTAGCTACATCATCATCAAATATTAGTACGTTGCTTGACTTAATATCACGGTGAACAATGTGAGGATCTGCTTTTTCATGAAGATATTCAAGTCCCTTTGCAGCCCCAACTGCTATTTTCACACGTTGACCCCAAGAAAGAACAGGACCAGGTTGTGCTCCTTTAACACCTTTTCGTCCTGAAAAATTAACATTTATAAATCAATGAAGGTTGAAAATTTACTGATATATTGCTTTCTATCTCTAGTCCCTATTGAAGCAGTGCTGGGGCTTGGATGAGATATACACTTTTATGTTTGATCATGAAATGCATGATTATACTGAAATAATATAAAATCGAGGTGAACAGAGATGAACTGATCGAGGTTACATCTCAAGTTCATCTTCTAATACTGCTTCAGTTTGCAAAATGCTTATCCAATGTTTTGAAAGTCATAACTAAAGAATAAAAAAAATCAACATCAATGAAAATGCTTTAAAGCTGCAAACTAAAGGCATTAGATACAAATTCATATGCAAATTTTAATAAGACAGAAAAGAACTCCCTTGTTGCAAACTTTATTCAAATACCATGGAGGATGTCATGAAGAGATCCATTAGATGCAAACTCGTAGGCGAGGACGCGCTGATTTCCATCAAGACAATAACCAAGTAGTTCCACAAAGTTTTCATGTTTTAGCCTCGATACCATAGAAACCTGCAATTTCAAAAATGGGATATTATGGATGCTTCATACCTAATTCCCAAGAAAATACTTAAATTGCATCTTCAAAACAAACCTGAGCTAAGAATTCGTCATCCGGTTGTTTGCTTGCATCCAATTTCTTTATAGCTGCAGCCTGGCCACTATTAAGAACTCCATAATACACTCTTCCATACGAGCCTTCCCCTATTAAGGAATCTGTGCTAAAGTTACTTGTAACTTCCTTCAGTTCCTCTACTGGAATTGATGGAACTGCAATAGGCTGGATTTTTACAGCTTGATCTTTTGATGCAGCTTCTGTACTATGATAATTTCCATTATTTCCTACCAGAAAAAACTCATTGTAGTTTAGACTTGAGAATATCAATAGTATGTGGATAAAATGAAGTAAGCTTTTGTACCAGCTAACATAATGCATCTGTAACATAAAATTACCAGATCAGGGACCTTGATTTAATGAAAACCTAGTGTCTAATGACACAGTCTTCGAACCGAAAAAGAAATGTTATCTCAATGTGTTTGAGAAGCCAACAGACATAATTCCAGAATTGAAGTAAAAAGGTCAAGTTCAACAAATTCATGCGAACATATGATTTCACGAAATCCGACTAGTAACAAAAGACATAAAGCAGGTCAATACATGCCAAGCCTTTAGCCTTCTGCTTAATTAATTGTAGGACTGCTGGACTTAAAAAAAGTGTACTGATCAGGATGCAGAATCAATATCAAGATATTCTAAATCAGACATTAATGACTACTCATAAGCATTATTGCATTACCAGCTGAATTTTTTGCTGCATAGTGGCCTCCACCATCAGCATTATTGTTGGTCTCATCTTCTCCGCAGCAGTTAAAGCAACTCATAGTAGTTCAATCGAAGGATGTCCTTCCTTTTCAATCGTCTGAGCAAGAGAGAGCACATAATTAATTTTTTTAAATTCTTGAAATATGACTTCAAGGAAATGTATTTTCTATTAGGTAAATAAGCCGAACAACAGTAAAAGTGAAATGTCATTGCGCAAATATAACACTTCATGGAACAACATGATGCAGACAGTATATAGATCATCCCATTAAATTCTTTACTCTAAAACTCTGACTTTGAGCAGATATTTTTTGACATGGGCAGTTTGCGTAGACACTCTGATAGTGAAAGATGTCTGCGCACACTGCCCATGTCAAAAAATATATGCTCTTAAGTGCGCAGATATTTATTCCAACAGAATGACAACCGAAGCTTTCGATTCCAATAGATACTAGGCACACTAATGCGCGTCCAATTGGGGTCATTATAACTGGAATTTATACAAGTATCCAAGTAGTCAAAATGCTTTCAGCAGGAGTAACGAAAAAAAAAAGTTATGTTTACAAATTAAGGCCTATATAAGCAAAAGATGCTTAAGAATCAGAGCAATATCTATGATCATTTTAGATAACTGCATCACTTGTCATCCAAAATTGTGAATTAATGCACATAACCGAAAGCCTAAGATCAGTTCCAAGGCCACCTCATTAAAAATAAATAAAAATGAAAACTATGAGAAAACCTTATAAACAAACAAAGGGTGAATAAACTAAGTGAAAGCATACAGAAATTGGTGAAAATGAAGAGTGAAGCATCATTCAGACACCAGTGGTAGAGCTCGAAATCAATTGTACTAGATCCCGCAAAATAACGGAACCAAGGATCATAAAATGAAAAATCATACTCGTATTTAAATTTAAAACAAAACAAAGATGGGGGAAGAAAAACAAGAAATGAAGTAAAATGAGTTAGAAACTGAAAAGTAAAAAAGGTGGATTGAGTAGAAAAAAATACTCACGATTGTGCTGTGAAATGCAACCAAAGTCTGTCTGTCTTCTCACATCAGCCAACCTCTGTAACAACAACGGGAAAAAAAGAAAAATGGAAGGGTGGGTGGGTGTGTGTATATGGAGGCGGCGGTCAAAATAAGAAGATCCGGAATTCGATGCCGGCGATAAAGACGGAATTTGATTTCTGTATATTTTACCACCAGGAAGTCAGCCCGACTTTGACCCGTTACTGTATTGGACTATAGAGAAATTGTAGGAAGGTGTAACAAGTTATCAGTTACTGCACTTTGCACCTCTCTTTTTTGTCATTTCATATTTGTTACCAAATAAATTAAAATGCAAATGAACAACTAATTTCGACATTTATTTTCTTAATCAATCATTTACAGTATGTAATAATATCATTTACCGTATGGGTCCATGTCCATCTGAAACTATTAACTAACGAGGCCTAAGTTAATGAGGATGCACAACTCTAAATAAAATCAAGCAAGGTCTATGGAGTAAGATGCGTTTGCAACGTTTGGAAAAAAAATTGATTTGTTTTTATTGTTTTCCCCATGACAAATCTGTTAACTTTTTCAAATTTTATAACTATATATATGATCAAGATAATTAATACAGGAGAGCTAGCTTGATAACCATTTATTGCACAAATGGACTTATTCATGGATCAGTGAAATGATTGTTTGATGAGAGAAAATGCAATAATTTTTGTATTAACTAATCGATACTCTAAATAAATTAATAAAAGGTGCATATATATGTGATGTTCCTGTGGAGGACCAATATATATGGAAATTAGTTAACTACTAGTACGTACGAGTAAATTATTAAAAAGAAATGTCAGGTTGGAAGGTAACTGGAAACCAAATTAAATCAATTACACAAAACATGCATGATTAAAAGACTAATCAAGAAGCATTAATTATAATAATATAAATAACTAATAATCATGCATGTGCTGGCTGTGGATCATCTGATCTGTTGAGAATATTGAGATATGAAATATGGTAAAACTGAATTAGGATCCCAACATTGTATTTTGTAAGAAAAAAGTAAATAAATAAGGGAAGAGGAGGTGTAAAAAGTGAGGGGGGCAGTGGGCATGTGCCCACTTCGTATCCACCGTTTGGAAGGTGGAGATGATAGGTGGTGGCCGGGGCCCGCCCACAATAAATAAATATATAATTAATTAATTTGTAACAAGTCAAATATATAATTTCCTGCAGGCACGAGATAGAGCTCCTCTCCCCTAATCTCTCTCACACACACACACACACACTATACAATACACATGACTATTCCATATATCATTGCTCCTCTAAACTTACTTAACAGTTTTATTTAACACATGCAGCTTTATTATATTAGTATTTTAATTGTTGATATATGTTGCTCGTATGCATCTATGTGGACTCAACACCCAAATTTATGTGTTTTTAGCTCACATGTCTAAAGTGATTGTTACAGTCGAAGATAAAGATTTTTCATCGACCTATACGGTTATTGTAACGCAATTTCGTGTTTACAATTGGACGATTGGTGTCACAAATAAACACAAGTTTTACAGACAAACACCATCATTTAGCTAGCCAGGTACATCATGAATTATATATTATTATAATAATAATATTAATATAATTACCAATGATCAGACCAATCATTGGCAGATCCGAACCTCAAATTATTAGTTTGACTGAAATTTTTTGTATATATTTGCTCGAAATTGGAGCTGTTAGTGTATTGCATCAAAATCAATATATGGGTCAAAAGTGAAAATTTAAACGAGGAAGCCCCATGCACGGCCTTGATTACAAATATGTGAATGAAATAATAAAGAGAGAAAAATATAAATATTTAGGAGGAGGGGAGGAGGGGCAACAGCATGTGGGTTTGCATACAAATTTGATAATATTTTTATGTGATTCTTGCGTGTTTTCTCCCACTGTCGGCCACATTCACAAAATCCAAAATATATCAACAATTCTTCTTAATATTTAGTTAATTATGAGATATATATAAAAAAATAAATAATAATAATATGAGTGGACCAGGAGAGTGACCAATTCAACGTATTGGTCAAACTAGACCGAACAAAGACCATTATGATCCATGTGAACTTTGTTGCCACACCATTTCTCATTTATTTATTTATTTATTTATTTTTGTTATTATGTAATGAAAGGAAGCATGAAATGGGTCTTCGTAATTTGTATGGAATGGAATGGATGAAATTGGCACGCTTCTCTAGTAGGAGTACTATACAACTACAACACACAAATTCTCCCAAAACCATTTATAATGTTAATCCTTATTTAAATCCAATATAGTCAACAAGTAATAGTAAATGATGTTTTATTTATTTTCAATAATAAAAATGAGGAAAATCTCTTTTTAACTAACTAACTACCCTCTAACCGTGTCTATCTATTATGGCATGGCATGGCATGGCATGGCATGGGAGAAAGAGAGAATAATAAAATAATAAAATAAATGGCCCATAATCAAATTGGAGCATCTGTGTGAAAGCAAGAGGGTCTCTGTGGTGGGCCGGCCTTCCAAATTTCATCGCATTCCTATTTCTTTTTCTTTTTTTTTTTTGCTTTCTTACCACTCTTCCCTAATTTTTAATGATATTAATAATTCATCAACGATATTTTATTCATTTATAGCAATTGTTACAGAAAATTTCTAAACAAAAACATTATTTACTGAAGCTAAATAATTTTTATTTATTAACAAAAAAAAAAAAAAAAAAAAGAACACATTTTTTTTAAGTTGTAGGAGGAGGAGGGGGGGGGGGGGGGGGGGTGAGTGCTGGAACAAACAGTCGGTTATGTATGTAGTAGCAAACAAATGGACGTCCCCACACTACACTACATACGAAAGAAAACCAACTCTACTCAAACAAAAACCACCACTCAACATCTCTCTCTCTCACACACACACACACTTCACATTCATATCCCCCACCCACCCACCTTCCTTCCGCACCTTTCGCCACCGCCTCCCACCCAACTTGTCTCTACTTTATTCTCCCCTCCTCCGCCGTCAATTCACCTTAAACTCTTCCGTCAGCTTCTCTCTCTCTCTCTCTCTCTCTTAATGCTTTCTTCACTTATTAGTTAATATTGGAGGAGCTTCTTCAGTTCTACTCCTTTCGTCGTCAACTCTGATTTTTGGTTTTTATTTCCTCACCCCCTCCCTTCCCCTCTTCTGGTATTTTGTCTTCACGATTTTGATGTTCTTAGTCTGAGTTTGTTCCGTTCGTTGCTTTGAACTTTCAATTGGATTCCTGGAGATGTTCTTTCTCGATTTTTGCGGCCGTACGTACGGAGGCTTTTCTAATTAGGTGAAACTTTCACCTAGAGTTGGAAACGGAATTCTCTGATCTGTGTTGCAAACAATTTCTCCAAGCATCCAGTCCAGGCCTTTCTGACTGTTTTCTAGCTAGGAAGGAATCTATGGAGGCTAGAATTGGAGGTCAAGCTCAGCTATATTATGGTATGGCTTCTACAGATTTGAATGCAGTCCGGAAACGGAGCTTGGAATGGGATCCCAACGATTGGCGATGGGATGGGGACCTCTTCATTGCTACACCTCTCAATCGCACTTCCTCTAATTATCAAAGCAGACAGTTGTTTCCACTCGAATCTGGAATTACCACAACTCGTGCTTCCTCTAACAGTTCTTCCTCTGATTCTGATGAATTAAGTCAAGGAGTTCTGAAAGGTAATATGGAATTGGAGAAGAAGAGGAGGGCCAGTGATGTGGGAGACAATAACTTAGCCGACGACACTCTTAATCTGAACCTTGGTGGACGAGGGTACACAAAGCCCGGGAATGTGGAACCGGCAACAACTGCGAAGAAGACCAAGCTGGGTGGGGGGGCGACACCTAATCGTTCAGTTTGCCAGGTCGAGGGTTGCGGGTCGGATCTCAGCAGGGCTAAAGACTATCATAGGCGCCATAAGGTCTGTGAGATGCATTCCAAGGCTAGCAAGGCACTTGTCGGAAATCAAATGCAACGTTTCTGCCAGCAGTGCAGCAGGTTAGTTCTACTACTCGGTTGCTCATTTTTTAAGTCCTTAAGTCATCTAGACACTTAAATGGTTATTGCTGCTCAATAATGAGTTTTGGGATAGAATGAAGGGTAGCAAATGATGGTTTTAACATAGCATATTTCATAACTGGTATACCTAAGGAATAGATTCATAGAGTGTTAATGGCTTTGGTTGTCATTTTTGTAGACGGTATTTGCAATATGACTGAATGAAATTAAGAAGATGAAATATATTACCATCGCCTGTATGTATATGCAGTGATTCTATGTTGATTACATTTTGTAAGAATGGGATGATCTTGGGAAATTTCTGTCTGTGATATACATAAAAATCTGATTGTGCTATTTATTTTCATAGTACATTATTATCAGCGGATTTTTTAATTAGGTTAATTAGATGCCTATAATTATGCAAATTGGCAGGTTTCATGCACTTCAAGAGTTTGACGAAGGAAAGAGAAGTTGTCGCCGGCGATTGGCTGGCCACAATAAAAGGAGGAGGAAAACACTAACTGACAACGTCAGTAATAACAGTCCAGTCAATGACAGCCAGGCAAGCGGTTATCTGTTGATGAGTATACTGAAGATACTCTCCAACATGCACTGTAAGCAAATGACGTTCTTCCCTGTCTAGGAAAGATTGTAATGTGGTATGATCCGAATATGACAACTCTAACAATGATCACCTTTTTCTGATTTTCATCATATGCAGCTGATAGGACAAACCACGATAATCAGGATCTCTTGTCTCATCTTCTGCAAAGCCTTGCCAGTCAGGGATCCAACCAATGGGATAGAAGCATACCGGCACATCTAAAGGAATCTCAAAACCTACTCAATAATTTGCCTTCCTTGGGGAATTCAGAATTAGCATCTGTATTGCTTTCTAATGGCTCTCTAGGACAAAGATCTAGACAGGAACATTCAAATCATGGTGATGACATGCCAAGAAATGCTGGGGATTTACATACGGCATCTCAAAGTCCAGGCAACGTGTTACACTCCCAAGCCAGTTCTCAAATTTATCCTCAAGGCAGGGAAATTTCTGGTGAAAGGAGCAAAGCAAACAATTTTGATTTGAATGATGTTTATGTTGACTCGGATGATGGCATGGAATACATAGAAAGATCTACTGCTCCACAGGGTCTTGGGACTGTTTCTATTGGACATCCTTCATGGGTGCAACGAGAATCTGATCAGTCAAGTCCGCCTCAGACTAGCGGCAATTCTGATTCTGCATCTGCACAGTCACCATCCAGTTCCATTGGAGAGGATCAGGTAACTTTGCTTCTCCCTTAAACTGTTTGTAGAATCCACTGGATCAGTTAAATTGAAAAAATGATGCCTCAAAAATGTTTGACATAGCTGCATTTTTTACCGCCTGTGATAATATTAAGCAAGCTGGCCCCTTCCGTTTAACATTTTATTTGTTTCTATGCTTTGTTCTTTTGCTTTCTTCTTTTGATTTATTTCATTACAGAGACACACGGACCGCATTGTCTTCAAACTATTTGGAAAGGAACCTAGTGATTTTCCCATCGTTTTACGAGCCCAGGTAATTTTGAACTTTCTTTTTCTGGTAACTATGACACTCTAATAATACTCTGTCACCTTTCCTTTTTATGAGTGCCTCCCCTTCATATGCACCTCTTTATATTTCTATCTGACAATTTAACCATGAGAATTTTGAACTTCCAGATTTTTGATTGGTTATCCAATAGTCCTTCTGACATAGAGAGCTACATTAGGCCAGGTTGTGTCATTTTGACTCTATATCTTCGTCTACCCGAGTCTGAATGGGAAGAGGTATGTTTTCTGATAGTATACAGAGACATGAGTGTGTAATTTCAATTCCACGTTCATTATTGAACTCATGTAATTGTCAAAATCTAAAGTTTTTTTTTGTCCTTCTCATGAGTAGCTCTACTGTGATCTGAGCTCCAGTCTAACTCGGCTTTTGAATTTCTCCGACGATATCAATTTCTGGAGTACTGGATGGATCTATGCCAGGGTGCAGAATCAGATAGCATTTGCCTGCAATGGTTATCTCCTAATGCATTCCTCCAATAATTCTCTGTCATCTTTTATATTTGGATTCTGAACTTGATTATGTGTTTGTTTGTGGATATCTTAGTTGGACATTTGAACATGCAGGTCAGGTAGTTGTTAACACATCTTTGCCTCTTGGAACTGATAACTATGGCACAATTTTGAGTGTCAGACCTATTGCTGTGACATCATCTGCACAAGCTGAATTCGTTGTTAAAGGCTTTAATTTATCACTACCTACGACAAGGTATGCATTGTCATTTGCAATGTGAAGAGCATGTTCTTATCTTTTCAATAGTTGTAATAAAAGAACTGCTATTTATTGGCTTCGTACACCATTGTCTCCCCTAGCTTAGGTAATTATTGAGTTGTCATCATTATATACCCAAGCCTTTGAGATAATCAGAAGGATTCTTATCATCTGTTTGCCAGGTTACTCTGTGCACTGGAAGGAAAATATCTGGAAGCTAAAAGTGAGTCGGTGGAACATGTTGACGGCTTTGAGGGGAATGCTCAATATATCAAGTATTCCTGTTCTATTCCTGCAGTTACCGGAAGAGGTTTTATGGAGGTGACGATTTATTCAGCTTATAGTAAAACTATCCATAGTATGTTGCATCAAGTTAGTGTATGCCGATCATACTGCATGTAATTTTACACATGATGACTGCTATGCTGATTCATACTCTGGATTGACTTAAATTGCTATTGAATAATGTTTTGCCTCATTGTACTTTTTTACCTTGATATGCATAAAGCCAAGTTCTCATTAACAAACTCCCTGATCATACATGCAATATAGATCTTGAATCCCATGACTATGAAAATTACTGCAAGTTTTGATAACTTCGACATACTTCTGATATTCAGGTTGAAGATCATGGTATCAGTAGCAGCTTTGCTCCCTTCATAGTTGCTGAAGATAACATTTGTACTGAGATTCGCATGCTAGAGAAAGAAATAGAAATGATGGAGATAGACAATCTAAGGAGAGGAACAGGGAGATTTGGTGTGCCAAACCAAGCCATGGAGTTTATACATGAAATGGGATGGCTTCTCCACAAATTTCAGTTAATGTCTCGATATGGACACGAAGATCCTAACCTGGATTGTTTTCCTTTCGAACGGTTCAAGTATCTTGTAGAGTTTTCAATGGACCGTGACTGGTGTTCTGTTGTAAGTAAGCTCCTGGATATTCTTTTCTATGGAACAGTGAGTGGTGGAGAGCAACCATTGTTGAAGTTTGCTCTGTCTGAGATGGGTCTGCTCCACAGAGCAGTAAGGAGAAATTCAAGACCCCTGGTGGAGATGCTGTTGAGATATGTGCCTGAAAAAGTAGCAGATTACCTAAGTTTGGAATACAAATCCCTAGTTGATATTGAGCAGAGTTCCTTGTTTAGACCTGATGTTGCAGGACCTGGAGGTCTCACACCTCTTCATGTAGCAGCTGGTAGGGATGGATCTGAAGACATCTTGGACGCTTTGACTGATGATCCCAGAAAGGTAATCTTGTTACGAGTTAAGACTGACCAATTTGATTGTCAGTAATAAGATATCCTCAGAGTACTGATACACACGTCTTTTTTTCAGGTGGGGATTGTAGCATGGAAGACTGCCCTAGATAGCACAGGTTTCACACCTGAAGATTATGCTCGTCTCAGAGGACACTACTCTTATATTCACCTTGTTCAGAGGAAAATGAACAAGAAAGTATCTTCAGGGCATGTAGTTGTTGACATTTTCGATACTGTTCCGGATAGCAGCAGCAGCAGCAGCAGCAGCATAAAGCAGAAGCCAAATGTAGAAACCGCAGCTGCTAGTTTTGAGATTGGAAGGTCAGAGATGAAACGCATTCAACGGCCGTGTGGTGTTTGTGCTCAGAATGGTGCCCACAGGACTGGCAGTCGGACTCTACTCTACAGACCGGCAATGCTCTCAATGTTGACCATAGCAGCTGTATGCGTGTGTGTGGCTCTTCTTTTCAAGAGCTCGCCTAAAGTTCTTTTCGTGTTCCGTCCATTCAGGTGGGAGATGTTGGAGTACGGTTCCAGCTGATGAGGTGGTCAATGTGATAATAATAATAATAAAGTGTGATAAATATATCTATTTTGTTTGTGTGTCTGTGTGCATTTGTAAACTGTAGAGCTGAGGCACTTTGTACCGTATAAGTAGCCCCCTTAGAGAAGATTTTAAGATTCCATTAGCTTAACTGTAACTTATGTTGTATCAATTTTCTTGTTTTTTTTTTCTTTTGGAATTTGGGAATCAGAGGACCCACCCTGTAATGTATGTTATTCTGGCTGTGATACTAATATTTGGGTTGTATTAATAAAATAATTTATTACTAACATTGTTGAATGCGCATTACAAAATTTAAATAAAAAATAACACAAACCAATTAATGGCAACAATAATTGTTCTAACATTGACGAGTCTAGGATATTGTTATACGGTGGACTTAAATTTACGGGGGTTTGGCGGCAACACCCCGGAAAAAAAAAAAGGTTTTTTTCAGGATTTTTGAAAATTGTTTTGAATTTTGTGTACTAAATAATACAATTTGGGGGGACTTAATATGGGCTTGAGTCGACCATTTCACAATTTTTAAGTACCTTATCCTACTTGTTTTTATTTATTTATTATTTTTCTTTGTTTTTTTCAAATAAAAACACTTTAAATATTTTTTTAGAGAAATTGATTTTTTGTCGAAAATTAGACTGAAATTGCGATTTATAAAAGTTGGCATATGTCAATTAGTAAACACAAAGATATGTAAACTAAATGTAATAAAAGATAAAAATGAAGTTGACAGTATTCACTATATAATGCCAGAAACCTCCACATTATTCCCAACCAATGCTCACAAATCTCAAACCCTAGCCATGCTGCCCGAGAGTAAGGTGTAAGAAAATTGAAAACCGTTTGATAAAATTAATCTGCAGTCGTAAAGAGTAATTAGTGCAGCAGAGCCAACCAATTCAGAACCTTCTATTCATAGTCATAGATTTAGTTTTTTTTTTTGTTATATTACCAGAACCCCCCGAGGGGTCTTTTTGGTAATACGACCTTACCACAGGGGAAGTTTCCTGGTAACCCGCAGAATATCTTGCAACAATCTGATAGCCCATATGTGAGAAGTGCGATAGGGTAGAGGTCACTTACTTAAAACTAGCTATCCCCATCAGATGCCCGAAAATTCAATCATCTGCATCCCTCTTCCAGCAACTGCAATCTGATAATGATCTCTGCATTCACATACAAACAATCGAGTTACAACTTTTTTTTGTGGGGTGGGGGGAAAATCAACCAGAACTGAGGTATAATATCAATCACCTGCCACATGTTTTAACATCCAAAGCTTCTGGTTCAGGCACGCTAATTATTAAATGGGCAAACTCAGTAAGTCTACCATTATTAAGGTTCCAACACCGGACACGCTGATCAAGACCCACAGAGAAAACCCAAATCCCATCCGTCCATACACCTACGAATTATGACACAAACATCAAACATAAAATAAAAAAATGCATGATAATATATCTCAGAATAATATTCCAACAGTCTGAAGCTACGGGGTAAAATACCTTTGACAGCAGAACTGTGAGCTGAGATTATCTTATCCAAATAACAGACCTGCATCTGATGTTTTTGGACCAGAAAATGGTCTTTGGAGTTGTTCTTGGCCACTGGTGGAGTTGTGCAATGATTTACCGGAGTCATATTCTGAGAGTTTTCATCTATCGGATTGACTTGCAATTCAAATCTAAGACAACTAATTGCCTGATCATCCCCCCCACTTACGACATAGAATGAGAACCTAGAGCCGGAGAGACTTAGATCCTTAATATCTGAAACGTGAAGGCAATTGATTCCAGATTGATGGATATTATCCAAGATTTGCACGGGCGCCAATACACTTATTTCTGGTAATAAATCATCTTTTCTTCTTCCCGAAACAAATGAAGCCTGCTGTGTGTCAGCTTGGAAAGGAATATCAGCAACACTTGTTCCCGAAAGAGACGTTTCAGATGCTATGCTCTCCATTTCATTGCCAGAATCTGATTTTCCAGTGGACACTGAATCCGTGCATGCTTTTCCTCTCAAAATGCAATGCCCTGGTTTCTTCTTGGCTTTATGATGGTCTATGGATCGCCACCGTCGACCCCCTTGGCTTCCTCTACCAGTGCGTGGCCGCTTCTGGAGATCCATCAAGTTTTCCATTTGAAGGCCTGATACTTGCCGCATAAAGTTTTCTACGCATTCAGTCAGATCCCAGATTGCAATAGTTCCATCAGTAGATCCAGTAATTGCCATGTAAAAGCTCCCACTTTGTATGTTTCCTTGAAAACCAGAATTAAGTCATAAATTAAAACATCGAGAAAGATTCAGAAGAGGAACGAATAATCGAGAAAGATCCAGTCCAAATTGTTGAGTATTGATGGAATCGTTTAACTAAATCAAATTAATGTAAACTAACCTTTAGACGGAAGAAGCTTAGGAATGACAACATGCTGCAAAGCTAGTACGGGTGATGATATGGGAGCCAATGAGGCAACATCAAACCTGCCATGAAGTTGAGACAGAGAATTGGCAAAGAAGGAATATAACTTATAAAATAAAATAAAATCATTTTCAGCATTTAGTGATTAAAAATAGGTTTTCAAATGCTGAAATTTAATCTTGGGCCCTGAGATACGTACCAAAGCCGATAAGGCAACAAAAGAGCCCTTAGTGTAACTGTAGCATCTGAACAAGCAATAACGACAAAACAAACAGAAATCCTGCACAAGAAACACTTTCACTTATGAGTTATGGTAATTCTGAATGAAATACTCTAAAAACAAATGACGGGAAACAAAAAAACCCTATTTTTACTTGAACAAACCTGGAGCCAGCCTCTTTAACAAGAAAAGCAGTAACGTCTAGGTATCTCCAGTCATTTTCGAGATTATCTTCAGGGCAGAGGTTTGACTCCATTGTCATGTAATTCGAAGAAAGCAATTCAGTTGAAATAGTATCTGATGTATTAGTGCTTGTACATTCAGCTGATTCAGTAACTTCCTTCGCGTTTTGCCTTTTCAGGTGACTAGTGTGGTTGAGTGGCATATCACTGGAGAGCCACTGGAAAGAGAATGAAGACATAGTTGATGTAGATGAACCTTTGAAGTCATTTTCATTCTTCTTGTCTATCTCGCTGCTTATAGTGCCCTCCCTTTTGTTGCCCATATTAATAATTTGTTTCCATGCAGTTACAACCCTTTTTGCACCAACAGATATTAAGATAAAGGGATCTCTATCCTCTAATGTTCCGTTTTGTCTGTCAACTTCAGTAGGGATGTCAGGCATGAATATATGCATCTTTGACACAGAGCATATTGCACGTACAGCTGATCCACCAATTTGTTCCCCAAGATGTTGGGAGGACAACCAATTTTCCAGACCTGGTTCGTATCTGAAAAAATTATTACATTATTAATTTGCAAAGACTAATGAATTTAAAGACTTGAACGAGCTACATTGTTCCAGGTTACATCAGATACTTTTTAGCTTAACAAATTAGATTAAATACCTAGTCAATCGCACAGTTCCATCTTCACAACCAGTTGCAACCCAACTAGAATCAGAAACCAATGCCTGATTTTCATCTGAACTACACAAGGAATGTCCAGAGATAAAGCACAAGGAATGTATTTCTCTCCCGTGAAACTGCAAATGGAGATTTTGAGGATATATCCTCCTATCATTTGTTGGCACCCAGTGCCTATGGACATATATGACATCATCCTGTAAGAAAGCACAGAAGGATTGCATATCACTGAATCTGTGGGGGATAAATGCTATAAAAATGATATAATTCGAAGTTCAGAACTTCAAAACAAAAAAAAAAAAAAAATTTGCATCGAAATTGCACCTTAAAAACGAAATACTAGTTTTAAACTTTAGAAATATGATTTTGTCTTATTGTTGAGAGAATGGGTTCTTGATTGACAGAAACGGTGAGAAACTGGGAGAGAATCGTTTCAAAAGATGAAATAGTGAGTACCTCAGATAATGCATCATACTGGTTAATAATAAGGAAGCGGTAATTCTTAAATTATCATTCCAACTGACTAGATAAATGATCTTTAGTAATGTAAACAGCATTCATCGCTAACACACATACATGAAACTGGAAAAAATACCTTCACAAAAGAAAAACAGTTCATCATCTCCGGCAAGTCACCAAGATAATGAGAATGAGGACGCCGCCAACCACCACATGTAATTTGTAGAACCTTTCGCCAAAAATCCAAGCACGCACATAAGATCACATAAGCATTCACACATAATTAGATATATTGATGAATGTTCTTGCTAAGGAAGCTAACTTCCTAGCTTCATGGTACGATATAAGCCCCCTCCGAACTAACTTGACATATATAACTTAATCAAAATTTCGAAAAAAAGATACACAGGGTACTCGGGGAACTTAAAACTATTTGTCTCACAAATAATCTTTTAAGCTACTAATTATCCCGGTTTTTCTTTGGGCATTTCTAAAACAACCGTGCAGAAAATGCATTTGCAAAAACAAGATTCAGAAGGTTGAAGTTCTTCTTCCAACATCATCCTGCAATAAGAATGTGAAAAACCTCGACATCTTTGAACATGACTACTTAATATATCAGGATAAACTTCTGACTCATTAGAGAGAGAGAGACAGAGAGAGAGAGAGAGAGAGAGAGAGAGAGAGAGAGAGAGAGAGAGAGAGAGAGAGAGAGAGAGAGAGAGAGAGAGAGAGAGAGAGAGAGAGAGAGAGAGAGAGAGAGAGAGAGAGAGAGAGAGAGAGAGAGAGAGAGAGAGAGAGAGAGAGAGAGAGAGAGAGAGAGAGAGAGAGAGAGAGAGAGAGAGAGAGAGAGAGAGAGAGAGAGAGAGAGAGAGAGAGAGAGAGAGAGAGAGAGAGAGAGAGAGAGAGAGAGAGAGAGAGAGAGAGAGAGAGAGAGAGAGAGAGAGAGAGAGAGAGAGAGAGAGAGAGAGAGAGAGAGAGAGAGAGAGAGAGAGAGAGAGAGAGAGAGAGAGAGAGAGAGAGAGAGAGAGAGAGAGAGAGAGAGAGAGAGAGAGGGAGAGAGAGAGAGAGAGAGGGGGGGAGGGAGGGAGGGAGGGAGGGAGGGAGGGAGGGAGGGAGGGGGGGGGGGGGGGGGGGGGGGAGAGAGAGAGAGAGAGAGAGAGAGAGAGAGAGAGAGAGAGAGAGAGAGAGAGAGAGAGAGAGAGAGAGAGAGAGAGAGAGAGAGAGAGAGAGAGAGCACCTTTGTCCCTGAACTCAAATTCCATATTATGAAATTGGCTGATGCAAAACCAACTGCATAATCGCCAACAGAAGAATCATCAGAACGGTCACTGGTGAAGACAGATTGGATTGCACTTAATTCTTTGACTTGCTTCATCCCTATAAATTCCAAATTAAGGAGATCTTTGTCATGTTGCAAGTAGCATATGCATCCATCTGCTCCTGTCTGTAAAGGGGGAGGGGGTAGGGAGATTAGTTGAAAAAAGTACAGTACCAAGTTACCACATGCTAGCAATAAGATTTTCCATAATTTCGTGATACCTACAACCTACTGTTCTCAGTAGCTTTATTTATTTGTAATGTAAGCATTATTGAAGGAGGAAATGGATACTGAGATTGTTAATTTATTATCACAACTTTAAGAATCAGATCATACCGAGCGTATGCCAACTTGATCAGAAGACAGCACAGAAATGGAGACACTGTTGACACTCGATACTCCATGAGCCCCTTTGAAATAATTCACTGGAGATGCTTTAACTCCGGCAGCAATAGAAGTGCTGCAGAGTAGGTCTCTTGGCAAAGAAAATAGTAGCAGATTACCACGAATGTCCCCACACACAAGCAACTGTAGACGATAACAGTTTATAAGTAAATTCAAGACCTTATGATAGTTCATCTCCACAAAATTACTTATCCTGTTCTCAAGATTTTACCTGCAACTATGAACTTCACTATGACAAGTGATATAAACAGGGAAATAAAAGTTCACATTATATATTCGCAGTCAAGAACTTTTAAGGTACTTTACAGCACTAGAAACAAAAATTCATAGCTACGTCGTATTTGCCACATTCAAAAGATGCCTACTAGTCATATTGCACAAGACTTTTCTCAATAAGAGAGTAATAATCCAAGCGACGAAACTGGGGGAGAATACGATGATAAATATGCTTACCTCTTCATCAAATGAAGCATCCACGCACATGATTCTCATTCCAAAGCATGAGGCATATTCTGCTATTAAAAACATATCATAACTTGCTCTACCAATTAGAGAATCAGAAGTTAAATTGTTCCGTAACTTCCACAGCTTTAATCTACCACCAGGATCGGCAGTGAAGATGAACCTGGATAGAGAAATTACCAGAGACATGTATTTATTATTTTGAATCTATTAGGCATGATGATGAAGAATATGGAGACATGTATACTAACGGCGAAGCCATTAGTTCCATAATGAACCTACTTCCTGTGAGACACGCATGAGCAATTTCTGGTGAACTAATTTGGCCATATGGAGAATGGGCAAATGGAGATTATAATCCTGAATTGATTGATATGCAACTATCTTTTGTTGAGTCTCCTAATGCATGATAATCTGCTAGTCAGGCATCAGCTAAAAAAATGTAAAACCTAGATACGAGTGATATTTTTCAGGAATTAACTGTAACTGCTTTAATTGTGCTTATAGTTATGATCACATCCTTAATCTTGAATAATGATTATAGAACGTCACAACACATATGATGGTTGGTGCCCGATGTTGCTTGAAATGAAATTATTTACTACCTATTTTCTAGTGACTTGCACCAATAAGTGCCCAAGAGATGCCTCTCTCTTTCAGCTGGCCATGTAAGAGTAAAATCAACTTTTGGGCTCGAATCAATTCCAACAACTAGGACAATCGTCATCCTCCCTTTACCATCTCCAATAGCAACCCAATCTTCAAATCCATCAGACGACTTGGAACGTTTTGATAATAAGTCCATACAAATGATTGGTGCTTCCTCACTGATACGGGCAAGCTCGGTCCATCTAACGGTCTCATTATTAATTAGACTAGCATGATACAGGTAACCGTTGTTGGTAGACACATAAAGAGAATCTTCACGTGAGAAGTGCAGACAGCGGACATATTCACTTTTGCTGCAAGATTGACTCAGTGGTGAGAAACTCTGATGGGGAAAGGCAGAACAGTAAAGCGGTATGATAAAATAAGTAACAATTCAACAGATAAAATACTTTACAAACTTCCCCAAAATATTCACATGCAAAATTGATGAAATTACCTGTCCATGAGCTGATCATTCCCTGACAAATTGGGTAGAGATAGAGCAAAGACTTCATGTTTATCACTGAAATCTTCTGATGCAATGGTTTCTTCTAATCCTTTATATGCATAAAGCTGATGAACCTTTACAGCAGAATCAAAACCAGCAGTAACAAGAAGAGAAGATCTGGGATCATACAAACATCGCCATACTCCCCTCCCACTGCAGAAGGTAATGACAAAAAAATTAAAGAGATTCCTTAATGAAGTACTGGGTAACCAAGTTGAAATCAATGCAATGCGCCCGAGAGACAATTTTTACCAGGTCATAGCAAAAAGAAAAGATCGGTCAAAAAATAAGTTAAAATACATGCACATTCTATAGTATTCAAAGTGCGATATTATGAAACCTTGCCGAATGAATTCAGAAATGAAGTTCTCGTCTAAGAATGCCTTACAAACTAAATTAGATGAATGGAATATTCAAAAGTGATATACAAGTAGAAAAAACCACGAATAGGAAGCCTCATCGATGAAACTTTTTCAGCTTACATGTGCTCTTTGATCTCCTTCAGTTCTCTGCCATCATGATCCCAAACACGGCACGTACAGTCCTCACCGGCAGTAATGATTAACTGAGTAGTTTGATAAGCGAACAGAATAAGTCAATAAAAGCAGAATCCTATTCTTCATTTTTCATGTGGAAACACAAAAATTACTCAATAAACTGTACCATTTATATATGTATGTATGTATACATTTATAAAAACACATACATATATATATGTGTGTGTGTGTATGTGTGTGTAACACTTGTACACTTGTAAAAGAACAATAAAAACTAAATAGAAAGAAAGCAAGCTTACAGAGTCGAATATACAGCAGTCCCAAATTCTGGCACTGTGACCAAACAAAACAGGGCCTGCAAAGTGATTGTCCCTATCCTGCACATCGTTGCATGAAACTCCTTTCTCAGCCTGAACTTCCCAAATACGAGCACTGAATTCACCAATAAATAGCATACCGTGAAGAGTTATAAATCAAGTATGCCTCCCTACCCTCTAGATGAAGTTAGCTAATTGTATGAATAGAAAACTATAATCTACCTGCGATCATCAGAAACAGAGACGAGTTTCATTCCATCAGAGAACCACGCAATGCCGAAGACTGAACCTTCATGCCCTACAAGCCTACTTATAAGAGCATCCTTGAACACGGGAACAGGACAAAGGAAGCCCTCATCAGTATTCAGTGGTACATGGTCTTCTGTGTGACGTCCAGGAATTGTAGCATTATTTTGAAAAACCACTTTCCAGACAACAATCTACCAAAACACACAGGTACACCAGCGTTTATCAAAATTTGGATTTTACATAATAGCAAGGACTTAATAGGGAAATGACAAGAAAAATAATAGCAAGAAAATAGACTCGAGCAGAATGGAAAGAAAAGAGACTACTAAATAAAGTGATTGTGAGAAAGGCTGGTAAGCTGAATAGGGAAAAAATGACCCAGAAAATGTCTGGAGTTACCTCATTGAAGATAGTACCAGATGCAATGCGGAGAGATTCAATTTCATTTCCATGCATCTTCATGGAGTACAGTAGGCATCTCTCTGTGAATTGTTTGGTAAAAGGGCATAGTTGATATTAATCAGTTTTTGCTAGGTAAAATAGTATCATAAGGTATGACATCTATCACGTTATATGAAGAACCCCCACTATACTTAAAATCCAAAATTTACCGGCAAGGTTTCAAAAACCAAAATTTTCCCAATAGGAAAATTGAAAACACCAAAATGGATACCACGAAAAACGAAGTGATAACATATTAGATAGCAACCATGTATATACATATTTTAGCTCTTCTAGATACTTCTTTAATAATTATCCAATATCCAACTTGTAGAAGCAGTTTATGAATGTTCTCATTCTTGACAACTGTATTACCCCGGTGTATAAAATCATATTTCTCAATGATAAAATGGCATATTAGCAACAAAGTACCTGTGCATTTAACTTCAGAAAACATATGATATTTCAGTATATCCCACAAGTACACAGAATTGTCACTACATCCGATGGCAAGATAAACATCATCTTCACTTGAAATTGCACCATCCTACTACACACACATACAAAAGAAAAGAACAAAAGGGTTACCGAACGAGCAGTTAAAACCTAGAAATCAACCTAAATTTATGAAACAACTAGTAGCACATTATGAATATATATTAGACTTTACACCTTCAGAAAGCACACATCCAAAACCCAATGGCTAAATTTGGGTAGCGAGTGAATAAGAGTCAGTTCGGTATCTATAAAAGGTTCTTGGCTATCTAATTTAATTTGCAAGCTGAAAAGTTTCACTCTCCTTTCACCAAAGACAGCAACCCGAAAAGAAGGAGCAGAGCCCGGCAACTGTTTGTGAAAATTCTCCAACGAAATCCCATGTACACGAATCCCTTCAAAGACTTGAAACGACCTTATTATCTTTCCATTCACCAAGTCATACACCAGAATCTGCGAACCAGTTCCTGTGGGGGAGATAAAATATGAACCAAATAAGAAATCATCATTAGTTTTGAAAAACAAGAAAAGGTGTGTGTGGGTGAGTTGAGAGAAAAACCAGCAAGGAGGAGAGGGAGAGATGAGAGGTGAGTGGGGATGTGGAGGAAACAAAGGGCTGATATTTCTCCTAGATACTGCCCACGGCGGAGCATCCACTGGCTCTGCTCCGTCGCGCTCATGGTCATGGCCGAGTTTTTACGGACAAAGAAGGGAATAGAGACCGGCAGACAGCAGAAAGAGGTTTAAGGGTTATTATAAGACGCATTAATTTAAATTTTAAAAAATAGGAGTTTCAAAATAATGCGGTGAGCGTGGATCGAACACGCGACCTTCAGATCTTCAGTCTGACGCTCTCCCAACTGAGCTATCCCCGCTTATTGATAACATTGCAGATAATACTTTTATTTAACCGGAAACACCACATGGCGTCTATGATTAGTCTACATCGGAAAATCTGGATCATAGAATTATTATTGCATAAAACTCTATCTTCCAACTTGGATCTGAATAATCAAAAATCGATTTCTTCCATTGTTGTCTCTCTCTCTCTCTCCCAAGCAATTCGACGGTGGTTTAGCTGTGAGTTGTAACCGTAGAAAAATCGAAGATGGTGAAGGCCAAGACTCAACTTTTCACGGAACAATATTCGTTCGGTTTGTACCTTCTCTTAATTCTATGTTCCTTCCTTCCTTTTTGTTGGATTGAATTCATAATTTCGTCAATTCTAAATTACAGATGAGAGACTGCAAGAATCAAAAGACATCATCGCCAAATATCCTGATCGAGTCCCTGTATGTCCTTTTTTTCCTGTACTTGTCAGTTTTATTGAGAAACTTTACCTTATTTCGCCAATAATCACGTTATCACCATGTTGATAAGTTTGAAGATTTGAAATATTTTTATCCAAACAAACATATTTAAGACAAGATCAAAATCTTTTTTGGTGCTCGAGTTTGAAGGATTTAACAGAAAAATGCTATCATCTATGCAGAAGTAGCAATGGTCTTTGTAGATTGAATAATAAAACACTGGATGACCTCCTTATGCCTTTAAATGCTAATTGCCAGTTGTTGATGTAACTCTTTGGTTTACCGTTGCATTTGGTTGGTGAGTTTATTGTAGGTTGTTGCTGAAAGGTACACAAAATCGGACCTTCCTGAGATGGAGAAGAAGAAGTAAGTCATTTTATTTCTGGATCGCCATTTTCTTGCCATGTAATTTTACCCTCTCGGATGTCTGAACTCGCACATTTCACGGGATATGTGTATAGTATTCATTTTTCCTTCAGCAAGACATGTTTAGACGTGCTCATCTCAGTTCCTGAAATATATTATATGTACATATGTGATTGTGTGCATGTGTGGTAGTTTTTTGTCTGTCGTGTGCTACTCAAATAATTCATATCTATGCCGACATTAACTTATGCAACTCCCAGACCTGGGCACCTGGCACCATTACCTTATTTCTATATTCGACTAGATTCTCTTACTATGATTTGGTGATGAAAGTTGTAGTTGTTTGCATGTGACATATATTAGTCAGCAGTTGACAAATTTCTTTCTCACGGTTTATTCATATGGTTTGTCAACAGATTCCTGGTCCCTCGTGACATGTCAGTTGGCCAGTTTATCCATATCCTGAACGGGCGGCTCCATCTGGCTCCTGGGAAAGCTCTCTTTGTGTTTGTGAAGAATACATTACCACAAACATGTAAAATATCCATTATAATCTTATTACCATCTTATACGTAGTGAGTCCAGTTTCATGACCTTTTCGATGTTGTTCTTTTTTCTGTTTTGCAGCAAGCTTGATAGAGAATGTGTACGATTCATTCAAGGATGATGACGGTTTCCTCTACATGTGCTACAGTAGCGAGAAAACATTTGGCTATGTTCATAATCCTCTCTGCCTTTGAGCTTTTGTCAACTATTACTTCTCTTGTCACACACAAATCATGTATGTAAATTGTAATTGTCAACCTCTGTAAATTTCCATGAACCGTATGTGTTCTATATATTATTGAATAATAAAGGAAACAGTCTGAATATTTATTAAATTTACCTGTTCGTAGAACTGCAATCATAAAAATACCAACAAATGTATTACGCAATTAATATATAATAATTGGAATTTTAAAACAAATAATCTATTTTTATTAATTATTTAATAAATATATATCTCTGTGATAAGTGCACCAGTCTAAGCTAAATTGGCACCGTAGAGATGGATACACAATGGGAACAACCACGAAAGAAAAAGGATAAAAGAACGTAACTTCTTCTGATCACGTAAATTAATATGAGGTAAGCACTATCCACTTACCTCTACATACTTTTTGCTTAAATCAAAATTACAAGTATGTGAAGCAGATAACCAAATCAAAACCTCATGAAAGCATAAAAAAACTGCTTCAGTCGAAAACATTGCTCCCTCCTTGGAAGAGAAATACTCCACCACCGCACACCAATCAAACAAAACAGCAGCCAAGTTGATCTTGTAACCAACCAAGTCTACAACTGAACATGACAAAAATAGTTGACCTCTGTTTCTGCACATTGTAACTGCCTCTCTTTAGAGACGCTCACTTTTTAGTCCCTCTAGAAGTCATTCCCAGCAGCTTCTGTCCACCACCATTTTTCCATACCCCACGAACAGGCACACTTTCCCCAGAAGTATTTTCCCCATCCTTAGAATTTGGACCAGGATCTGAATCATGTTCAGTATTTTTAAGATCCAAGAGTGCTTCAATAGAGCCATCACCAAGGCGAACTCTGTGAAACTTGGACGTTTTCTTTCGTTGCTTACTTTTCCCATCACCATCATTACTTGAATTCTTACTAGCCCCACCACCAGCAGATAGTAACTCATTCTGGCTTTTGAGTTTTGTGAATTCACCACCTGGCCCACTCAACTCTACTGTCGAATCATCAATCTTAACTTTTGATTTGCCCTTGGAACCTCGATATCCGTCCTTGGACAAAACTTCAACCTCTTCTTCTGATACTTTGTAGCTTGACTGTAATTCTTTTACAGTTTTTATAACATTATCAGCTAAATTGCTTTTAACAGTGTTGTTGCCTGAATCTACAGACTTGCCTTTGTCTTTACCTTTTTTGGACGCATTGCCATTTTTTATGCCATTACTCCAACCATTCTCTTTTGCAGCACTGTTTGCCGTATGAACATTGTAGGCATCAATCAGCTCTTTCTGCTTCTGGGGGTTAGGTAACAGTGTGGCCAACTCAAGAACAAGGTGAGACAAACCAAACTGCTCCACATATGTAAGATAGGTCTCCGCGTCAATTGAACCTAGGCGGTATTCACCAGAAATGTCCCTAAAAGCTGTAAATTTGTCTTGATCAAATCCTAGAGCACCACGCATTTTCTCTACCAGAGATTTGTTTGCTGTATGAACATCTTCCACTTTCCGAACAGCTTGGTTAGCGTTGGGCGTGGGCGTAGGCGTGGGCGTGGGGGTGGGCGACTTGCGTGCATGTGCAGCTGAAACTGGAGGAAAATCACTACTTGAAGATGTGAGCGATTCTCGTTCAGAAAGATTGGGGGCTGATGAGGAGTGACTGATCCGACTCACGCTTCCGGAAGCCCTTGAGGAAATTAAAGAATTGGCAAATGATGAAGTAGCAAGTGATTGTGGGCGAGCCTGGGCAGAAGTTGAAAAACTAGACGATGCAGATCCTATATCTGCCAACGATCTGCTCTGTCCAGAACTAGACCCTGACCCAGAAGTAGCATTTATTGAAGGCCAATCATGAGGACTGCCCACTGGCTGCACAGGTGCTCGATTAGCGGCGGGCCAACCAGGAGCTGAACTCGAGGGCTTCACCTTTCTATTGCTCTGGCGGCGGAGATGTGATGCCATAGTTTTCTTAGGAAGATCAGGATGAGAATTCTGTTGGTTGCTTCCAGAACCCACTGGCAAAGGAGGAAAAGCAGATTCTCTCAGTGTTCCACCTCCAGAACTTAGAGACAAGGCTTGTAGGTATCTTGAAGGCGTGTCAGAGTCTGTGGTAGCTACAGATTCAAGTTGTGGAGTACGTGACTCAACATCAGTAATTTCTTGGTTACTAGCCCTAGTACTAGATGATGTGGCAGCACTTGCAGTCTCGAGGCTTGCTTGGATTGCCAAAGAAAGTTCATTATCCGAAGGATCGCGCCGAAATGAACGCCCTCTTCCACGGCGGTTATCTTGTTCACTGGTTCTTCTGTATCGAAAACTGGTGGGTATCTACACATTACATACCAAATATCAAACCACCGTGGAAGAAAGGCAAACAAACATTGAAGGTTAGTCACATGAAATGATCGCGCGTGAATGAGCATGCAAAATCTATTATATCCTCCAATTCCAAACACAGACACACGCGCCACAAAAAAAAAAAAGAACAAAAAAACAAAAAAACAAAAAAAGAAAAAAAGCAACAACGATCTCCAAAGAAGGAAGACTGAAAGATGAGAAAAGCTCAGCTGATAAAATAATTATTTTTATTTTTTTCCAAATAAACATAGGATCAAGAATCGGAGAAACAATGAAACATGCCTGAAGAGCAGCATTACGCTGTAAACGAGACATTTGCCCTCCATGTTCCAAAGCATTGTGCCTCTGAAATATAAGCAAGAGAAAGAAAAGGATCAACCGGTGGCGATTACTATGAACAGAACAAGGTCATTCTCAGCATATGAACACAAGTAGCTGACCTTCAATTCACCTTCAGATGTGAAGACAATAAACTTTTTTGCAAGACAACTGTCATCCTCACAAAGGAAATGACTTCCACGGAAATGGATCTGAAAAGTTAAGTTATTTCAGGTAATAAGATAAACTAAAATGTGAAATTTCAGTATTATCTCTCCAACAATGCTTACCTCCAAGTCATCATAATTCTTGTAGTACTCGTATTGTCCTGGGTGCTGCCTGTAAATAAGGGATAATGTCATTCCAGATTCAATATACAGAACAATCAGTTCACTTTGCAATTTCAATTCAAATTTAAAGAACATTACCTTTGACAAATATGGCAGGTATAATGTTCGGTGGACATATGCATATAGAGCTCATTATCCCCATAAAATGGTGTTCGGCAGAATTCACACATGGGATGTCCGGCGAATCCACTCTCACTTTCAGTTCCATCCACCTGTGAGTCACCCGAGTTTGTATGCTGAGTCAGCTGTGATCTCGTATACAACTTTTGCTCACATATGAAAACCTGAGAATCAAAGAACATTCTGTCAGATTGTTGCATCCACTAGAACCGTATCACAAGACTAATAAGCCATCCTTATTAGTTTTAGATAGCCACTTTGTTTTTAGATCAGTAAATCCAACCTAGAATGCCTTCATCGACAAGCTCATCCACCAAGAAACAAGAAAGGGGATAAAACCAACATTTATCATTATTACGAGCGGTCGTATTGCAGTTACTATGAATTTTACAGAACCACCTCAACCGTTTGCTCCAAAACCTTCTTTGAACAATTGTTGACCAATAAATCTTATTGACACGCGATTTAACTAGAATAATGCAAAAAATCATTTTGGAAGATGACCTTATCCACTATTATCGTGTTCATGAAACCAAAAGCGAGATTTAAGGCCATGGCTTCTGCAGCTGCAGAATCATGATCATAAGCTCTAACTAAATAACTTCTATGGTGAAGCAAACTATCTACGAGGCTACTCTACCCCTCATCAGTATAACTGAGGAAGTAAGTCTCAAACTACTGACAAATTTGTCAAATGAGGCTGTGAACAACCAAGCAGATATACATTTTTTGCTTCAGTGAGTGAATGTGCAACTCAAAACACAATAAGTTCCAGACTCACAGGCTATTATTGAGAATATGTTTCATTTCACATCTGGCAATACATTCCAGCCAAGATGAATCATTAAGACGCCAAGAAGTAAATTTACATCTAAACCTTCTTAAAAGACTCCTAAGCAGAAATATCATATCACTGGTGTTAGAACATGAAAAGTATGAGTATCGAAATGAATGATAGTTCCCTATAAAAGAATAGAACTGAGAAAAAAGATTAAGTTAAAGAGTAACGAAGGTCAAAGAAAAACAATGCCGCACCTTTCTTCCTTCCAAGCACAAGCTGCACATGAACAACTTATGCTTGTGGAATAAATGACCCTTTAGCTGTTCAATGTTCTTAAACTTTACCCTTCTCCTGGAACCATCATCTGGATGGTCTTCCATTTTATCACACACGCTGCAAGAAAGCCTACACATGGCTTTGATCATCCTGTAGTGATCCGAATCATCAAAGAATGTCTGTGTATCTTCATGATACCAGTAATGTCCCACTTTGCCCTCTTTTACTTCAGAAGGAAATAACGAAAAGTCACTGATTGTCTTGGTATAATCTCCCATAGCCTGAGAGGAGCCACAAAAATAGAAATTAAATTAGTCAGTAGTGTCAACGCACAGTAAGTTGATCATTAAACAAGAGATTCGTATCGTATCCCGTAGCACTCGAATTCCCCATCAATTATATAGATTATTTTTTTTCACTTTCTTAAGACACCGGGTACTAATTAAAGTGCATCCACATCCAATATAGCTTCACACAGGCACTCAAAATTACACAATTGAATTTAGCGGATTCAATTTAGGCATAGGGGCGGATTATCAAACAGATTAAAATAGTGTGGAAATCAAAAGAAAAGGAACCTTGGTGACAAAAACGACATGGGATTCGGTCTTGCAAATACAGCAGCGACGATCGTCGCAGATGAATCGGAGGCGAGCAACACAGGTGGAGCAAACATCCTTGTGGCCGCAAGCACCGTATGCCACCCACTCCAAGCTTTCGGCACAAACGGCGCAGCTGTCATCCATTGCTTCGGAATCCTGAATCGAATGCTTAAACAAACGTGTAGAATAGAAAAGGGATAAATCTAGGGTTTCTAGACTCAAAAACGAAAACACTATAGTTTAGAAATCAAATTGGTAATTTGGTGCGTAGGGCGGAGATAATTCCTATGTATGTGAGATTGGGTAATAGATATGAAACTTCTTATTTGTATTTCTGTATATATTTCTAGGGTTTGTGATGTGATGAAGAACAGGTGATAAATTATGAATTGAGATATAAAAGTAATCAGCGAGAGAGGTGACAACGTAGATAAATAACTGGGCCGATTTATCTCCCAATTCCCAATTGTCTATTCTTATTTCCCTTATTTATTTATTTATTTATTTATTTTTCACGTAATAAATAATCACTTGAAACATAATTCTAATTTGAGCGAAGAAAATATTCCAAACGACTTCTATACGAAGTAATTTCTAAATCAAATCACCTCAACTCAAAGAAATACTAGTTTTTAGAAAAATCTAAAATATTTCAATTTATAAAAATTCATCATTGTAAATTTGAATTTCTTCTTAACTTCAAATCATTCAATCCATATGGAGTCTTATAAAATTACAATATTTTAATGACTTTGTGGACATAATTATTTTTTTACTTACACCATATTCTTTTTAATTGTTAATAAAATATGATGGACCTAATCTCTAATATAGTATTTATTTATTTATTTTTAGACAAGTAAGTATGCAGTCCCACTATTTTATGGATCTATAATTTATGTGTATAAAATCCAATTTATTTTTATCGAAAGATTATTGAATAAATAAGATGTCCAACGGGGATATTTTAAAATATTATAGTATGATTTGAACCTCAATATCCACTAAACATTGAGTTATTGGTTATTAACTTATTACATAAGGAAACAGGTACAAGATTATTACAGCAATCACTGAAGTTCAAAGATCACAGAGGATCCACAAAGGCTCATCAAATTGGCCCTTCAACTTATCCTCTCCATCCTTATTACCTTCCAAAGACAAGGCAGATAAGCTCAGACCAGGTGTAGGGTGCCACGCTGGCGTCCCATTCTCGTACCCATTCCACGTCAGCCTCTGCAAACCACTCCCATCCAACCTCACCAAGTACATGTCCCCATATGGCTGGAACTGGTTCGGTATAGACACTGGCTCCGCAGTCACCCCACCCAAATTCGAAGTAAACAGCAGCCACTCTCCGTCGGCACTGAAGCACACATGGTTCAATCTCTCCCTCTCCTCCTCAAACACCGCCACCTGTACTCTCCGTACACCTTTCCCATTCGGTTCTACCAAGTATATTCCAAAAGCACCCTCATTCTCCGGATTGTGCCTGTTCGAAGAGAAGGCGATTAATTTCCCATCAGGCGACCAGCTCGGCATTGTATCTATCCAATTGCCATCTGTCAGTTGACGGACCATTCCGCCCTCCAACTCCCCGTTTACAGCATCCATTATGTAGAGGTTTTTGTGGCCAGAGCGCCCAGATCGAAACACAACAGATTTCCCGTCAGGCGAGCAACAAGGGAATGCATTGTTGCCCGTTTCTTCTTTCGTGAGAATCTTGATCTCAACGGGGATTTCATCTCTATCGTCTGACATATGTGATGGATCGAAGGTTACCCTAGCAATCTGTACAGCTGCCCTAGCCGATTGAAAGATACCCCCGATTGATGTGAAGATCACGTTTTTATCGGCGGGGCTCCACGAGTTATAGAAGGTTGTGCGATTCTCGAACAAGGTCCACCTTTTAGAGCCGTCGGATTTGACAATTTTGAGGCCGGCTTTCAGATCAAAATCATGATTGAATGCAATGAGATTGCCACAAGGTGAGAAGGCTGGGAAAGAACCGTTGAGCCTGAGCATGCGAAGCCCTTGAATGGGACTAATTATCGGCTCAAGGTGGGGAATAGTTGAGTCCCCAGGGGCTGCGGCCCCCTCCCCTCTGAAACGATGATAACCAATAAGAGTAGATTCTGGAGAAACAAATGGATTGTAATGGTGGAAATTGGGGTTCACTGGCTCTGTCACCGGATGGAATTTCATGGAATCAATGTCAAAAATCTCAATGTGACGATAGTTGTTGCCCTTGCGTCTAGTGGCAACCGCGATTCGGTTGCTGTTATTGTGCATTGCGGCGGGAGTGAAACAGTGGACACCTGGGGGAGTGACACGAGTCGGTGCGAGTGAAGCAGTAGAGGAGTAATCGAAATCGACTCTGAAGATGCTCCACCACCCATCATCGGCTTGACGGTGGAAGTAAATGGTGGAGTCGCCGCACCAAGTAGGCCAGCCTCCGTGGGAGCACACCAGAACACGCTCAGACGGATCGGAATCTGGAAAAACGACAATGTCAGTTAGGAGATGGTGGAATTCGCCACCCCAAGAGCGGGGCCCGTATGAAGCAACAGCAATGAGGTTCCCAGACTGCGAGATGGCAGGGCTGTAATCGACAGAGCCGTAAGGTGTCAAACGCACAACAGCTTTGTTGACATCGAGGAGGCCTCCTGTCGAGTAAAGAGCAGTCCAGCTCTTGAAAGGCTTATCAGGCTGTTGGTGAGCAGAAATGAAGTAGAGACGCCCGTTCTTGATGAAAGGGCGGTCGTGGAAGAGGCTTTCTGGCGGGGAATGGAGCTGTTCTGGGGCGGCGTTTCCGGGTCGGTTCAAGAAGATCCGGGCGGACCCTGTTCTCTCGGAGATAAAAACAAGGGTACTGTCATCATCCACAAATTGGGCGTTAAAGTTGACGGATGCACAGTCGGTGAGGCGTTGCTCTGTGAAATTCCAGTGGGAGAGTGAGTTGGATGGCAGGTGGACGGAGTAAACATCGAAGCCGTAATCGGGTCGTCCGACGGAGGTGAAGACTATAGTACCAGTGGGCTCCATGAAAATGTTTATTGAGAATTGACTTGACTGCGGAAATTAGTGTTTGATATTGGTGGAGGTGATTATATGTTTATAGATATTAATATAGAATGGGATAATTTATTATTATATATATATATATATATATATATATATATATATATATATATATAGAGAGAGAGAGAGAGAAAAAAGGAAGATAAAGTAGTAGACGAGGATGCGTATGTATGTAGTGATGTCATGTCACCAACCACTCTACATTCTTATCTTGTTTGTGTGGAAAAACACAAATCTTTTTTTATTAGTCAAAAGCAAATCTGAGTGTTTGAATTCAATTGTGGTTTCTCTTGTTCATCATCAATTGAATTGGGCTGGGCCCCGTTTTATGTAAATAAAAAATAATAATCTACAACAACAAAAGCAGCAATGATGTTTTAATTAATCATAGTGGTAGCAAGCAAGAGGCGGTTTTCAGGAGAAACGCAGAGAGGAACATACTTGACTAGCTCAGATTTCACAAGTCGTTGCTGCTTGACCCACATTAGCCTCCCAATATCAATAATATCCTTGCACATGAATCCCAACACAGCCCGATCAATCGCCTCCATATTCCTCACTATATCTCCAACTCCGCTTAATAATTCCGACTCCATGCCCACCACCTCTTTCTTCTCACTCCTCCTCCTATACCATTACCATTACAATTACCATCAATCAGTTACATTATATACAAAGATGATCCCCTATTTCAATCATAACACATCTTACACTATCTCAAATTGAGCAGATGAATCTACGGCAGATAACTCCGACCCATGGTCCGCATCAACTGCCCAGCTTGTGAACCAAGTTATTGCATTGAAATCTTCCTTGCCCAAACCCATATCATATATATACTTCTTATCTGCAACATTAAAAAATTGTTTTATTAATACCCCAAATCCAGAGAAAATTAATTGATAGTTTGTGTTGATTACTTATGTAGCTTTTCCACTGGCAGAGATGATGGCAACATGTAGCAATAGCTAGGCCTCTTAGGTAACCAGTTGCTGCTTCGGACGTATGCCCATCACAATGTTCATTAATGCAGCACCTTAATGTCATATCTGGATCCACATTGTTCAATCATACATAATACTCCCATCTAATGCAATAAATACAGAGATGTTTGCCGATTGCAAAATATTTCAGTTACCTGTTGCAGGCCCGCACAGATGTTTGCCAATTGCCATATACGCAACTCCTTGTAATGATTCTACCGCATTCAAATTTAGATCCTCAACTGCAATTTCAAGGCTTTAATATCATCATATCTCAAGTGCAGGCACATTCTGGGACGATACAGAAACTAACTTTACCTTCAAAATGTAGGAACAGAACACACATACAACACTTTTTTTTTGCCACATGCTAAACACTTTCCACATTCAATAGAGACTCTATGGCACTGCAGAACATACTGATGCATGACTCCCATATTTTGTTTTTGGTTAATCGAAGATATATAAAGTACTTGTACAATGATAAAGTACTCAGCGGACACAAGTTTCAAGGTGATATTTTGAATATCTATAGAACAACATAGCATGAAGAAAGAGGACAAGCTTATGCATAACGTGTAAACATTCAACTATGAGAAGTCGATATGTATCCTTGAAAAACACATATAATTCCACAGATCTCTAAATCCAAACAATATTTGCAGTTGTTTCCATTGCTTACTAGCTTCAAATAATTTTCAGCTAAACCATTTCATAAATACGTGAATGACACTAAAGTATGAATGGAATTCCTCTTGTACATACATGCGTATTAGAAAATTCATTATCAATCCACTATCTGAGGCATAATATAACAGTGACAGGCAAAATAATATGAAGAGATAAAGTATAGCCAAGAGTTCATTTCAACCATTGTTAAAAATAAGGTTTTGAAAAACTTACTGTCAATTCTCAACCTCTCTAATACTAAGCTCTCTTTCTGTCGCAAACTCCGGTCAGCCTGAAAGTAGCATTTAGCATGAACGACAGATTAGAACAATTAATCTGGCTGAAAATATCACTGAAGCTCAAACACATCCTCACTCACAGTTGAATTCGTGATTAATAGTGAAAATTACAAAATAGGAAAAAATAAAGAAGTTTGTTTCAGAAAAAAAAAAAAAAAGGAATGCACAAAATTGGTTTAGGATTGACTAACTTTCAACTTATACGACTTCCGCTCGACCAATAACACCTTCTTGATCCCATAACAATCAGCAAGCATCTGCGTAAGATATCCTCTTCCAGCACCGAACTCGACCACTGTAGAAATATCACTATCCTTTTCCAACTCCCCATTAGAATCACCTATTGCATCACAAGTAAACCCAGATTTCTTTAACACCCCAAAGTCTTCCAAGTTCCCAAGAATCGATGCCTGCTGTAAAGCATGTTTCTCCTGATACGGTACTTTCCTGACATCAACAAACACTCAATCAGCTTAAAAATTCAATTCATAGTGCTTATGCAAAAAAATAAAATCAGATAAAAATGTGAGCTTTGTTCAATACCTGTCAAATTGTGTTTTAGTCCAAATGCTACAAGCTTCAGGAATCTTGTAAGATTCGGGAATTTTGCTGCATATGGAAGAATGAACAGACTTTATCTTAGCAATCAATTCCAAAAATTTGGGCGCAGACATTGCATAGACCGCATTCCTCTTCATCTCTGAAGTGAAAATAGAATCTTTGCAGGCAGCGTTCTCTTCTTCTTCTTCATCTTCTCTGCCACCATTAATACCCCTTTGGTAGAATGGTTGACTCGTTAGCGACTGCGTTTGTTTCAGCAATGGACATCTGCTTAAGTGACTATCAAGATTTTCCTCAAGCACAGAGCTGTTAAACAAGCACCACATTAATCGTCAAATGAAATCAACGCTAGAGAAATTAATGAAATAACAAATCGGGATTATTACTGAGAAGGGTCAATCGGGCACAGAATCCACTTAGAATCGGACCTCTGGGTGTGATTCCCGCAGAATCTAAAACCGTTGAAATTAAGATATGATGAGTAATGGGTAGTCGAATGGAGACGAAAGTGAGCGTGAGAGAGAAAGAGGTTACTGGGAATCAGCGAGAGGTGGGTTTGCACAGAATCTCTTCTTCTTGGGGAGCCACAATTCGCAGTGGCTTGCCATTCTTCAATCTTCGCCTGCCTTACTTCTTAAACCCTACCAATCGATCGGGAAATACTGACTTGTTGGAAAAAAAAGAATTCAAAATTATGATTATATATAATCATTAATTATGCATGTAATAAAGTAATAAAAGTGGGCCAAAAAATTACCGGATTTTGGAAGTCCAAATATGGGCTTATTTGATAACCAAGTAGAAAGTGAGCGAATCAGCCCAGAAACCAATAAGCCCACCCAAACACCACGAAACCCTAAGATTATTTAAACAGCGTGTCTGCCCATTTCAGAAAATTGCAGACTCATTTTTTCATCAGCACACAAACCCTAGCCACCCCTTGCAGCCGCGAAGATGCAGATCTTCGTCAAGACCCTAACGGGCAAGACAATCACGCTCGAGGTTGAATCCTCCGACACCATCGACAATGTCAAGGCCAAGATCCAGGATAAGGAAGGCATCCCTCCGGACCAGCAGAGGCTCATCTTCGCCGGGAAACAGCTCGAGGACGGCCGCACGCTCGCAGATTACAACATCCAGAAGGAGTCGACTCTCCACCTTGTCCTCCGTCTCCGTGGTGGTGCTAAGAAGCGCAAGAAGAAGACCTACACCAAGCCGAAGAAGCTCAAGCACAAGAAGAAGAAGGTCAAGCTTTCTGTTCTCCAGTACTACAAGATTGATGATTCCGGCAAGGTCCAGAGGCTGAGGAAGGAGTGCCCGAATGCTGAGTGCGGCGCTGGAACTTTTATGGCGAATCACTTTGACAGGCACTACTGTGGTAAGTGTGGACTTACTTATGTCTACGCCAAGACTGCTGGAGATTGAGATTGAGAGATATTTTATGCTTTTTTCATCGTTTTGCGAACTCCTTTTATTATGACAGTTATCTAGGTTTTTAAATTATGAATTTTGGTTTTGAAGTAATGTTCCGACATTGGAATTTAAATTTTAATTTATCTTTCTTTTAATTATGTCTCTGTTTATTTATTTTTTTAATGCTTGAGTTCTGCATCTACTGCTTTGATTGCTAAATTGTTATGATTGTGTGATATTCCTTTACATATTTTCAGAATGTGCATTGTTATATTCTTAAACTTGGGAAGTGTGTCTTGTTTGTTGTTGTAAGGGAGTGCTAACTGCTGCATTTGTCTGTCAACTTATTCTGTCTATGTGTCTGGATATTGAATGAATTGCTATATTCTGCTTAGAATCTGAGCCGGGCATTGTTTCTGATTCCAAAATTGTTATAATTGAACAATCGAGTTTTGTGAATTTTATTTGGATCACTAGTTATTTTGAAGTTTTGCCTTAAAGTGTGGGTATTCCATTAAGGGCATGATCTGTTCTCATATACTTTGTCTTTGCTAGACATGGCTGTTAGAAATATCTGGGCTGTATGGTAAATTTAAACCCCAGTTACTGTGGTATATAAACGTTACTTCTTTACGAGGCATTTGAAGTGCTTTTCTCAGATTGATTTGAACGTTGTCCATTTGTGTTTACGTGCTGCAATCTATTTAATCCTGTAAAGCCGACCCTTACTTGCGTAATAAGCCTTGGTTTCTCTGTTTTTGTATTAGTAGATTTGAAAGTGTGAGATTAATATTCTGCTACTGCTGTTATATTATGATCCGAATCTTAAATTTTATCATTGAATTGATATTGCTATTGGTTGATAATTACATACACAACAATATGTGGTTATAAAATTATTTTGCTTGATGAGATTTTGAGTTAGTTCCTTTTCAAAAAAGATGAATTATGTTATAGTTGGAATTTAGGGATTAGAAATATGTTTAGTATCAGTTACGGACCATCTCTCTGGTGTTCTTTTATTGTTACCATTTTATGTTATATTTGTGTGAAATTTATCAGAAACAAATTTTACCTATACAGAAGAATTAAAGTTGACATGGATGTTCATAACATAGTTTTTGTTCTTTAAATCTAGTGACATGGGTCTTCTCTGATATTAAATGTATTGTTGAAGAATCCAGTGTCAAAACACTGTTTGGATTATTCATTTTAATCTCGATCAGTTTTTCGCTTGAGTTGACAAGGATGTTTTAAATAGATTATAATCTCCCATCTAATATGGTATGGGAGCTTTGTAAGGTTATACATGTAAACTTGACTAATCGAATGTCCAAAAACGCCTAAACATTTTTCTTCTGTGTTGAAACCCTGCCAAGCAATAAACCGTTGTCAGGACGTCGCCTCATGTCCTTGGTTATTTGGTGGAGATACTGTGTGCACAATTAGAAATCGAATTTTAATTAAAAAAAATAGCCTCTAAAAGTTGAAACTAGATTGACCTCACAAAGGCATGGGGAAACATTCCTGAGAGGGCTGTGTATTTTGCTTTCATAAGCAGCATATACAGTCCATAGCATGGAATATGAACCAATGCCAGAGCCAAATACCTGACAATTTCAATATCCATTACATAAACGAAGTATGTTCATTTGATGGAAATCGAAGAGCAATACTCAATTCTTACCATAAAGGTGCCCATGGAGTTGAAAGATCAAGAAATGGATACGGCCACCTGCACCCACAAAATTATCTTCAACCGAAATCATATTATTGAATGGATATTGTAGTAATGTAGGATTGCAAAATTACCATGTGAAGCAACAGGCATGAAGAACCCACTGGAAAACAACATAAGCACAGCTCCACATCACAAAGTAGATGAGACCAAACCACGTAAATGGCTGAAGAATATATTTCATTATTAGCATATAACTAAAGTTATTCTGCTGCTGCAGTAACAAATAGGGGAGATGGACTCTGTAACTTACCATGCGACTGAGAGCGGATTCAATGATAAGAAAAACAGCATTTACAGAGTGCATGCATCCAATCAACTGTCATAATTGAAATGTTAGAAATGGGAAACAATCAACTTGACACTAGGACAAACAAAATTAGAGGGTTGCAGAAAAGAGAGAGAGAGAGAGAGGTTCACCAAAGTGAGCTTAAAATTATCACCGGTCATGAATGGCAGCAAAAGACACCAAAATACTATATCCGTAAGCATAACAGCACCTGCACATGTCTGTTAAATACAAATCAGAATATCAAGTCTTTTTCAAAGCTGTGTGGCTTGAAACACTTGTATATTAATCTCAACACAATTAAAAGCCAGATAATTGTGTTTTAGCCATGCCACCTTGTTAAACGAGCCTAATGAGCGATCCCCTAATATATACTGGAAATACGATTATCTTGTTCAAACTTCAACTACTCATCAAACATATCCTTTTGAGAATTATGTGACCGGATTATCCAAAATCGTCGGTAAGTAGTTATTCATCACTTGTTCTCACAATCTAAGGCAAAAAGATGATCTTTGTTTTTTTTTATTCTTTCGCAAGAATACAGAGTCGAACACTAGCATCCACAGGAAGCAAAACTAGGAAAATTGAATAGACAGACCTGATAAACAATCAGCAAAAGATTATCCAAAAACCGAAGTTGCTCGATAATAGGAGTCTGGTTCCGATGAAGTTCAAACTTGTTTTCCTTGTCTTTGGACGGTGAAGTTGTTCCATGGTTAATTTCTTCTGAATTGTTGTTAAGAAATTTATCTCTCTCACCGTTCTGAGTTGGTCTAATCCCATGAATCCTACATCCCCGTATAGATACAATGGTAGCAAGCTATACTCGAACAAGTTAACAATCAGAAAAGCCCATATGATTATATATCCCAGATGTCTGAATTAATTAATTAGACCAGTAATCAAAAAGGGAGCATTAACGTTGTACTTACTGCAAAGTAGACCATGACCAACGCAAAACTCCACCTGGAATTAATGAGGGGATCGGGGGTAAAAATGGGGGTTATTGATTTTTAAAAGCAATTGGATAACGAAATGGTTGGAGATCTATATATAGGTGCTTGCTTACTGGGTGTAGAAAAAGAAGACGAAGAATCCGAAGGCAGCGACTGTCTGATAAAGAAAGAAAGCCATGGCAACGAAGGCGAAAGCACGGTACAAGAGAAGCCATCGAGGATGGATATTCCTCCAGCATGGGCCCCACAGATCCGCCGGCTTCAATGTTCCTCTCACGCCACCGCCCCTCTTACGGAGGTGGACGACTGCGATCGCCGTCGGGAGGATGAAAATGAGTGCACAAACAAGCACTTGCCACCGCAGCCAGTATTCCACCGACATACTTGATTCACTCGTCTTGGAATTCTCCATCTAATTTGATTTATTGATTGAAAAGAAAAGAAAGTTAGAATTGGAGAAAATAGAGTAGCATGGTAGGTGGGAAGGAAAGCCCACTAAATTAGTTTCTTTCTTGGCACCTCAAATAATTCAAGTTAGTTTGATTCTTCAAAATTGTTCATTATATTATGAATTCTTGGAGGTTATGGATGACCACCATTACACTCTCCATTAAGCCTATTTACCTCCACCATTATTCATCATTAAGGTCTTGTAACTCATGACCTTTGACTAGCTTTTCTACACCTATAAATTAGGTGCAATGCATTGTATTGTATATACTTGAAGATATGGAATAAAATATCACATATTCTCCCTACTTTGTTCTCTTCTTCTTGTATATCATTTGTTAGTTTTTTAACACGTTATCAGCACGATTGTTCTAAGTAAATTTTCGAGTGATCCAAGGAAGATGACTCCTTAGCCATAGAAGATGAAAGGGAGTTGATTTTAAATATTTTATTCTTGTTTTTAAATTGATCAAATATTAATCATCTTAATTTTGTTGTAGGTGATTTTTCGTGCAATTCACGAGTTTGTACTTCGATGTCTGTTTTGGACCTGATAATGTCCAAATTTCAGAAAATGCAAAATACGAAACATGTAGCATTTTCTATTGGCTGTTCGGAACATTTTGAATCATCAAAATCGGATCTCGATCAAGAGAGATATGCTTAAAATACTCAGACATGCCAGATCTGTCATTTGTGGTCATTTTTCAAGACTTTGAGTCCCGTTTTGGACCTGATATTGTCCGAATTTGATAAAATGTAAAATACGAAAGTTGTAGAACTTTCTGTTGGCTGTTCACAGCATATTGAAGCGTTGAAATTGGATCTCGAATGAGAGAGATACAAGCAAATTACTCAGACATGACAGATTTGTCATTTGTGGACATTTTTCAAGTCCACAAAATATTGAAATGAGAAAATTGATAATTGATCATAATCAATTTATGGCTTGAAGCCTAGATCACATTTTGAGACTATAAGTCTCAATAGAATATGATAGACTCAAAGTTTATGCGATAATAATACTCAAACTTAAGATTTGAGTTGATATGTATTTCTCATTCATAGTACTTTAAGTCTAAATGATAAGACTCTTGAACAATTGAGTTAGAGGGTATTCCCCATTTATAGTACTATTCGTTCATGATCAATGTACTATAACAATTTTATTATATATTGAGGCCCAAATCGAGCACGTGCAATCAAGTGACTCGAATTTTTGAATGTTATATTTTAACGATTTTTATTATATATTGAGGCTTGAAGCCCAAATCGAGCACGTACAATCAAGTGACTCGAAGATTTGAGTGGTATATTAAGAAGAAGAAAAAAAAAACCACTTGCTCTCTAGTTTATGCAATTTGAAAAGCTCCATCAATCGAAAAAAAGAACTCGAAGTTCATAAATTTTAGGCTCAAATTAAAGCCTTGTTTAAATATGAAAGCTTGAAGCTTATGTTGAGGAATATTAAATATAAAAGCTTGAGGCCTAGAATAAATTTGAAGACTATAAGTCTCAATTGAATATATTAGACTCAAGGTCTAAGTGATGATAATCAACATTGAATATTTGAGTTAATGAGTATTTCCCACTCAAGGTACTATTATTTTACAACTACGTACCAATTATAAAGGTTTGAGGCCTAAATCGAGTACATGAATTCAAGGTATAAAACTCAAACCTTGGTATTTGAATAATATATTGTACTCGAAAGAACTATTGAGTTTGTTGTTCAATGATATATATATATATATGAAGATTTGAGTTAATTATAGTACTATTATTTCATGACAAGTACTATATAATGATTTCTAAGAAGCCTTGAGGCTCAAATTGAGTACGTAATTTTAAGGAATAAAATCCCAATTTTGAAATTATATATATATGTACTCGAAAGGACTATTCCTTTGTAATTCAATGATCTGAGATATATCACACAATTCAAAATTATTTTTGATCGCTCAAGAAGAAATGTAACTATGAGCGTTGGATATTGAAGTTAAAGATCGATTTATGTCCCATGATATCACAAAATATTTGTGTTATTGTTATGTGCCTTGAGGACACAAGTCAAATATTTCATAATGAAAAAGAAGACACCGAGAAAACTATTATTGTTTCATTTTTCAAGAAACAAGTATTTAATTTGGGGTATGTGTCTTGAACACATAAGTAAAAGTAACATTACATCTAGTTACTTATGAAGACGAAAAGAGATAGATATCTGATCCTCTCTACAATTTTCTCTCTTTAAATCTTGACTTGTTATTTTGCAAACGACAAGTAAAATATTTCATATTGATATATGTGTCTTGAAGATACATATAATGAAGAATTGTAAGAGAAAAATATTCTCTAATTTATGGATCTATATTATGATCATGAAGTGACAACATAAAATCTCAAGTTGCACTCGTAATAGCAAAATAAAGATTTTTAATAGCATATCGAACTATAATACGAGTTGTGAGCTAATACAAAACTCGTTCAATAGTTGTTATTCTTTGCAAGCGAAAACAACAATATTAAAAAGTTCAAAGAGATATGTTGACATGAAAAGCTATCATGGTGCTCAAGCTTATTCACTATAAATTTTATCTCATCATTAGAAGAGAGATGAGAAATATGAAAAATGATTGGTCATATATCCATTTCACGATAAAGCATGTTGATAAGCTTTATGAAGCACCAACACAAAAGCAAAAGAAATTGCTTTGATTTTGGAGTCACGATATTGACCAATTCAATGAAAGATTTTGAATCACAAAATTTTAGTGATGAAATTTCACTCCAAATCCATATCTATGGAGGTATGTATATGTATGTTTTTTATACTTGGTCTTAGATGAGATGAGATGAAATTTCAAACCAAACGAAAAAAGGGGATCTGATTTTTCTGTTAAAATTCCAAATCATCTGCATATTCTGATTTTTCAAAATTTACATTTTACTCCTCAAAGGTTTCAAAATTTTCATTTTAGTCCTCCGGATTCGAAAATTTTACGATTCAGTCCAAATATTTTTTAGAATATGCAACTCGTTCCTCTCATCATCTGCAATTATGAATATATTTCAGCATTTTCAGTTTTCACCGAAGTTTTTAAAATTGCAGTCTTGTCCCTGAAGTTTTCAAAATTTACAGTTTGGTCCCTAGATTTTCAAAATTTTGCATTTTGGTCCCTGAATTTTTAAAAGTTTTGAAATTTGACCATTTATGTTCAGAATCTGCTAGATTCTCAAACGAAGTTATATTCAGCCACATAACATGATCACGTGGTTTGTTTACTATTTATGCTATGCAATATTTTGCACCCCTAATGGGAGATATTTCTATGGCATACATTGTCAATTGCCATTTTAATGAGATAATTTTCCCGCCGTTAAGGGGGAGATAAGAAGCCGGTTCTTGTATAACGGCGTGAATTATATGAAATGATATTTGTCTCATCTAGATTTGTGCATGGAAATATTTAAGCACAAAAGAAAAAAGAATTCAATTGCAACAATTTTAATGTGTAAAATGCTAGATGCATTTATCGATAAATGGCAAAGTATTTACATATGTTGCAAATGAGTGCAAGAGAAAATGTCCAAGAAGGACACATTGCACATTAGATTTTGCCATGAAAACGAATGTCCTTGAAGGACAAATTTGACATTATGATTGCATCGTGAATCCCTAATTGGGTGAAAAATAATTATGGTACACAGCTAACCCATTATACTTCATGCATATAAGAGGGGGAGATATATATGTTGGTTCGAATGATTAACACCCGAAAAAGTGGGTGAATATCGTGTAACTAAAGTCTACTAGCGCTAGTAGCATCATACTCTCATCATATTACTTATCTCATGCGATGAAAGGATTCGTCTTAAAGACGATGTTGGGGGACGCCTCAACACCAATATCCATTACTATGATATGAGAATACTTGTCAATTATGGTGGCATATATGAAATCCATATTTGGATGAGAAAATCATTGATGATTACATGGTAGCTACAAAGATCATTTTAAATCGAACCATTATGTGCCAATAAAGAGTTGATTGGCAAATAAATTATGGTTAGCTTGCTCTCTAAGTGAATAGAGAGGAATTTGAGACATTAGTTCTCAATTTTGTTGTACCGATATACTATACTAAAGAATTGAAAATTCTTTTCAAATGAATATTCATGTACCAAATTGAATTTGATAATATTGAGTTTGAAAATAAAGTGGACAAGTAGTCATCAATACTCCCTCCACATTGTGAACCTCAAAAGCGCGCGTTTTGTCCATATAGGACATTTTTATTGAAATGAATAATGAGCTCACGCACATAAAGTATTATGAAAAACTTTATTGATGCAATATAGAAAATTCTCTATAAGAGAAAAATACATGGTACATGAAAAGATATGGATCTCTACAAGAGATCGTACCCACAAAGGCTACAATCCCCATTTATATGAATATAATTCTCTAAGGAGAATCCGGTACCGGAAAGTGAAATAGTGAGCTCTTGATTGATTATAAAGAAATATGGGGAGTACGAAAGATGTTATCGAATAACTATATGTACAATTATTTTTATAATGTGAAGAGCTTGAAGCTCATACATTTTGATAGATGTCGACATCTAATTGGTCATTAGTATATGCATTCACAAATGCAATTGACCATGATTATTTGAAATTATTGATTACATAAATTGTACATTGACTTGCGGTCATTACAATAAAGTTGTAAAAGCCTTTAGTGCAAAAGTGGGTAAAATCATTGCGGTAAATTTGAATGCCTTTGAAAATATATTCTTATGATGCAATCACTTTATGATGGTATTCAAAATACTTGGCACGCATCATATGGATGCAATTACCGCATATCTATATGGATCATAAAATTAATAAATAATTGATAATGCGTTGTGCATATAATCAGAGGTCTCGTGAGTTAGACTATAGAAATGATCCATTTACATATTATCTTCAAAATATGGTACATTCACCTCAGTGAATACCTTGTTAATGATCAAATAATTTGACTTACCATTATCATGGTATATATGTGAATGATCTAAATCTTGTGGAGACTCACGAAGAGCTCACAAAGATGGTCAATTATTTGATGACATAATTTGAGATGAAAAATATTGAAAGGGCAAAATGCATCTCGAAAAGAAGATCTATCAAATGCTATGTATCCATTAATACAAATAAGAAATGGATAAGACTCATCTATTGAGTGATATTATGTTTGTCCAATCCTTGGATATAATTGAAGATCTTTTAAGCCCTCAAGAAGATAATGAAATGATTACAATTTGCAAAAGGTGTAAAATGTGTATTACACTATCTTTATGGAAAATTCCGTGGATGTTAAAGCGGATATAATTGACTATATTAAAGTCAAATAATAAATTATCATATTCATATATCGGTGTATTGCCAACAACTTCACTGAGAAGATGATTAAAAGTCATATGTGGAAATCAGGGGGAGCATGAGCACAACTTATAACAACATTGTACTCTTTTTCCTTCGACCAAGTTTTTGTCCCAATAGGTTTTTCTTGGCAAGGTTTTAACGAGGCAGTGTCACGCTCACAAGCTTCATATGGATATGTACTCTTTTTCCTTCGTGTAGGTTTTGTCCCATCGGGTTTTCCTAACAAGGTTTTAACGAGGCATATTCCATAAATGGTGGACATCCAAGGGGGAGTATTATGAATTCTTGGAGGTTATGGATGACCACCATTACACTCTCCATTAAGCCTATCTACCTCCACCATTATTCATCATTAAGGTCTTGTAACTCATGACCTTTGACTAGCTTTTCTACACCTATAAATTAGGTGCAATGCATTGTATTGTATATACTTGAAGATATGGAATAAAATATCACATATTCTCCCTACTTTGTTCTCTTCTTCTTGTATATCATTTGTTAGTTTTTTAACACATTAGATACTTTTTATTTATTTATTAAGTGTTGTAATTGATTCGTGTTGGAGTAGATTCAATCTCGTTCGAGTTCGATTGATTGGTTTATGAAATTAAAAGAAATGCATAATAAGAAGGATTTGCATTTCTTATTATGGAAACTCCCATTAGCATTGAGTTGCATTTGATTTGAATTAAGGATTTGAGTGAGGGACCCAATGGGCCAGCGGAAAGTTAAAATTGTATGACCCAATTTCTAGACCCAAATTGCGGAATATGTTCTCAATCTTTTTATTTTAATAAAATCAATAATTTTAAATAGCTTAGATTATTATTAAGTGTATATTTTAGTGTATAAGCAGGAATAGTCAACTTACAACTTGTCTTATAATCAATTCATTTGTTGTAGGAATAGTCAACTCACAAACAATTCCTTTTTACTTTTAAATATTTAAATAGAAATCGTTAAGTTGTCAATAAGCGATGTTGACCACGAGTTCAAATGAATTAAAGTTAAATTCAAAGTTGAAACCCTAAACATGCGTATTACCAGGAAAAAAGGCACATGGAAAACTCCAACCCAACAACGAATTAAAATTTAAAAGAATAAAAATAAACGACCGTATCAAGTAGTTGTCAGAAGGAACTCCGGCTAACCACCGTAAAACCACCGTCAACCGCCAAATTTTGTCCACTGACATAAGCCGATTCATCGGAAGCCAAAAACAGGGCGGCCTCCGCCACGTGCTTAGTGGTCAAAACAAGTCCCTTCAAATTGGCCAAGGCGCTGCTGTTGTCTTCAACTTCGCTCGGCTTCAGCCCATAAGCCTCGCAAGCCAGCGGCGTCGCCACCCCGAAAGGAGATATACAGTTTATTCTGATCCCATGCTCACCAAGCTCCCCGCATGCAGTCTTCATCAGACCAACCACAGCGTGTTTCGAAGCCGAGTAAGCGTGTGGGCCGGCTCCTCCTATGCATGCCGCCACGCTGGCGGTGCAAATGATGGATCCCTTTATCTTCCCCTCCACCATGGCCCGGGCGGCGTGCTTTATTGTGGCGGCGACCCCACGTACGTTGGTGGCCATTGCGTTGTCCAGTCCTTGAATGTCGAGATCCAGTATGCCCGTCAGTGGTCCCATAATTCCGGCATTGCTGAACAGTACGTCCAGGCTGCCGTACTTTTTGAGGGTGTAAGCAACGGCGGCGGCCACTTGGGTTTCATCTCTTACGTCACAGTGATGATAACTCACTTTCTCGGAGTTAATCGAAGCGACGACTTGACGGCCTAATTCGTCTTGGATGTCCGCCACAACCACGGAGGCGCCATGCTCCAGGAATAATCTTGCCGCGGCTTCTCCGATGCCACTGGCGGCGCCGGTGATGAGTGCTACCTTGCCCTCCAACCTATATACATATAAAAAATATATATATATTAATTTGCATGGTGAGCCCATAAATATTGTTATGGAGATAGAAATTCATCATCAAGTACCTTGGCTTTGACATGTTGATGGTGATGAATGAAGAGAGAGAGAGAGAGAGAGAGAGAGAGAGAGAGAGAGAGAGAGAGAGAGAGAGAGAGAGAGAGAGAGAGAGAGGAGGGGAGGGGGTACGTGCAAAGTTGAGGATCGGAAGATAATTTGGTGGATCTGGATTATGCTGTCGTCTGATCTGCCCGGCCCTTTAATATATAGATGAAGAATATATATGGAGTATCAACTACTATTACTATTGATCGATCTAGTTGGCAAATCTATTTATACAGTTCACATTTTATTTATTAATTAATTACGATATGATATATAATACAAGTCAATATTAGATATTCTTTAATGTTCATATATTTTATACTTTGCACATTTATTTATTTAAAAAAAAAATTAAAGAAAGAGAGAGAGAGAAGGAGGGAGAATGAAGTAGTATTAGTGCTAGTTGGGGGCGGTCGGTCCTCTGGGTAGGATTCAGAGCTCGAGACAGAGAGACGTGTAGACTGATATTCACATTATTAGCTGGCCATTATATCATTGAGTGGTTAATTAAATTCATTTGCGTATACAACATACATCTTTATTATATATTATTGTCAATCAATTAAGTTTACTTTATTAGTATCAACCGAACCCCCAATTATATAGATTCTGAAAATTACCATTATATTTGGAATAATCTGATTTTCATTTGCTTAAACAAACGTGTTGTTAAGTTACACATGCTTAATGTCTGTTTCAATTACACCAAATTATACAAAAAAAGAAAAGAAAAAGAAAACCTATTATTAGATTGTGAAAACTACCACTAAAAATTAATTAATAATTAGAAAAATGAATATGAAGCAGGAAATTGTTGGGCCTATTCTGAAACCCAAACCAAATAGCAATTCCAAGCATTTGTTGGGCCTATTGACTAGTGGGAAGCCATATATATGCTTCATAATTAAATATTAATTGAAATGTCGGGGCAGCCCATTTTATTCATTTCTTCCTTTCAGACTTGGTGAGAACTGAGAACCAGTTACCAGCAGCGCTGAGCGCTCATTCGATTTCTCTCAATTTGACAGAGCACTAGATACAGGCAACGCCATTGATACCCTTTCCCCCAAATTGACTTTTTTTTTTTTCTTTTCTGATTAGTTGTAGATAAATAAATGGTATTTTTGCACGCTTTTAGCAGAGGTGCTGCTAAATTTACCCGCCGCCTCCACAACCATTTTTTCAGCAGCTCCCTATCCACTGTAACTGTAAGTTCCCTTCTACTATTGCTTACGTGTCTCTCTCTCTCTCTCTCTCTCTCTCTCTCTCTCTCTCTCTCTCTCTCTCTCTCTCTCTCTCTCTATGTGGGTGATTTCTTCGTTATTCCTCTGTTTTTTTTTTCCTCTCAATTTCATGAAATTTGTAGTATGTTTTTTTAAATTCCCTAATTCTTTAGTGGTTGTGGCATTCTGTTCGTTATCAAATCTGGTGGAAGATAATTATAGTTTTATGTCTAATTGATTTTGTTTCCTAAATTGTATTGGATAGAATAAGAAACCGAATTCAGGAATAGTCTCCCATTGAGCATATAGGGCTATTGCTTTTCTTCATCAATTCTTTATTTCTGCCATATGATTTTGAGAACATATAAGACACGATGCTTGTGTAAATGAAAATAAGCATTTTACATTTAATATTTGAATGTAAATAATTGATGGATGTAAGTTGTAACTATGCCCAAGGACCAACTAGCGTTACGGTTCATGCTACTTGACTACCTTGTCCAATGTACTGACTAGTTGCTCGTTTGCTAGAGTTTTTTCAATTTTCTCGTATCTATTAAGTTAATTGTATTTTTCCTAACAATCCTATTTCCATTCTAAAATACCAAAGAAAGGAGAAGTTATGGAGTGATCCGTATTAATGATATACTCTGGAGCCATTAGTCAGTTCTGCCCCTCTTTAACTTCTAATAGTCCTTGAAAATAGTTAGGGTTGTTGAGCTCATTTGAAATATAAGAAATTGATTTGTGCTACATGTTTTTCGTTATATTCCTTGGCTATTATTATGTGGTTCTGCCTGTTATTGAAATCTCAGCCTGTTTGCTGACAATGAATGGTGTGACTCTGGCTATATTACACTGAAAGTGGGCTAAACAAAATCTTGTTTATTGATGTTTTCAGGGCCTACATCAATTTCAGAAGACCGATAATATTGTCTCTTATAATCATAAGTTATTCCCCTTCACTTCATTTCCCGATATTCTAAAACCTGCTCTTTTCCATACCACAGCTTGTGATATTGTCGAAACTCCGCACGAACTGACAGAAACAGCAGCAATTGTACACAACCCTAAAAACTCAACCGATATTTTCAGAGAATGGGGTTGTAGCGAAACCGACATATCCAAGATTTTCGAGAGACGCTCATCTTTACGTAAAACAGACATCCATATCCTTCAGTCCAAACTTGAAATACTTTCTCGTTTGGGCATCAAATCCTCCGACCTTGTAAAAATGGTACACTGTCGTCCACGTTTTCTCAACTGCAAAATCAATGTTTGTTTAAACGAACGCCTTGAATATTTCGAGTCCTTGTTCGGGTCAAGGGAGGTCCTAGTCAAGGCCATTGTCCGAAATCCTTCTCTCCTTACCTATGACTTCCACAACAAGATCAAGCCTGTCATTGCCATGTACGAGTCATTGGGCCTTAGCAAAACGGACTTGATAACCGTGCTTCTATCTCGGCCCACTTTGATTCCAAGAACTTCCCTGGATGACGAAAAGATTGATTATATCAGAAAAACCGGAGTTTCAAAGAATTCAAAAATGTACAAGCACGTTGTCTCCCTCTTTGCCATATCGCGCATAGAGACCATCCGTGAGAAGGTGCTGAATTTGGAGAAATACGGACTCTTGGAGGATGACATTTGTAATCTTATTGGGCGTTCGCCACTCGTGTTGACGCTATCCATTGATAAGGTACAGAGGCACATGACTTTTATACTGGGGATAATGAGGCTATCGGCCAGTATTGTACTTCGAAACCCGTTCCTGCTCTACTTCAATTTGGAGACAGTGTTAAAACCGCGGTTTCAAATAGCGTGTAAAATAGAGGATATGGGGCTTGTTCCTGAAATCAAGGGACCTGTACTCTTGACAGCAATGAGGATGTCCGATAAGCGGTTTGTAGCAGCATTTATAACTTGTCACCCAGAGAAGGAGGCTTTGGAATTAATCACAGTGTATAATAAAGCAAAAAGTGTGAAGCGATTAGCAGAGTCTTCGAAGAAGAACTTCACTACAGGATTTCCTTTCTAATCATATTATTTGTGGTCTGGATTTTTGATTAATTGAAGAAATAGTTACAAAATCATACTTACATTCTTTCAGGAAGTAGATGATTTTGCTGTGTCTTGGATTCTCCAACAGCAAGGTAGGGATCATCCAAATATTTGCTGTATATTCATCTCCTTAATTTCAACCAGTGTAACTTTGTGTTCGATTTTCTTTTCCGGAGAATTATTTGTTGGGACTATTTTTATTTTTTTTAATCTTTTTCTTGAAATTGATCATGAAAAGAAACGTCACGGATGATTTTAATAATCAGTAAATAGTATTTTAAAAATATTTACCAATTTTTGTTTATTATTTAGCGAAGAAAAAGGACTGGAGTGGAGTAAACATAATAATAGATGGGGCGACCGCGACCCGACCCAAGTGTAAAGAATTAACAGGGAAATGATGAAATCTTTGGTGAAAAATGATAGGCTGTCTCAAAATCTGATTGGCAGCCCTCTTTCTTTCTCTGTCTTCTCTCAAATGTCTGCAGCTACAGCAACCGCAGTTGTTGCACTGGTCAACCGCACAACGGTGACCCCGGAAAATTCCAGGCTCCGACCCGGGCATCTGTTCACCAAGAAGCTAGTCCGCTTCAGCAGATACTATGCGCCACAAACCCAAACCCAAAAGAGAACTTCTCATTATTCCCTCACCGGAGTCAAATCCCGTCGACCCTTTACTCCCGTCATGGAATGGCAAGATTGCACGTAATCCAATTTTTCTATCCCTTCTCTCTCTTTTATTATTGTTGTTTTCTTTTGATGGATGTAATTTGTTAGAATTAGTTAATCTGAATTTAGAATTAGAGAGTAAGGTTTGGTATTGCAGGGTAAAGATGGAAATTGATGTGCCAATTTCAGTTGCTTATCAATGTTACTCCGACCGTGAAGCCATTCCTCAATGGATGCCCTTCATTTCAACTGTAAAGGTGAGGAGGAATATTACATTTTCACCTTATCAATTTTTGACCTCTTAATATCTTGAATTTCATTTCCCAACCAAAGAAGTAGGCATATCTTGAATTTAGTATGGCGTAAACATAAGTTTGTGAAAATATGAATTTCCTCTATTTAGTTTCTCAATTAGTTGTCACACATAATAAGCATTGCGATGCATTTTCTGAAATTGGGATTCTGTTTATAGATTCTGGAGGATAAACCTGATTTATCACGATGGTCACTCAAGTATAAAGCATTTGGGCGTGATATTGAATTTGCTTGGCTTTCTCGAAACATGCAGGTAACTAACTGCTCAAGGAAAAAGTTTTTAGGTTAATTACACTAGTTTTTTAACTAATCTTTAATGCAATTCTTTTGCTTACTAAGTATTGCTGTGACTAATTTTGTGCAGCCTATTATAAATCAGAAAATCCACTGGAGATCTCTGGAGGGTCTTCCTAATAGGTAATGGAAAGTGTACGACAGAGGACATCGTGTCTGGAAATAAGCAAGCTTATTTTCACTTAAGTTTCTGTTAATTGGATTTCTCCAATTTAAAAGCAAATCTCGGAAAGGAATTACTCGTAGTCAAGCTCTGCTGTTTTCCTCTTTTCTTTCACAAATCTTGAATGGGTATACGTGTCATTTCACTAAATAGATGAAGGAATTTTTTTTTTTTAACGAATATTTGTTTTTAAAATCAAGCAATAATCTGTACAAGACCCCTTCTGTTCAGTTAGGCTTGACACTAAATTTTTCGTATTTTCTGCAGGGGAGCTGTAAGATTTTTTCCTAAAGGTGCTGATTCTTGTATGGTAGAAGTACGGCTTCTTCGAAAACTATCCACTCTATATTTTTTTTTGCTGTATTTTGTATTAAATCCTTGTGATATTATTAAACATTTGGCAGCAAGAATGAGATTAAGAGGGAGAATGTGTTTCCTCGCTAGTTACATGTCCTCATATTGGGTTTTATTGTATTTCAGCTTACTGTTTCATATGAAGTCCCTCAACTGCTGACTCCAGTCGCTTCTGTAAGTATTCCAACTCTCTCTGAAAAATCCATTCCATAGAACAAATTTCTTAGTTACATAGAAATAATTGGTTGATGACGATTCGCAGAATCTGAAATGTACATATCAAGAATTTTCTGGTTGAACTAATTTGACTAAGTTGTTCTCATTTAGGCCCTGCAACCTTTTCTTCAAAGCTTGCTGCAAAATGGTTTGGAACGGTTTGCAAAGTTCGCTAAAAGCTACTCAGTTGAATCGACCACGTAATATCCATCCGGGCTGGTCAGTTAATTCTTCTGATTCCTTTGTATGCAAAATGAAATAACATACATGTAAAGATGAATACTTTATACTTTGTATAATACACTACCTACCTTTTCAATTGTTTCACTGTATGTCATAATTCTATGTCCTCTGTTTCCAAGATGATAGACATAGCTGATAAATATTTATTACATGTGAAACACCAATAGTAATACAAGTCATTCAACCTTCAGCATTGTCTCTATTAAGTAACAAACACACACACACACACTAGTCAATTCTTTACACCCCCATACTCTTACCTACCAACCAATTCTTATGTACATCCCACCAAACCAAAGCCCACTATTAGGGTTAACAAAAAAAAACTCATAACAAAAATGCTAACATATTTTTTTTATACTCTCCCCCTCAAATAAATGTGAAGAGAAAGAGACGAGTAAAGTCAGTTTCAGTCCAAGAAACTCCGCAAACTGCACAGAGCCTCAGCAGAGAGGCTGCAACATCTCAGTTTCTTCTGTCGTGTTGGTGATTGCTCCGTTTGATCCAAACAAGTAAAAGAAACAATAACAACCGTCAGATTATCGAAAGTGTTCAATCGAAGTGCTTCCATCACAAGATCCTTTGCACACTGCTCAGGATCATCATGCCGTCTGAGCCCACGCCTCACGAGGCTAACGGCTTGCTGACTGGACATCACATCCCAAATACCGTCACATCCAATCACGAGAAACTCATCTTCCTCCGTCAGAATAATCTGACGAAATTCTGGCTCTGCAATTAGAGGCGAGGAGGAGCCTCGTGGGAATTTCATGTCCCAATCTCCGAGAGCCCGTGTAACCGATAGAACACCGTTTAGATAACCGTCATCAATGAATCCGCCCAATTCCTCGACCCGTCTTCTCTCTGATGGGTAAGTTGGCCTGTGATCTTTAGACATATCAATCGCCTCACCCTTGCGGCAGAGAACTGCTCTGCAATCTCCGGCATTGGCCACCATTAGAAGCCTGGAATTAGGTCAAAAGTGTGGTTATAATGAAAGATAAAACTTTATTGAATCCAAAAATAGATAAAAAAAAAAAAATACATGTATATAGTAGCTACCTTCCAATGACAAGAGCTGTCAAAGCAGTAGTGCCGGAAGAAGTGCTAACAGTGCTCTCGTCTGCCAAAGCCGTATCAGCTAGAAGAAACCCTTTCCGTAGACAGTTTTCGACATCTACTACAAAAGCATCATCGACTTGGGAAGTTTCCGGAAAATTAGAGTCTTGGAAAAAGAATCTGATTGCGTTTCTTTTGACATAGGCTGCTGCCTCTGGTCCTCCATGACCATCAAATACCTATAAAAAGTTCAAATTAAACGATGGACATGATAAGATTGATGAAGGATTTGGGTTAGAAATTAGTTACCCCGTAGAAGGCACTTGGCTCAGGAAGAGTGAGGAGTGATCCCAAATGCGAAGACAGGTCATCGATCCTTATATGTTCATCTTCCATGTATCTTCGTGGACCAATATCAGCAAAACCACCAGAACGAATGCTCGGGACAAATTTCGGCCCAGGGCTATCTGGAGATTTAATATCGGCCTGATCACACAAATTCAGGACTAATTAACAAAAATAACATGTAAGTAATAATACTGCGTTCTTAGGGGCTTTTTAGTCAGCCCTAGGTAGCAGTGTTTATCAAAGCTCAGAAGTGAATTCCTCCTGAGTTGAGCTGAGCTCACATACCAAAGAAATAATTACCAGGTCCAGAATTTATCTTTTTAAAAAAGGCTACTTTGGAAGAAAAAGGAGACGATAAAAGAGAAAATAGCCTGGAATGGATGGATTCCAGAGCAAAGAATCTAGTCAGTAGCCACTTGTTTTATATACAAGGTGAATGAATACTACTTGAACTTGATTCCCTTCCTAATTTAATTGGGTTTGCGATTTGGCATCATCAATCAAATATAATAAACCGAATTTTGTAGTTGAAGCATATATCCTAGATTAATTTATAAAACGAATGTTATAACAAGAAAGAAGAAGAACCAATAAATCAATCATTGAAGAACTGAAATTATATTACAGAAGAAGTAAATAAGTATATTTGTAGAGGATCGGATGAATTAAAGGAAAAGAAAGCTTACATCCAAATCCAATACAGGAGCAGGAGCAGGAGCAGGAGCAGGAGGGATGTTCCTCCGAACAACCACCTGCACCTCAGCCGCTTCAGCTCCCATCCCACAAATTTTATGTATATATACTTTCTTCTTCTTCGATGATTGGATTGGATTGAATTGATTTTCTTGTGATAAAATCTGTAATCTCGACTACTCAGAATAATAATTGAGGTTAAATGAAAAAACAAAGACTTTTCTGGGACTTTGTTTGGGATTTTTGTTTTAATTAATTAAGATGATGGCCAAAATTGAGCACAAGTGGGATTGAATACACGATTTATAGAGAGAGATGATGAAAACTCTAAACTGGGAATTAACCGGCTGTCAGCTGTACGTACAAGTCGTCGTCGGTGGAATAATTAAACACGTAACTGCATCTTTCATATAACTAACTGGACACCTGGAGGTTTCCTTTTACTTCTTCTGTACACGCGCCAATGCATCTGTTTCAGCTTTACGTAAATGCCCCCCTTCCCCCCGTTGACTTTCAAATTCATCATATATCATAATTAATTTACTTAAATCTTTTTCTACATTATTATTATTATTAACAACTTTTGATTAATTGCTTCTCGAAATGTCAATGCCCACGCACTATATATTTGACTTGAATATATTTTACATTTTTCAAGAATTTTCCATTGTTTTACAAAAGACTTATGACACCAAATAATTTTTCTTAAAGAAATTAACAGAATAGGGAAAAAATGGAATCAATAATGCATATTTATTCATATATATGGTCTCTAACGACTATAAATATAATGTTCGATCTCTTGCAAAATGGTTAGCTAATTGTTAATAGGGGCTAACACTTGGCAACATTAATTTCATCAAACCATGACTCCTTCACACTCGAATTATTGGTCTCAATTTTGGGTGTTTTTCCATTTCGAAAAAAGCTGGCTGTTGCTGGTGGGTTAAATTAGTTAGTTATCATGTCATCATATCATATTAATATATTGGATTTTCCAGTTTCATTACATATTCTCAATACTAATTGTATAGTTGATTTAATATAATTTGATAAGATTGTGTTTTAATAAGTCTGCAAATTAAATGAATTTTAAACTCTTGTCAACTAAACTTATAGTTAAAAGTAATTAAAAGGCCAACTTATTTGGGTGATGCTAACTTGGCCACCCAAAGTGCGAAACGCATAACTTCCACCATTTCAATAATTGAACCACCAGATAATGAAATAAACCATTTTTTTTCCTTTTCTTTTTCAAAACAATAGTGTAATAATAATATATTTTAGGTTAATGGACAAATGTGTTTTTCTTTCAGGGCTGCTATGATATGATTGCCTAAAAAACGTGGAGAAGTGGATATAGGCATGTTCACCTAAAAACGCCAAACCAATAAATATACATCAGATTCCCATTTTCATATTCATGCATGCATTTCATTATTAATTATTATTATTATTATTGTCTAGACGCAAGTAATTATTGGCGATGATGCAGCCTGCTAATTACTAGTTTATCCTAGCTAATAATTATATATATATATCTTGATGATCATCAGTTCCATGATTAACACTTTTATCTCTTAATTACTCCTCACATTTCAAATCCATTATTGATCAGTACTTTAAATAATCATTTCATCCAAATTAGTAGCAGTAAAAGGAACTAGTATTGGACGCTGACTAGAGAATAATTATATTAGGGTTACATCGATCAATAATTGCATGCGTTTCTAACCTGGAAGTTAATTACATTCATATATCATATCGTCTATTAATTCATTACTTTCAATCTATGTTTTATATCATATACTCAAATCTGCAGGTCCAATGTAATTAGAAAAGGTGCGTGCGTGACTCTAATGAATGATAGATGTTGTCAATATAATTAAATGAAATCTAATATTTAATTTATTATCTGGATTTTATTCAAACTGGATCAGAGACCAACACCTATATATATTTCCCTCCTCCTCCTCCTCCTCCTCCTCCTCCTCCTCCTCCTCCTCCTCCTCTGTTTTTATGTTGTAACTGAAATAAAAAATTGGATTTGGATTTGGATGAGAGCAGTATAAATATTATGACCAATATTCAGTCCCTAAATTCATGGTCAAAGAATTCATATATATTTCACTCTTTATGTAAATATAAAATTTCCAAAGAAGCGCGTCGGCTTCTAGCGCGCTTTTCTCTTCACATGCCTTCTTTTAATTTACTGGTTATACACCTAATTATTAATTAACTCGTTTTCTAATCCACGTTTTATGCTTCCTTATAATTTGTCTCCTCATCTGGAACAATTACGTTAAACTTGATACTAATCTTGAAACTTGTAATGACGATGAGAAAAAAAAAAGAATATTTAAAAATCCATTAATAACTTCCATATAACTTATCCTTAATTAAGTAGGTAGGTAGAAATAAATTATTTAAGTTTATGGGTTATGAAATTTTCTTTAAAGTATATATTATTTGAATGCAACCTAAATAAATACATTTGGAGTAGTTATGAAGTTGAGATACAATAATAATAAATGTATGTATTGACAACTAAGAGCAGGTACAAAGAAGTTATTGGCATCAATTTGACAAATTTGGGCTTATCATCAACTTGTTCAATGAAGGTGACCCATTGCCAACTTAATTTAATAGTAATTTAACCATCAAAGAGTTAATTTTTATTTTATTTATTTGTTATTAATTGAAAAGGCACATGGAAAGAGAAAGAAAATAAATAATTAGAGGCACCCGGTCAAAACGGCGCCGTGCTAGTTTGATTCTCATTGACCAGTCATCTTGGAAACAGAGAAAGACAGCAAATTTGAGAATAGAAAATACTCCAAAATTAATTAAATAAAAATGGTGGTTTGTGGGGAAGGGGAAGAAGAAGACAGACAAAATAAAATTTTGAAAAAGCAAAAGAGGGTTTGAACGGTCAAAAGCAAAGAAAAGCAGCTGCTGCTGCTGCTGTACCAGTAAACTATTTTTTTCCATTTCTTCATTAATATATTATATTATTGCTTTTCCTGAGTCATTTTTCTGTTGACTCACTCCATCAAATACCTATTCACCATTATTACCTCATAAACCATTCTTACAGGGAGGGATAACCATTAAACGAGAACAAGATTTTTAGCAGTAAGGAGAGTTGAGTAATCCATTGACCTAACCGGTACAGCTACAAATCCCGAGCTTCCAGTTTTATTAAATTTATTTTTTTAATTTAGCAAGATGAAGAAGTCTGCCTTCTTTATTTTCCACTCTAATTGTATTTTTTTTTTTGTTTCTGTAAATTGTTTGGTTTTGAAGTTTGTTCAGAGGGTTGGGTGAATTTCAGTTAAACCCTTTTACATTTTCTTTTGTTGTTCTGGGGTTTGTTTTCTCATTTTTGTTGGAATTTGCGCATCACATCGACAAATTTGCCACTTGATTACGTTTTGTTTTGGAAATAATCCATCTTGTTTCACTTTTTGTTTCAATTTTTAGGATATGATTGATCTTTGTGGACTAGATTTTACTTGTTTTACTTCCCAGATCTCGTTCTAATCATTTCTCTAATTATTATTATTTTGTGTTGTTATTATTATTATGATTACGATTATTATTATTATTGTTATATATTTCTGGGTGCGCTTATAATAATTGCCTGGAATTTTGTGTACTGTAGGTTTACCTTTTGTTTTATAATTTTGAAAAATCTTAGCAATCTATTTTTCAATTTAGGCCAAGTGATTATTATGCAAATATGCATTCAATGCTAAATTAACTGTTAATTGCTCCAAGAATTGCCTTTCGAACAATTTACACTTGTCAATTGCATAATATGAATCTTGTAGTTGGTTGTAATGTCGCTTGGTACAACTAGATGCATTTTCATGGATTTATTGTAGTCAGTGCTTTTATGAAAGGCATCTCTGTTTTAACTGTACCTTGAATTTATTGCAGGTAGGTTCTGAATTTATCTATTAGAGTTTGTAGAAGTGTGAAAAATCGGTCGATTTTTCCTGTAAAAAGAGTAATGGCCTCCGTAAGTGTGGCTCCTTCACTGGGTGTTAGAGATCCTGGTCGAAAAACTGGTAGCTTAGATAGGCTGCCGGATGAAATGAATGAGATGAAGCTCAGGGATGAAAAGGTATGAGCATACGCACGCCTTATCATTATTTATTACAGTTGATTACTTGATAGATGTAATAACTGTGGCTGTGATATACTTTGTAGGATATGGAACCAGCTGTTGTAGATGGTAATGGAACAGAAACCGGTCATATAATTGTGACAACTATTGGTGGCAGAAATGGCCAACCAAAACAGGTGAAATTCGCTTCTTAGACTTTGGATTGTGATAAACTTTGTAAGCTTGTTTATTATCTCGCCTCTTAATAGATTTTCATCGTTTTGTTTATCAGACAATCAGCTACATGGCTGAGCGTATTGTAGGACAGGGATCTTTCGGAGTAGTTTTTCAGGTAAGCTTTTGTTGTTGCCATGCTTTTTTTATACGGTGGAAGAACAACAATTAGACATTTCTTAATTTTTTTTATTTTTTATTTATTGTGCAGGCTAAATGCCTAGAAACAGGGGAAACAGTTGCAATAAAAAAGGTTCTTCAAGACAAGAGGTACAAGAACCGTGAGCTGCAAACAATGCGTCTTCTAGACCACCCAAATGTCGTGTCTTTAAAACATTGTTTCTTTTCAACGACTGAGAAAGACGAGCTTTTCCTTAACCTGGTGTTGGAGTATGTTCCTGAGACTGTTCATAGGGTTATTAGACATTATAATAAGATGAGCCAGAGGATGCCTATGATATACGTCAAACTTTATGCTTATCAGGTATACTTTGTTTCACTTGCGAATTCTTTTCTTGACATTTTGCTTAAAATATTCAATATGTTAATTCAGTATTTAAGTTGGTCCAAGTCGTCTTTTTTTTTTTCTGAGCTGAACTGTTTTTTTTTTGAGCAGATTTTCCGAGCATTGGCTTATATTCATGGTAGTATTGGAGTATGCCACAGGGACATCAAACCACAAAATTTATTGGTAAGTATATTTTAGCTCAATGTGTATCGTGGCAACTAGTAATTGTAATTTGCTGATTGGTATTTTATCTATAGGTGAATCCTCATACTCACCAAGTGAAACTGTGTGATTTTGGAAGTGCTAAAGTACTGGTGCGTGCTAATTTTCCTTTTTTTTTTTTTTTCTTCTTTTTTTTTCTCCTTCTCTGATCAACGTATCCCTTCCCACTTATATTATTTGTTATGTCATTTATCTTATTTTCGACTCAATTTTGTAGGTCAAAGGGGAGCCAAACATTTCATACATATGTTCAAGGTATTATCGTGCTCCAGAACTTATATTTGGTGCAACAGAGTATACTAGTGCCATCGACATCTGGTCTGCAGGGTGTGTTATGGCGGAATTGTTGCTTGGACAGGTTGATCAATCAGTTGACTTTTACTCTGTTTTCCCCTTGAACTACATTCTTGAATTAATTAACTGAATAAGTTGTAATATGGAAATTTCAGCCTCTTTTCCCTGGTGAGAGTGGAGTCGATCAGCTTGTTGAAATCATTAAGGTAAATCATGAGGCAGTTCAATCCTTTAATACATTCGTTTTGCGCGTTTATCTATTTAAAACCACACTACCTTTTGTTGTATAGTCTTTATGGTATATTTAGTGTTAGCAAATGAATAGTCAATTAATATATGTTTGTTTGCATGCAGGTCCTGGGCACTCCAACAAGAGAGGAAATCAAATGTATGAACCCTAATTACACCGAATTCAAGTTCCCCCAAATAAAAGCCCACCCGTGGCACAAGGTAATGATGGAATGCTACTAGGCACTAGCGACTTGTGTTGTTGCCTTTAAGCTATCATTTTTCTGAATTTATTTCTGATTATGTCAAACTTTTTAATCTTTAGATATTTCACAAGCGCATGCCACCAGAAGCCACGGATCTTGTTTCAAGGCTACTACAGTATTCTCCAAATCTGAGATGCACTGCTGTGAGTATTATTAAAACTTGTTGAAATTTTGCTCGGATATCTAAAAATAGTAGTTCGAGAGAGAAATGAAGTTTGTTTAATGAAGTTTAGGAGTGATGATTAATGAATGAATGTGGTTGGTTTTGTGATGCAGCTGGAGGCTATGATACATCCATTCTTTGACGAGCTGCGGGACCCAAATGTTCGGCTGCCAAATGGAAGGGTTGTTCCACCTTTGTTCAACTTTAAGCCACATGGTGAGTGACCTCTTCTTCTTTACAGTTATATCCCCACGCTATATATATATACTATTATATACTCAGATTAAATCACAATTAGTTGAATTAATTGACCTGTTTTGGGTGATTAGAGCTCAAGGGCGTGGCGGTGGAGATGCTGGGAAGGCTGATTCCGGAACATGCTAGAAAGCAATGTGCATTCCTTGGTTTGTGATAATAGATTTATGTTTGTGTAAACAAACCCCTTTGTCCAAAGTGATCGATCCCATGTCTTGTATTGTTATCCAGGCTGTTATTGTATTTATTAAATTTGATTGTAGCAGATCATGACAAGAAGATTTTATTTCGAATTTCGCAGCTGACCAAATTTTATTTATTTATTTTTAATGATGAGTACAAAGTGTAATTGTTGTTGAATCGAAGCTGTGTTTTTCCCTTGATGATCAGCATTCTTTTACTGTGTTCTAAGAAGTGTACATATAAAAGCAGAAACCAAACTCATTGACAGGTGGCAAAAACAATAAAAGAATAGATCCAATCCGAGAAGAAGAAAAGAAACAACCATTAGCTCTTGAAGGAAAATACCAACATAAATCTAGCTTCTTGTTGTCGGGATATGTAGAAAGATGCAATTTTTTTGGCGAAAAAATAGAATGACGAAACTCCTTAAGTGCAACACCCATAGTCGTGGTAATTATAATTGGGATCCATTTATCAAGAACCCTAACCGATTCCCGATCGGAATGGTGATTATCGTCGCCTCCACCAAGCAGCGATAGAGTTAGGTTAAATTCCTCCAACGACAGCCCATTAGGATCAGTGTATCGCTGCAAAGTGTTTTCCACAGCGGATATAAACTGATGTTTGTTTCCTTTGAAGTTGGGTTCTGAAAGATCGAAATTAGGGCGAGTGCACCAAATGTAGTAGCGCCATGATTTGGACAATACAGAGGTTCGGACAGCATCTTCTTGTGAGAGAAAATAAAAAATCCCCTGCAATAACCCTTCTGGCAAATCGGATATCCTATTAACCTCCTACATGGAAATGGAATTGGAAGCACCTCCGTCTTCCTCACCCCCGTTCACCCTTTTCATCATGGCAATCTTAATTTCAACCTGGGTAGAAAAATACAACTTTTTTAATGAAACCCTAACAATTGAACCCGGTCTAGAGGAGAGCCCGCAAAGGATGGGATGGAACCCCTTGTTGGGCCTCAGCGAAACCAATTTAAGCCCAATACAAGATACTATTATTTAATACGCTCTTGGCCCAGTAATATTGCCAAATAAATATGATTGGGCCAATACTTTTTTTTTTCAGAAAAAGCCGAATAAATATAAATGAAATAAAAGAAATAAATAAAAGCAGACGATAAACTAGGGGTTGTCTAGGGTCCGAGAGGTTTGTACTTCTCGGACCGTAAAACATTTAATCTGGTGCGTACAAAACATCTAAGTTTTAATCTTAGCCATTAATTTTATGTACGACATATGTACGACCCAGTACGACACTAGAAATTTAAAAATTAATGTACGAACCTAGTAAAAACACATCGTTCACCATCGTACACAGATCGTACTTTATATAAATTACAATATTAACCTTATAAATTCAAATCAATAAATTAAAATATTATTAAATATAAAAATCATAATCAATTAAGACAATTACACGAAGTCTTAACAAAGAAAAAAGATCATCCACTTTTTCCATGACCAATCTTCTTTCACACATAGATAGAGACGCAATACATGATTTTTCTGTGGGTTCCATCTCCCCTCATGGCGAACTCCGTCGAGATAATTAGAGTTTTAATTTATGGCAGATCTCCCCCTGGCGTTACGAATTTTTTTAATTTTTTTCCTTAGCGTTGTTATCGCGAATTGTGGTGGGAGGAATGAAAATCGATGGTTGTGGTAGGTTGAACGGCGACGGATGAGAGAATTCCGTATGGGATATCGATCTGAGAGCGATAAAGACGCAAAAGCGGCAAACATGGGTTATATTTTGGATTTTTTTTTTCAATTTTTTAAATTTAGTTTTCAGATTTGGATTTAAAACTTAATTAGAAAATTGAATCCATGAAAATAAGACCATTTGTGTTTTGTGTTTCTTTTCTTTGCTATTCTTTTGGATTTTACTTAAATCTTGATATAGTTCGTGCGAATGAGCTTTGAAAGCTTTTAAAATTATTGCCTAATTTTCCTTTTAATTGTGTTTTTTTTTTGTGTTTTTGTTTTGTTGGCTGCTCTATTATTTGATCAATGTATTATGTTTCTTGAATGTAGTTAGGCATTTTCTTATTTTTTATGATGTGATTTGCAGTTAAGAACAATCAGATGTTTACATTTCCTGACATATATAAATGCTCATAGTTGTCTTGTTTATAATTTGTGAAAAATGGTTCCTTTTTGGTCCATTTTTTAAGAAATATACAACTTCTGCAAACTACGTGTTTCCGTGTACATATGAAAACTTTTCCGATACAACTCTGATGCATGCATACATTTTCACTTTCTCAGGGCCATGAACCACCGGCAGCCGATACTCCAATGAGTTCAACAAACATCAGCTCATGTTCCATCAATCCAACCGAGCCCAAATTCTTCGGCTTTCCCAAGCCCTGCTCCTTACCACGCTAGTCCAACATCATTGTCCTATCTAAGTCCGCCACATGGCCATAGAAACCCCACATCGTGTATTCTACTTTTCTTCCGTATATGCAACAAAGCCGCCCCGGATTGAAGATTATGCTGGTTTGTGATATTTGTTCAATGGGCCCGATTTTGCGGACTTATATATCGGTGCTCCCTTTGTGCAATCATGTTTTCCATTCACATTGCATTTCGAGGAGGATTTTGGGAAAGAAAATTATATGTGCCATGCGTGCAAAGTTTTTGGGTTTCCGTATATTCAGGGGTATTGATCGTCCTCGTCCAGTTTCACGTGCTCCTTTAAACTTGAGAGAAAGTTGCAAGTTTGGTTATTTATTTATTTTTATTATTATTGAAAAAAACTTATGTAATAGTAGGTAGCATTTTATCAGAGTTTTAACTTGTTTTTTATTCCATTTTTAATTAACGATGAGATTAAACCGTGGGCGGATGATGTGTTTGATCATTGTTCTTGAATGTTTTTTGGCCTGGTTTGTTTTTACTTTTTAGTATATGCCTTATTGTTCATGAACTTATACATTACGCAGGTTTAGTTTTTATGTTTTGTTCTTTTTGATTCAACATAACGAAACTTATCGGAGTATCAGTTATGTATCAGTTTTGTTTGCCTGGATGATTTTTTTGGTTGCAAGAAACAGAGCTAGTTCTTATTTGATTATTTTCTTCTTTTTTTCACTGAAAAATGTTAATTTTTTTACTTGGTATCAAAAGACAGAATTTGTCTAAGATTGAGATTGGCCACACTTCATTTGGCCTGGGACCAATGTTAATACTTCTTATACACCTATTTACAAATAGTATTCATATCAACCAAACAAGAATCTCTAATTTTTACATCTGATATTAGGACAATACTCTTGAAGAAAGAAATAATAGATAAAAGAAAATGATGGAAGATCACCAATTCATGTACTCAAAACAATTAAAATGGAAGTGGTGGAAATGAATGAAACACATCTTAGAGATGATTGCTGATCTTTCTAGGCTCTTTCAGTGCAACAATTGGTTGTCACTGTCCTTTTCAAACTAGACCACCATTCTTCACGAAATTCTTCTTGGACTCGATCACCTGCAAGCGCGAAATAATGAACAACTTTAAGGCAATACCAAATAAAATTCAACCTAAAATTCGTACACTAATTTTTGTATCTCTTAAATGTCAGCACTCTCTCTCTATCTCATCCCCACATATCAATTTAAACATCTTAATCAAGTGAAACTTGCAATGTGAATATCAAATTGACAGTACATATATAAATCATGACCTTATCATCTCATAACAATATTGTTACTTCGAACATAGACTAATTAAATAAGTAAAGCATTTAGAAATACCAAAAGACACAAAGATGTCATTTTTCCCGATTGCAGTTGGCATACTCTAGAAAAATAATCATAACTTCTTCCTCAGTTGTTTTTTTTTAAACCACTTTTTTTGTTAAAAGCTAGATTTTCGGAGCTTTCTAACCATATATTGAAGATATTCCATTTTCTTATCAATTAGAGCAGTTTTGGGTTCAAAGTTACCCTCTCTACTGACTTATGTGGCATATGGAACAAGATTACATCATATTTCTTTCTTGAAGTTTAAATCTCTGAATAATAATAAGTAGCAACAAAGTTGCGCAAGAGAAAATTGCTAAACAAACAAAAATCAAAAGTTTAGTCCTTAACTTTCTTGTTTCACAGAGAAGAAACATTGTCCCTTGACTGATTGATGATTAATGGAGGAAAAGATCGTTAATGATTTTTTTTTATTTTGAGATGAACGATCGATATAGTTCTTTCAAGAGGAAATATCGATGATGGTGAGGATGATGAAAAGAAACCGATTGGGGAGATTAGGTTAAATGATTAGTGAAATAATAAGTCGTGTTTAGAAAATTTTCATTTAATGATTTTAAAATTTAATATGTAATTAACTTTTGAATTATTGATTTTTCTAATTATATTTTTAAGTTTAATTACAAGGGGTTTCTATGTAATTTTACCTGTAACACAGGGTTCGTACCTTTTATTATAGGGTACGTACTAATCATACGTGGCATGATTTTATTGGTTGGTTATGGTCCGAGAAGTACAACCCTCTCGGACCCTAGACAACCCCTAAACACTAAAGAAAGAAGGGTAACGATTGCATCCTGTACAGTAGAGAGATGGTGGGATGGATGAATGATGATGTAAACTTGTTTGGACAAGAATATAATGAATGAATGACATAACAGAGGAACAAAGATTGATTGTAAAAAAGATAATTGGAAAAGGGGTTTTGTTTGTTTCCACTTTAGCTAAAGTCAATGCTCTCTCTCTCTCCAACCCCCCACAATTCTTGTATGCAATGCAATAATTAACAACAACATAGAACGAACAGCTTGATGATGAATATGCTTTTGTTTTTGTTGGTCAACTCTTTCTAGAACAGAGAGCAATTTCTTTTATTCCCTTTTATGCACATGTCCATTGCCATTAATAATCATTCTTATTTGGTAAGAGAAAACCAATTCATCATTTTGTCACACTAAATTACATTGTCAATATATTGATGATGATGATGCATATGAAATGTACATACACACAAATTTATTGGAGGATCGGAATCAACATATATAATAAGGTTGGTGGTTAATTTTACAGCTTGCATTGTCTCCCGCACCGACTTTGATAATACACCACATTCAAAACATAAACAACTAGAAAAGAAAAAAAACACATACCAAGGAGGATTGAATTGATTACTACTATCTTAAATCGATTTATCAGCTTATTATCATTGGTCTGAAGCAGATTTACGAGGACTTATCCCCAAATGAGATGGGCCCACTTCTCCAGTCATCGGGCTGTGAGGTCCTCTTCCACCAGACCGAGGAGTTCTTTCTCCTCGTAGCTCACCCACCCTTGGGCTTTGTAGTACTTTACCATCTTTTGCAGGTGTCGCTGAAGATGAACTCGTTACCTTTGGACTGCACATATGTTTTATTTCACCCCGACTTCTTGTAATAATTCCGTCCAAAATCTCTCCTCCGTCAGCAGCGAATGAAAGTCTGCCACCTCCCAGCTCTCCTTCCTAATAAATCATTCAATTTAAGTCAACAAACATCCACAGAGGTCTTTAAGTGGAAAAGAGAAAAATGATATGTACGTACCGGAATGTTGAATGGTACTGCGGGTGCCTCTTCGTAATCTGCAGCATCTAAATCTTGAAGGTGAACCCCTTTGAAGAATTTTGGCAGCACGTACTGTCTTACGGGGACCAAAAGCATAATGAGCAGAGGGAACAAAAGCCCCGCAATCGGAACCCATGTAATGCCGAAACAGAGAAGCAAATACGTTGTCTGAAATACTGTGAACATCGCAATTGTCTTGAAAGGCACTGTCTCCACAAAGGTCGCATGGTAGTCCTCCAAAACCCTGCAAGTGTTATATTTTAAACACACAGATTAAGTATCATACTAACTTGGCTAATTAATATTGTTTACGATTATAGCACGCACTTATATCTCCTGCTAGGTGCAGTGAAGAGCAGTAATATCCTTTCCCAGAACTGGTTGCCAGGTAAGCTTTCAATGGCCATGAAGGCAAAATATCCCCAAAGAACAGAAGTTGGAATCATTCTCAATGCAGGCATTGCAGCTACACATCCTCCAACCATAACAGCCTGCAGTAAGTTGCTCACACGTTGTTCTTTCACCTCAACTGGAAGTAAATCATCTATCTCTTTGTCCACATCGAATACCGTTTCATCCACTGGAGCATCGAAACTTCCCATGCTCGACGCTAGTTGAACCGTTGATTCTTTCAATTCCTTTAGACCCTGATGATTAATAATAATATTTTTTTTACATTAGTAACTTTGTATGTGTATTTAATGGGATGCAAGAAAAAAAGAGGTTGCATAAATATATACTCTGGCTGATGATGGCTCTTGGTAGACAAGAGGAGTCTGCATCTGTTGATATGCTTCTTGCATGTTTCCATATAATTGTCCTAAGCTTGAGTTCGTTTGAATACTCTCTCGTGCTGTAGCTACAAGCCGGTTCCTGAGCAACTGCATATATATTCAAATATTCAATAAAGAAACTTTAGAAGAAGCAAAATAGCAAGAAAAAAATAAAAAGGTTTTGGAAAGAAAATAACCTGGTGTTTAAGAGTGGCTAAACTTTTAGTATGCATTGGGGACTGTGGTATCACACCGTTTGATGGTGGGATTCCAAGAAGACCACACATTAATGTCTGCCCATCAAAACAGATAAAAACATTTGTATCTTAGATCATAGTAAAGAGTCGTCGTCGTTCGTCGTCTAAATAAGTAATAACAAGGAGTTTTTGCATACCAGAAAACCAAGGAGAAGTAAATCATAATGAAAGGAAGGCGGTTTTCTCAAATTGAATTCTTTCTGCTGAGCCAACTGAGACGCAACGCTGTGGTCAAAATAGTAAAGCACAGCAATCATAGTTGCTGGAATAAACGCTCCGAGTATGTATAGAATAGGCACGTTCAGCATATCCTGCAAAAAAAAAAAAAAAAAAAAAAAAAAAAAAAAAGGAAAAAATCAATATCATGGTCAACTTCTCAAGTTGTAAAAGAAAAATTATAAAATCGAATTTGAGTGAAGCAAAGATATGCTTGCCTTAATCACGGTCCAGTTGCCATAGGCACCAGGTGACCATGGATTTGGGCTGAAGAGACGTCTCGGAATTCCTTCAGGCACACTTTTAGTAGGTATGTAGGATATAGCTGTCCAGACCAACACCATTAACGGCACCCCGTAATCAGCTACAAGGCTCCTAACCCAACCTGATCATTTATATTATATATAAAAACCCGTAAATTAATTACCTGAGCATATCCCAAAGTGATTTCAAAACATGTTGGGTTAATTTAGATTAGATTCTGCGATAAATGAATTAGTTAGTACACTCACCAGAACCATAGCGCCATGACCTTGCTTTTCGGCTTCTCAAAGCAGTAAGCAATAGACCAAATGAAAGAACCAAAGCAAACATGCCATTAGCAAATCTCCATGAAGGCATAAACTCCGTTAGAGTTGTATCTTCCCTTTTTGGTATGCGGAACTCATCCACAAGTCCCTGTTTAATGAGTTTATCGTAAAATTGTGAATCAACATGTGAAAGCTTAATGTTTTTTTTAATATTGTGCCGACTTTAGGAAGTAAGACAAATTATTAAAAAAAAAACAAGATTAGGATGTAGTTTCCGTACTTTGATAGCTTGCTGCATGAAGAGCATTGCAATAAGCATTCCAAACAGTTCACCAGCGACACGGGTAAACCGATTGATAATAGAGCAAGCCCCTAATATAGCCAACAAGAACAGCAAAGCTGCTGTCCAAACGCACACCCTGATATTTACCATGCATGTAAGTTAACATTTTAGGCCTAAATAAATGATAATTATACTACTTACAACATTAACATATGAAAATCGAAGACTGTGCTCACCATCCAGTCCAAGCGAGAAACAATTCACGGCCCAAATCGGGTCTTTGTTTAGCAAAGGTGAACATGAAGGTGTACATTATAACAGTTGGCTCAGCAACTCCAAGAATTAGTAAGGGCTGACCTCCTATTATTGAGTGTATTATCCCACAAATTGCGGTCGATACTAATGTCTGAACAGCAGTTAAAACCCCATCTGCACATTTTTCCTATTATTAATTATTAAAGTTCAAGCAACAAAACCCAATCTAGAACAAATTTCAATGAATTCATCATAACCGATCTATAAGTAGTATCTGAACAATAACAGATGTATATATGTTGTGTAACCTGTATTTCTCTCCAATTGTTCACCAAATGAAATCACTGGAATTGCCGATGCAAAGAAAATATAGGTGGTAGGAGCCAATATCCTGTTGAAATTTCATATAATATATTTACCAATTGCAATGCAGAAAAGATATATTAAAAAAAAAGAAAAAAAAAAAAAAGAAAAGAAAGAAACCTGAAACCAGCCTTGAAACCACCAGTCCAATCTTGCTTGTAGCAGAGTAGCCTCCCTTGAATGTCATTCTTAATCCCACGGAATGGCACAAATGTTTCCTCCATTTTAACTTAACTATACTATATATCTTTTTGATTTTATTTTCTCCCTAAAATAAATCAGCTACGGAAGAAGAAGTTATTGGGCTACTGCAGCATTGGTGTGTGCAATCAAAGTTTTGAAGTATGGAAAGAAAAACAAGAATGCAAGCGCGCGAAGAAGAAAGAAAGGAAGACCCCAAATATATATAGACAGACCCTTTTTTCTTTTTTCCTTCAAAAATAGTTCATCAAACAAACAAACAGTGACTGTAAGTCGATCTGTAAGTCTGTAAGTAAGAGGAGAGGGGGAGAGAGAGAGAGAGAGAGAGAGAGAGAGAGAGAGAGAGACGGGTCAAAAGGGATCTGTTGCACATACATACTGATACAGTACAAACTACTAAGCACAACTAGTTTAAAAAATAATAATCGAAAATTATGCGCTGCTCTTACTCTTACTACTAATTATTAAATATAATATATCCCAACTGAACTTCCTATTGGATGGATACAGATCAATACAAGCTGGCACCGCATTTTCTGGTTCAAAAGACAAATCAAATTATCAATATCACACCACCAGTGCTCAACTAAGCCAGGGTTTCTCCATTTTCTCTTCTTGCTCAATCTGTGAGAATGTATGTAATTAATTAGCCGACTTCTTTTTAATCTTCACCCTAATACAGTTTTAGGTAGGAAATTACGAGCCTAAATATAATGGGGTAAAATAAATGAAATGAATAGTGATTTCTTGAATAATAATAATAATAATAATATTACATGGGATTAATTAACAGACAAGAGTGAATATTAGTTTACTCATTAATAATTAGAGTTTTACTGCCATCATGAAAAGACATGCTCCTATAAAATTATACTTATATGAATATATCATTATAAAAATATAAAAGAAAAAATTATTATGCAGTTTTCTTTGGGGGTAGAGTACCGACACAAATCACTGCAGAAATATTAAAAAAAAACAAGTACAATTAGTGTTTAACTCTGCAGGAAGCCATTTTTGACCCTGCCTGCAATTTTCTTAATATAATTCAGAATTATTATACTAATTAATACCTATCCCCCATAATTATTGATTATATGTAATTGTCGTCGAGAAATAATATAATTAAAGCATTTAATAATTTATCATCAGGATGGTGAGATTGATTGATTGATAGGTGATGTTAGTCAACCCATGCAAAAAATATGACAGCAAAACTTTTCATGTGAATTTATGCCAATACACACAAATATATATATATACACAATTATTATTATTTAACAAATAAAAAAGATTATTTTTAGGAAGAAAGAAGGAAGCAAACGCGTAACAATGCATGCACTGACTAGCCACTATTTATTTAATACAATAATTTTATTTGGACAGCCTCGTAGTCGTGTCGTACCAATTACCTCTTTTTTTCCATGTTTATTTTATTTTATTCTCAGAACATGCTGAACCCCATTTTGCCAAAATATGTAGTTGACTTTTATTTTATCTTCAAAATTTCCAGGATCATATGAAAGAGAAATAGTATACCTAATGGACCAAATTAAAGCCCATTAACACCCAAATATATATAATTAATAATCACCTACTCCCACATTCAAACGGAGTCCACACCCAATTAAAATAAGCCCATTAATTAACATAAGATTCATCAAGTAATATTGATGAACACAAAGACTACGAATCATTTCTCTCATAACACTGTATACAAATACAATTTTCTTTTTCTTTAAAAAGAAAAATTAATAAAAAATAAAACAACTTTTTAAAATTTCTATGGTATTATATTTAACACCGAATTTAGTGTCAATGTGTCATACAAGGGAAAAAAGTTGAAAAAGGAAACGGACCATTTAAATTTAATTATTAGACAAAGAAAGATCCCTTAAAGTTTAAAGAACATGAATATAATCTGTGTTGTTATTTTCTGCTTTAAATGATAAAATTAATATTTTATTTAATATTGAAAAAAAAAGGTACTTCTTCATCATTCTACCGCATTTGTCCGATTGTCAATTCCATTAATATAAAGTTGGCAATAAACAATTGTTATTTAATTTGGTATTATTATTATCAAGCAAAAGGGAAAATAAAATAGGAAAAAGAAATCTGAAAAATAAGGAAAAAGGTGTACGAGAAAGAAGTGAAAAGAAAATTCAATTTTATATTATTGATTTGTATCCGATAATATATGTATGTATGTTGGAATTGGTGGGCAACTGGATCGGATCTCTTTATACATGCATACATACAAATGAATATTCTGCACACATGAACGAACTGCTTTCTCAACTTGCTTATTTCATTAATATACATACACCTACGTACTTGCTTTTATACATGTTCCTTTACCTTTATAATCAAGATATCTCTATATCGAAAAATAAAATGACTAGATTAAGAAAAAGGTAAACAAAAAAATAAAAATAAAAAAATGAAGCATATGAAATGACAATAATTGACTTAAATGGGAAGTAATTATAGGTGGCATTTGCAAGTAATGGGTAGTGCATGGATTAATAATGGCTTAGAAAAGAAGTTCCTTAAGCTAGTCAAACAAACGACATTATTGCAACTATTTTTACTTTTTTTTTTTTATTATTATTATTTTTTTTCTTTCAATCGAGGGGCGACTTGAGTCACAATTCTAATTTTTTTATGGGACACTGACCCCGAACACCAAAAAAATTAAGCAAATTTTGAAACAATCATTAGTCATTAATTTATGTATGTTATTTTTAATATATATTCGGTCCCTTGAGGAATGAAATTTAATTTCGCCGTTGAAATCAGTGTTAATTACTACTTTCAAGGTTGTCATTAATTAATTAGATAGGATGTGGTGGGAAATAAAATAAGTCCCACTATTGGCCATGTCCATAAAACATTACTCCTATAATAATAACAACACAATTAGAGTATTTGAACACTTAAAGAAACGATTAATGTTGGAATCTCTCCTTTTTCATTTATTCAATATAAACATAATATTATTGTTTTGAAGTATATTTTTGTCAATTGTGTGCAAATAATGGTGTTCTTTGCATTTCTTTTTCTTTATGGAGTAGCATTAATCAAATGATTGTGTCGAGCACCAAAGCTTTTTTAGGTTGTAGGAGCAAAATCATTGAGAAATTTGAGGCCATGCCAAAAACCACGTATTAATAATAGTCAATAATTAACTTCATTTTTTTTTTTTATCTCAACTACTATTGGGGTGAGTGGTAGGGCCTTTTGGCGATTGATGTTATATATATGAATGTATATATTTGATCAATCGCTTTTCAATATCAAAATGTATAAGTGTTTTTAATGTTTACGGCTTCACCCTAATCATGAACTTAGGCATGCATATATTACTAAATGATTCAAGGATGTACGAGTATATACCGCTCTTTTAATGTAAACTACTTTGAAAGATTATATTGCTACCGAACAATGGCCTCCCGAGCAATAATTAGCTGATTCAGGATCAGTACGAATAATGTAAACTACTTTTTATATAATTTGCCGATTCTTGCACCGACCAAAATTTATTCAGTGCACATATATGGTTGCTCATTCCTTTGTCAACAAAATGAATTAGTACTCTTTTTTCTTCCCGAGCATAAAGCGTAAAACACAATGCGTAAACTACAAGTCTAGAACTATCCACCCAAAATTTAGTCAAACGAAATCCGATGATTCAATTTTATTGAGAAAGAAAAAAAAAACAAAAAAATTTCTACAAGAAAGGCCAATTTAGCGCAATAAATAAGGAGCACAGAAAAGAATGGGCCTCATAATTGGTGTAACTCCAAGAAGAAAGCCCAAACAATTGTTTCCTAAAAAGAAATGCGGTGAGCGTGGATCGAACACGCGACCTTCAGATCTTCAGTCTGACGCTCTCCCAACTGAGCTATCCCCGCATGTTGTTTGTTTACATTGATATAGTCATATTCTAAAGAAAATGCTATTTGCGGTCACAAAATTGCTATTCGCGGTTTCTAACAAAACCCCCCAAAACTTTTAAAAATATCAAAACCCCCCCCAAAACTGCAAATAGCAAAAAAAAAGAAAAAAAAAATACCACAAATTTGTCTATTTTTAAACAAATGTGAGTATGTTATCCTACAGTTTATATACTGTACAAATTTACTATACCAAGAAAACTATAACTTCCATATTGTCATCTTTATTAATTGCTTATAGAGACATACCACAATTAAAATCAAACATGAACAACCATGACAATCGGCTATCCCAGATTCCACCCACATATTCAACAAGAGTTCGTTTTATTTGATCATTTGTTATATATAAGTTGGAAATATTTCAAGCACTAAAACAAATGAAGTTGAACTCCAGAAGACGTGTGGAGTATTTGGTTGAGAGTATATTTGTTCCTGTAATTTAAAAACATTAGAGCAGAACATGATAAATTGATAATACATATGCTTACAGAGGAAATCAATGATTAAACATCCATCACATAGTCGGCCTCCCATTGGTTGATGGAAGAAAAAGGTTCTCCCATCCGGATATCCAAAGTTGAATCCCGTCGCAGCAGCGAAACCATTGCACTGTGAAGCAACCAAAGGTGTAAAGAAACCAAAAGCAGAAAATCTGAGGAAAGCAACCAGAATAACATATACGTTTAATTTGAAAATAAACTGCGGCTCATAACAAGTTACCTTCGTATTTATAAACTATTAAGTTTAATGTTAAAATAAATACATGAAACTTTTTAATTTTCTCACCTTTTCAAAATAAAAAATAAGACTATATTTTTTATCAATAAAGAGTTCAAAAATTGAATTTGTAGTACATTTCCCTTCAATACTTTTACCTAATCAAACAAATTTAAATAATAAAGCATTAAAACAAGTTATAGCTCTTCATAATTAAAGCTACCAACAGAGTTCCAAAAAAAAAAAAAAAAAAAGCAAATACCAGAATTTAATTATCGATTTTACAGGATTGCACTAATGCTAAATGGATGTGCTCAACCCGACCGTTGATAAACTACTGAGCACAAGTATTTTGCCCTTATTTTTTAAACAACACTCTCTCCAGCTAACACCAACCTGCATTTCAAAAACAATACATGCTACACCATATCTACCGAACAGAGTATTGCAGTGTATATTCCGAACAGAATATCAGGCAATTGAAAGAGATGATTGGTTGAAGGAAAAAACTGGGTACGATTACCTATGCGACACTCGTCTTCACTCTTCAATACATGAAACATAGATGAGATGGTTAAAGAATTAGGCATGGAAGGAAATTACCCGAAAAATGAGCAAATAACAACAAGTTCAGCTCACAGTCCAGAAAGTAGTACAACATAAAAACTGTTAAAACCGTTAGAAAGTCAGCTGAAAGACACTTAGAAGAGTTTCCATAGCACATCTAGTCCTTGCGCTTTTATCTCGACCCAACAACCAACGAATCCATGCAACAACCAAAAACAAGAGAGATATTTTAATTTGTAAAAAGTGCTTGTGATTTACAATCAGCAAGGGCAATAATCACGTAAGTTTAAAAATACTCCGTACATAATTATATTGGGGAACTTTAATTTCCTGGAATTCCAGTAATGATCAAGTTAGATACAGAGAACTAAAGGACATGAGACTCAGATCTGTTGTTCAATTGTTAAAGCTGGAAAAGAGACGTCCTCCAACCATTCCGTGGCTAGCTGCAGAATCACCGGTTGCATGCGATCAGAGGAAATATAAATTTCCCCCAAATCACAGCCATCCGGATTCGCCACGCCAAACTACGGGAGGGTTTTCTAGATGCTCAATTCATCAGCTCCACAAATTATCAAGAATCATCATAACCCCATTACAATATATAGACATAGGTAATAGATAGACTGTAAATCATAGATGTGGAAAGGGCATCAACCATCCAGCACTCTCACATTCAAGACTTACAATGACCAAACATACTCACTGGGCATTTCCACATCTATCTTTTAGTTTCATTTTATTTTATTGAGAAATACGTAATTCAGGTCTCTACTAATAGCCTTGTTTGACGAAATTGATGTATCTATTTTATGCTAACTGAGATAGAATAAACATTCTGTGGAGTAATATTCCCTTCAGTTCCAAGTAAAAGCTTTGCATAATTAAAGGTATCAAACGAGTTCCAAACAATAAATGGAAATACCTGAGTTCTGTTGTCGGATTTATAGGAATGCACCAATGCTAAAAGGACCAACTGGATGCCCAAACCCTTTGGTAATTTATTTGAAGTAATCACCAACCTGCATTTCAAAACGAATACATGCTACAGAGTAATTCTAGTGGTCATTCCTCAGAGCGTAAGAAAAGCGTGAAGTAAACCAAATATAGACAATCAGGAAAAGGAAAGATGTAGCGGTACATATGAATTATTGGAATCAACGAGAAGGAGATGAACGCAATCTAACCTTCCTTTACATTTTCATGGCCTATGTGATCGTCATCCTTGAAGCATCTAAGAATACTGGTTCCCAAGAGCCACATCAACACTCCGGCTTCAATGAACAAGCGTGCCTACATAAGATCAATAGTGTCTTATACGGCCTATAAGTACCAGTAACTGTACAATAATAAACCAGAAGGTAAAATCATCTCGAAGCAACAAAAGATCAAATAAATCGTTCACCAAAATCAAATATAACAAAGACCTCATGTTCAAGGAAGAAACCGAGTAAGATTACCTATGGATGTTCGTCTTCACTCTTCAACACCTAGGGGAGCTATCCAAAAATGGCCAGCCGCTTTTACATAGATGAGACAGAAAAGGAATTCGACCTGGAAGGAAATATTCTAAAGTCATTCAAACACTCAAATATAACAGTCGTCAATGAGCAGAAATATTCGAATATAGTGTATATGGTATAGCATTTTGTAATAGCATTTTGTAACACCAAAAATGAGCAGATAACAAGAAGTTCAGCAAGCAGTCCAGAAATAGTTTTCATTAGCACTGTTAGGTTGATAGAACTGTTAGCATGTCAGCTGCAAGACACTTACCTGAAGAGTTACCATAGCACATCCAATCCTTGCGCTTTTATCTCGACCCATAATAGAGGTATAGGTGGCCAACAACCCAACAAATTCTTGGAACAACCAAAAACAAGAAAGATGGATTAGTTTGTAAGAAGAAACTTGTGATTAGCAAACAACCAAGGCAAGAAACACGGGGGGGGGGGGGGGGGGGGGGGGGGGGGATTGGGGGGGGACAACTCATGTAAATTTTATAAATACAGAAAACGTTTTTCACTTGAGCTCCAGATGAAGAAACAACTAGATTCAGTCTGAACATGTGAACTAGCATAAGGCAAAGGGGAAATATTCTGCAATATCATAAATAAAACCAAAATAACCTCATTCCTGGATAAACTATGCATGTCATTCTTGAAATTAAATTAGGAATTGAAAGATAGATTATTGAGCCTAATAGTTAAAGGTGAGCACCTATTGGGTGGCATCAAACCCGTAATACTCCTCAGGTACCAAAGGAAGGAATCTGAAACAATTTCAACGAACTGAGATTCTGGGCACTGCAATTGTGATATTAGTGATATTAAATGTTTAGATTACTCAAACCAATCACTAATTAGTGATAGGTTATCCGTGGTAGTGAAGTGAATGACCGGATATGCAATTGCCATATACCTATAACGGCTTTAAGGATAACTACCAAAAAGATTGTTAATTACACAAGTAATAGAGACCAAGAAATTAACACCTTTTGCGCATTGATGCCAGTGTATCCATAATAACCCTCACCAACAGAAAAGTGTATCCTCAGGATGGTCACGAAGAAAGGGCTAGAAAGCCAAGTCCGCAAGCTCAACTAGCTGAGAAGTAATTATTAACCGATAACTATGGTAAATTAATGCAACAGTATTATACCAAAGAAAAAAAAATAATTGGAAAACCCTCGTGACAACAAATCCCCCTTCCTCTGATGCGGTTCCACATCAGATCATCAAGCATGTGCATTATCAGTAGTTAGAAAGCAAGAGTTGGACAAAACTGTACTCCCTCCGTCCCAATTTAAGTGACGTTTTGAGTTGTTGCACACATATTAAGAAAATCAATAAATGTGTATAGATTATAGTGAAAAGTATAGGAAAATACTAATATATCCTTGACATTAATTATTTTACAACTAACTAATTAGGAGTGATAAAGGGTAAAATTGAAAATAGTGCAATTAATGATGCATTGAAAATCTAAAATGACAAATAATTTGGGACAAAAAAAACTCTCTAAAAAGACATATAATATGGGACAGAGGGAGTATCACGTATGTGCCCAGGGGGGGAACCACCTTGTGACTTGGGGGGCTCCCGCCCCTGCAGGGAAAAAAAGTTGGTCATTTTTTTAGTGCCTTTTTATTTTATATTATTAATTATCTACTAATTTTGTCCTATAGCCCCCCAAAATAAAATTTAGCCCCCCTACCAGTAGTATCTGGGTCCGCCCCTGTATGTGCCCATTAGAAGCCTGGCAACCTGCAACCAAGTTTTTCAATTTATCCATTCCTGCAAGAAAATCATTAACATGATGAGGTCATATTTTCAAAATCAACATAATAAAATCATCAAAAATTTATAAGATCCAAAAATCCACCGAAGATGACCCAAGGGATTGACGAACAACTTAGCTTACATAGAGTGTGTATGTGTTGAGAGAGATTTTTTAGGAACTGCTGCTATGACACGTCTGATGGTACAAAATCAACATTCTGAAATCAACAGGACATACAGAAAATCCAAGAAAATTAACATACTGAAGTATCGGAAAGTTAGCAGGTATAACCAAAACCATGAAGAAACAAAATAACCCATATAGTTGGGGGAAAATTCTTCTCACCTATTATAAAAGTTGGAAAGATTAAATTCTTTCAACATGTCTTTACTGATATGGGACGAATTTATGGGCTTCCAGGTGAACAAAGACCATCATGTACTTATTCAGTGGACACACTTCGAGTATTATAGTTATCGTCCCAGTTTAAAGTACACAAATCGTTGATAATCTAATCATACGATATACTGTATTCTGATGAATAACCTGTAGGAAAAATAAAACCGGTAAGTTCAAGTAATTGGGTAAAATACAAAAATAATAACAAGTTAAGAAAACATGCTAATTAATATACAGCTTCTTTAAAAAAAAACTGACACGAGATCTAATTTCCAAATACTAATAAAACGTCTTTACGAAAAACGGCACTTCATGAGGGAGATAGCTCACCCAGCAACCATCCCAAGCTGAGCCTGAATTCTGAAATTCTAATAATATTTGGTCAATGCGAGAAAATATTGGAAAGTGAAAAAATATAATAAGCACGAGTATTTTGCACTTATTTTATAAACAACACCCTCTCCAGCTAACACCAACCTGCATTTGAAAAACAATACATGCTACACCATATCAACCGAACAGAGTAGTGCAGTGTTCATCCTGAGCAGAATATCATGAAAGTGAAAGAGATGATTGGTTGAATATAATCAAATATAACAAAGACCTCATGTTCAAGGAAGACACTGAGTAAGATTACCTATGGGACGCTCGTCTTCACTATTCAATACCTGAAACACAAATGAGATAGATAAGGGATTGGGCCTGGAAGGAAATTACCCGAAAAATTAGCAAATAACAACAAGTTCAGCAAAAAGTCTAGAAAGTAGTACCACACAAAACTATTAAAACCCGTTAGAAGTCAGATGAAAGACACTTATCTGAAGAGTTTCCATAGCACATCTAGTCCTTGCGCTTTTTATCTCGACCCAACAGCCAACAAATTCATGCAACAACCAAAAACAAGAGAGTTGTTTTAATTTGTAAAAACAGCTTGTGATCTACAAACAACAAGGGCAATAATCACGTAAAGTTTAAAAATACTCCGTAACATAATTATATTGGGGAACTGTAATTTCCTGGAACTCCAGTAGTAATCAAGTTATAGATACAGAGAACTAAAGGACATGAGGCTCAGATCTGTTGTTCAATTGTTAAAGCTGGAAAAGAGACGTCATCCAACCATTCCGTGGTTAGCTGCAGAATCACCGGTTGCATGCGATCAGAGGAAATATAAATTTCCCCAAAATCACAGCCCATCCGGATTCGCCACGCCAAACTACGGGAGGGTTTTCTAGATGCCCAATTTATCAGCTCCACAAAATAATCAACAATCATCACAACAGCTCCACTAGTATATATAGACACACACATTCACGCACATGGGCAGACACGTAGAAAAAGGTGGGCACACACATAGAAAGAGAGCTTATCAGAAAAAATACAGCTAATGTCACCTGTACAGCTCCATTAGAACATATAGACACACACATTCACGCAAATGGGCACACGCTAGAAAGAGAGCTTATCAGATAAAAAATCCAGCTAATGCCACCTGATAAACTAATGCCTGAACATAAGTTTTTTGCTCTCCAGCTAATGTCACCTCGCATGCCCAAACCCTTTGGCGTTTTGATTGAAGTAATCACAAACCTGCATTTCAAAAAGAATGCATGCTATGAAAAGATGTTGCGGTACATATAAATTATTGGAATCAAAGAGAATGAGACGAATGCACTCTTATCCCCGTTTACCTTTTCATGGCCTATGTGGTCGTCGTCCTTGAAGAATCTAATAATACTGGAGCACAAATGCCACATCAGCTCTCCAGCTTCATTGAACAAGGGTTCCTGCAAGTACAAGTAAATCTACAATCATAAACCAGAAGGTAAGAAATCATCTCGAAGCAACAAAAGAACAAAAAAAAAAAAAAAAATGGTTCAAAATAGTCAAAAATAAAACAAAGACCTCAGCTTCGAGTAAGATTACCCATGGATGCTGCTCGTCTTCATTCTTCAAAACCTAGGGAGCTATCCATGAAAAACGGCCAACCGCATATACATAGATAAGATGGAAACTGAATTGGACCTGGAAGGAAATTACCCAAAGTCATTCACACACTAAAACATAATAGTAGTTCACCATTATCATAAATCAGGTGGTCATCCCATGGCAGAAAAAAATGAATATAGTGTATATAGGATAGCATTTTGTATCACCGTAGATGAGCAGATAACAAGAAATTTTGCAAACAACCTGCAAGTTTTGCAGGTCAGCTGGAAGACACTTATCTGAAGAGTTTCCAGAGCACATCTAGTCCTTGCGCTTTTATCCCCATCCATTATACAAGTAAGGTGGACAACAACCAATGATTTCTAAGAACAAAAAACAAGAAACAGAAGTTGTGACTTTCATCACGTAAAGTTCAACAATACTCTGTAACATAATTATATTGCGGAACAGTAATTTTAAAGCATTCCAGCAATGATCAGGATACGGGAGGGTTTCTAAATGCTTTCAGCTCGAAACGTATCAAGAATCATCATAGCAGTTTATTTAGAATACATACGCACACGGGCACACACATAGAAAGAGAGTCAGAAATTATCCAGCTTAGGATCTCAGAGGAGATAAAGGAGAAGAGGCAATACCAATTGCAACGGATGTGTTAAAAAACCAAATCGAGAATATTTGTTTCTCGATAGGCAGACCTGTATAAACTCATGGCATCATCACCTGCAAACCATGAAACAGTTTTAGAGCAGCGCAGTGAATGAAGACAACTGTTGATTAAATCTCATAAACAGAAGATAAAGAACGACGTTGACAATTCAGCTACCACACTTATAACAGGCTTCTCCTCTTGACTGCTACAGATAAAGCCATAGATATCTGCAGCACAAATTCAACTTAATTATCAAACTAAAACATGTCACTTGATCTTGTGTTCCAAAACTGATTAGTTTAACCGTCAAATTTATGGAGATTTGAAAATAAATTGCGACTCATAACAACCTTCATATCTATAAACTATGCGTTTAATTTTAAAATCAACACATGAAAATTGTAAATTATTTTCTCACATTTTCAAAATAAAAAATAAGACTATTTTTTATCAGTAAAGAGTTTAAAAATTGAATTTGTAGTACGTTTCACTTAAATAAATTAAAATAAAAAAGCATTAAAACAAGTTATAGCTCTTCATAATGAAAGCTATCAAAAGAGTTCCGAAGAAAAAAATAAACGAAAGCAAATACCCGAGTTCAATTGTCGATTTTACAGTAGTGCACTAATGCTAAAAGGATGTGCTCGACCTGACGGTTGATAAACTACTGAGCACAAGTATATTGCCCTTATTTTTTAAACAACACCCTCTCCAGCTAACACCAACCTGCATTTCAAAAACAATACATGATACACCATATCTACCGAAGAGAGTAGTGCAGTGTTCATTCCGAGCAAAATATCAGGAAAGTGAAAGAGATGATTGGTTGAATACAATCAAATACAACAAAGACCTCGTGTTCAAGGAAGAAACTGAGTGAGATTACCTATGGGACGTTCGTCTTCACTCTTCAATACCTGAAACACAGATGAGATGAATAAGGAATTGGGCCTGGAAGGAAATTACCCGAAGAATTAGCAAATAACAACAATTCATCCAACAACCAGAAAAAAAGGAGGTATTTTAATTTTTAAAAAGGCTTGTGATTTACGAACAACAAGGGCAAAATACCCCGTAACATGTTATATTCGGGAACTATAATTTCCTGGAATTCCAAACCGAGCTTATTTGTTTCTTGATAGGCAGACCGGTAGAACTCAATACATCATCACCTGCAAAGCATGAAACAATTTTAGAGCAGCGCCGGGAATGAAGACAACTGGTGATTAAACGTTTAATTTTAAAATAAATACGTGAAATTTTTAAATTAATTTCTCACCTTTTCAAAATAAAAAATAAGACTATTTTTTATCAATAAAGAGTTCAAAAGTTGAATTTGTAGTGCATTTAACTTCAATACTTCTACCTGTTCAAACAAATTTAAAGAATAAACCATTAAAACAAGTTATAGCTCTTCATAATTAAAGCTATCAAAAGAGTTCCCAAAAAAAAAAAAAATGAAAGCCGATACCTGAGTTCAATTGTCGATCTAAAAGGATGTGCTCGAGCCGACGGTTGATAAACTACTGAGCACAAGTATTTTGCCCTCATTTTTTTAACAACACCCTCTCCAGCTAACACCAACCTGCATTTCAAAAACAATACATGCTACACCATATCAACCGAACAGAGTAGTGCTGTTTTCATCCCGAGCAGAATATCATGAAAGTGAAAGAGATGATTGGTTGAATATCATCAAATATAACAAAGACCTCATGTTCAAGGAAGACACTGAGTAAGATGACCTATGGGACGCTCGTCTTCACTCTTCAATACCTGAAACACAAATGAGATGGATAAGGAATTGGGCCTGGAAGGAAATTACCCGAAAAATTAGCAAATAACAACAAGTTCAGCACAAAGTCCAGAAAGTAGTACCACACAAAACTATTAGAACCGTTAGAAGTCAGATGAAAGACACTTATCTGAAGAGTTTCCATAGCACATCTAGTCCTTGCGCTTTTTATCTCGACCCAACAGCCAACAAATTCATGCAACAACCAAAAACAAGAGAGTTGTTTTAATTTGTAAAAACAGCTTGTGATCTACAAACAACAAGGGCAATAATCACGTAAAGTTTAAAAATACTCCGTAACATAATTATATTGGGGAACTGTAATTTCCTGGAACTCCAGTAGTAATCAAGTTATAGATACAGAGAACTAAAGGACATGAGGCTCAGATCTGTTGTTCAATTGTTAAAGCTGGAAAAGAGACGTCATCCAACCATTCCGTGGTTAGCTGCAGAATCACCGGTTGCATGCGATCAGAGGAAATATAAATTTCCCCAAAATCACAGCCCATCCGGATTCGCCACGCCAAACTACGGGAGGGTTTTCTAGATGCCCAATTTATCAGCTCCACAAAATAATCAACAATCATCACAACAGCTCCACTAGTATATATAGACACACACACATTCACGTACATGGGCACACACGTAGAAAGACATGGGCACACACACAGAAAGAGAGCTTATCAGAGCTAATGTCACCTGAACAGCTCCATTAGAACATATAGACACACACATTCACGCAAATGGGCACACGCATAGAAAGAGAGCTTATCAGATAAAAAATCCATCTTATAAGACTATTTTTTATCAGTAAAGAGTTTAAAAATTGAATTTGTAGTACATTTCACTTCAATATATTAAAATAAAGAAGCATTAAAACAAGTTATAGCTCTTCATAATGAAAGCTATCAAAAGAGTTCCGAAGGAAAAAATAAACGAAAGCAAATACCCGAGTTCAATTGTCGATTTTACAGTAGTGCACTAATGCGAAAAGGCTGTGCTCCACCTGACGGTTGATAAACTACGGAGCACAAGTATTTTGCCCTTATTTTTTAAACAACACCCTCTCCAGCTAACACCAACCTGCATTTCAAAAACAATACATGATCCACCAAATATATCGAAGAGAGTAGTGCAGTGTTCATTCCGAGCAAAATATCAAGAAAGTGAAAGAGATGATTGGTTGAATATAATCAAATACAACAAAGACCACATGTTCAAGGAAGAAACTGAGTGAGATTACCTGTGGGACGCTCGTCTTCACTCTTCAATACCTGAAACACAGTTGAGATGAATAAGGAATTGGGCCTGGCAGGAAATTACCCGAAAAATTAGTAAATAACAACAATTCATCCAACAACCAGAAAAACAGGAGATATTTTAATTTGTAAAAAGAGCTTGTGATTTACGAACAACAAGGGCAAAATACTTCGTAACATATTATATTCAGGACCTTTAATTTTCTGGAATTCCAAATCGAGCTTATTTGTTTCTTGATAGGCGTCAGACCGGTAGAACTAAATACATCATCACCTGCAAAGCATGAAACAATTTTAGAGCAGCGCCGGGAATGAAGACAACTGGTGATTAAACGTTTAATTTTAAAATAAATACATGAAAATATTAAATTAATTTCTCACCTTTCAAAATAAAAAAAATAAGACTATTTTTTATTAATAAAGAGTTCAAAAATTGAATTTGTAGTGCATTTAACTTCAATACTTCTACCTGTTCAAATAAATTTACAGAATAAAGCATTAAAACAAGTTATAGCTCTTCATAATTAAAGCTATCAAAAGAGTTCCGAAGAAAAAAATAAACGAAAGCAAATACCCGAGTTCAATTGTCGATTTTACAGTAGTGCACTAATGCGAAAAGGCTGTGCTCGACCTAACGGTTGATAAACTACTGAGCACAAGTATTTCGCCCTTATTTTTTAAACAACACCCTCTCCAGCTAACACCAACCTGCATTTCAAAAACAATACATGATACACCATATCTACCGAATAGAGTAGTGCAGTTCATTCCGAGCAAAATATCAGGAAAGTGAAAGAGATGATTGGTTGAATATATCAAATACAACAAAGACCACATGTTCAAGGAAGAAACTGAGTGAGATTACCTATGGGACGCTCGTCTTCACTCTTCAAAACCTGAAACACAGATGAGATGGATAAGGAATAGGGCCTGGAAGGAAATTACCCGAAAAATTAGCAAATAAAGACAATTCATCCAACAACCAGAAAAACAGGAGATATTTTAATTTGTAAAAAGAGCTTGTGATTTACGAACAACAAGAGCAAAATACCTCGTAACATATTATATTCAGGACCTTTAATTTTCTGGAATTCCAAATCGAGCTTATTTGTTTCTTGATAGGCAGACCGGTAGATAAAGCCATAGATATCTACAGCACCAATTCAACTTAATTACCAAACTAAAACATGTCACTTGATCTTGAGTTCCAAAACTGATTAGTTTAACCGTCAAATTTATGGAAATTTGAAAATAAACTGCGACTCATAACAACCTCCATATCTATAAACTATGCGTTTAATTTTAAAATAAATACATGAAAATTGTAAATTATTTTCTCACATTTTCAAAATAAAAAATAAGACTATTCTTTATCAGTAAAGAGTTCAAAAATTGAATTTGCAGTATGTTTCACTTCAATATATTAAAATAAAAAAGCATTAAAACAAGTTATAGCTCTTCATAATGAAAGCTATCAAAAGAGTTCGGAAGAAAAAAACAAACGAACGCAAATACCCGAGTTCAATTGTCGATTTTACAGTTGTGCACTAATGCTAAAAGGATGTGCTCGACCTGACGGTTGATAAACTACTGAGCACAAGTATTTTGCCCTTATTTTTTAAACAACACCCTCTCCAGCTAACACCAACCTGCATTTCAAAAACAATACATGATACACCATATCTACCGAAGAGAGTAGTGCAGTGTTCATTCCGAGCGAAATATCAGGAAAGTGAAAGAGATGATTGGTTGAATACAATCAAATACAAAAAAGACCTCGTGTTCAAGGAAGAAACTGAGTGAGATTACCTATGGGACGTTCGTCTTCACTCTTCAATACCAGAAACACAGATGAGATGGATAAGGAATTGGGCCTGGAAGGAAATTACCCGAAGAATTAGCAAATAACAACAATTCATCCAACAACCAGAAAAAACAGGAGATGTTTTAATTTTTAAAAAGAGCTTGTGATTTACGAACAACAAGGGCAAAATACCCCGTAACATATTATATTCGGGAACTATAATTTCCTGGAATTCCAAATCGAGCTTATTTGTTTCTTGATAGGCAGACCGGTAGAACTCAATACATCATCACCTGCAAAGCATGAAACAATTTTAGAGCAGCGCCGGGAATGAAGACAACTGGTGGTTAAATGTTTAATTTTAAAATAAATACATGAAAATTTTAGATTAATTTCTCACCTTATCAAAATAAAAAATAAGACTATTTATTATCAATAAAGAGTTCAAAAGTTGAATTTGTAGTGCATTTAACTTCAATACTTCTACCTGTTCAAACAAATTTATGGAATAAACCATTAAAACAAGTTATAGGTCTTCATAATTAAAGCTATCAAAAGAGTTCCGAAATTAAAAAAAACGAAAGCCGATACCTGAGTTCAATTGTCGATCTAAAAGGATGTGCTCGAGCCGACGGATGATAAACTACTGAGCACAAGTATTTTGCCCTCATTTATTTAACAACACCCTCTCCAGCTAACACAAACCTGCATTTCAAAAACAATACATGCTACACCATATCAACCGAACAGAGTAGTGCAGTTTTCATCCCGAGCAGAATATCATGAAAGTGAAAGAGATGATTGGTTGAATATAATCAAATATAACAAAGACCTCATGTTCAAGGAAGACACTGAGTAGGATTACCTATGGGAAGCTCATCTTCACTCTTCAATACCTGAAACACAAATGAGATGGATAAGGGATTGGGCCTGGAAGGAAATTACCCGAAAAATTAGCAAATATCAACAAGTTCAGCAGAAAGTCCAGAAAGTAGTACCACACGAAACTATTAGAACCGTTAGAAGTCAGATGAAAGACACTTATCTGAAGAGTTTCCATAGCACATCTAGTCCTTGCGCTTTTTATCTCGACCCAACAGCCAACGAATTCATGCAACAACCAAAAACAAGAGAGTTATTTTAATTTGTAAAAACAGCTTGTGATCTACAAACAACAAGGGCAATAATCACGTAAAGTTTAAAAATACTCCGTAACATAATTATATTGGGGAACTGTAATAATTTCCTGGAACTCCAGTAATACATGATACACCATATCTACCGAAGAGAGTAGTGCAGTGTTCATTCCGAGCAAAATATCAGGAAAGTGAAAGAGATGATTGGTTGAATACAATCAAATACAACAAAGACCTCGTGTTCAAGGAAGAAACTGAGTGATATTACCTATGGGACGTTCGTCTTAACTCTTCAATACCTGAAACACGGATGAGATGGATAAGGAATTGGACCTGGAAGGAAATTACCCGAAGAATTAGCAAATAACAATAATTCATCCAACAACCAGAAAAAACAGGAGATATTTTAATTTTTAAAAAGAGCTTGTGATTTACGAACAACAAGGGCAAAATACCCCGTAACATATTATATTCGGGAACTATAATTTCCTGGAATTCCAAATCGAGCTTATTTGTTTCTTGATAGGCAGACCGGTAGAACTCAATACATCATCACCTGCAAAGCATGAAACAATTTTAGAGCAGCGCTGGGAATGAAGACAACTGGTGGTTAAATGTTTAATTTTAAAATAAATACATGAAAATTTTAAATTAATTTCTCACCTTTACAAAATAAAAAATAAGACTATTTATTATCAATAAAGAGTTCAAAAGTTGAATTTGTAGTGCATTTAACTTCAAAACTTCTACATGTTCAAACAAATTTATTGAATAAACCATTAAAACAAGTTATAGCTCTTCATAATTAAGGCTATCAAAAGAGTTCCAAAAAAAAAAAAAAAAACGAAAGCCGATACCTGAGTTCAATTGTCGATCTAAAAGGATGTGCTCGAGCCGACGGTTGATAAACAACAGCTCCATTAGAATATATAGACACACACATTCACGCACATGGCCACACACGTAGAAAGAGATGGGCACACACATAGAAAGAGAGCTTATCAGAAAAAATACAGCTAATGTCACCTGAACAGCTCCATTAGAACATATAGACACACAAATTCACGTAAATGGGCACACGCATAGAAAGAGAGCTTATCAGATAAAAAAATCCAGCTAATGCCACCTGATAAACGAATGCCTGAACATAAGATTTTTTGCTCTCCAGCTACTGTCACCTCGAATGCCCAAACCCTTTGGCGTTTTAATTGAAGTAATCACAAACCTGCATTTCAAAAAGAATGCATGCTATAAAAACATGTTGCGGTACATATAAATTATTGGAATTAAAGAGAATGAGATGAATGCACTCTTATCCCCGTTTACCTTTTCATGGCCTTTGTGGTCGTCGTCCTTGAAGAATCTAATAATATTGGAGCACAAATGCCACATCAGCTCTCCAGCTTCATTGAACAAGCGTTCCTGCAAGTACAAGTAAATCTACAATCATAAACCAGAAGGTAAGAAATCATCTCGAAGCAAAAACCAACAAAAAAAAATGGTTCAAAATAGTCAAAAATAAAACAAAGACCTCAGGCAATACCAATTGCAACGGATGTGTTAAAAAACGAAATCGAGAATATTTGTTTCTCGATAGGCAGACCTGTATAAACTCATGGCATCATCACCTGCAAACCATGAAACAGTTTTAGAGCAGCGCAGTGAATGAAGACAACTGTTGATTAAATCTCATAAACAGAAGATAAGGAACGACGTTGACAATTCAGCTACCACACTTATAACAGGCATCTCCTCTTGACTGCTACAGACAAAGCCATAGATATCTACAGCACAAATTCAACTTAATTACCAAACTAAAACATGTCACTTGATCTTGTGTTCCAAAACTGATTAGTTTAACCGTCAAATTTATGGAAATTTGCAAATAAACTGCAACTCATAACAACCTTCATATCTATAAACTATGCGTTTAATTTTAAAATAAACACATGAAAATTGTAAATTATTTTCTCACATTTTCAAAATAAAAAATAAGACTATTTTTTATCAGTAAAGAGTCTAAAAATTGAATTTGTAGTACGTTTCACTTCAATAAATTAAAATAAAAAAGCATTAAAACAAGTAATAGCTCTTCATAATGAAAACTATGAAAAGAGTTCCGAAGAAAAAAATAAACGAAAGCAAATACCCGAGTTCAATTGTCGATTTTACAGTAGTGCACTAATGCTAAAAGGATGTGCTCGACCTGACGGTTGATAAACTACCGAGCACAAGTATTTTGCCCAACACCCTCTCCAGCTAACACCAACCTGCATTTCAAAAACAATACACGATACACCATAGCTACCGAAGAGAGTAGTGCAGTGTTCATTCCGAGCAAAATATCAGGAAAGTGAAACAGATGATTGGTTGAATATAATCAAACACAACAAAGACCTCATGTTCAAGGAAAAAAATGAGTGAGATTACTTATGGGACGTTCGTCTTCACTCTTCAATACCTGAAACACAGATGAGATGGATAAGGAATTGGGCCTGGAAGGAAATTACCCGAAGAATTAGCAAATATCAACAATTCATCCAATAACCAAAAAAACAGGAGATATTTTAATTTTTAAAAAGAGCTTGTGATTTACGAACAACAAGGGCAAAATGCCTCGTAACATATTATATTCGGGAACTATAATTTCCTGACATTCCAAATTGAGCTTATTTGTTTCTTGATAGGCAGACTGGTAGAACTCAATACATCATCACCTGCAAAGCAAGAAACAATTTTAGAGCAGCGCCGGGAATGAAGACAACTGGTGATTAAATCTCATATATAGAAGATAAAGCACGATATTTACAACTGAGCTACCACAATTATCATAGGCTTGTCCTCTTGTCTGCTACAGATAATGCCATAGATATCTCTATGGCACAAATTCAACTTAATTACCAAACTAAAATATGTCACTTGATCTTGTGTCCAAAAACTGATTAGTTTAACCTTCAAATTTATGGAAATTTGAAAATAAACTGCGACTCATAAAAACCTTCATATCTATAGACTATACGTTTAATTTTAAAATAAATACATGAAAATTATAAATTATTTACTCACCTTTTCAAAATAAAAAGTAAGACTGTTTTTTATCAATAACGAGTTCAAAATTGAATTTGTAGTGCATTTAACTTCAATACTTTTACCTGTGCAAACAAATTTAAAGAATAAAGCATTAAAACAAGTTATAGCTCTTCATAATTAAAGCTATCAAAAGAGTTCCAAAAAAAAACGAAAGCCGATACCTGAGTTCAATTGTCAATTGTCGATCTAAAAGAATATGCTCGGGCCGACGGTTGATAAACTACTGAGCACAAGTATTTTGCCCTTATTTTTTTAACAACCTGCATTTCAAAAACAATACATGCTATACCATATCTACCGAACAGAGTAGTGCAGTGTTCATCCCGAGCAGAATATCATGAAAGTGAAAGAGATGATTGGTTGAATATAATCAAATATAACAAAGACCTCATGTTCAAGGAAGAAACTGAGTAAGATTACCTATGGGACGCTCGTCTTCACTCTTCAATACCTGAAACACAAATGAGATGGATAAGGGATTGGGCCTGGAAGGAAATTACCCGAAAAATTAGCAAATAACAAGAAGTTCAGCACACAGTCCAGAAAGTAGTACTACACAAAACTATTAAAACCGTTAGAAGTCAGCTGAAAGACACTTATCTGAAGAGTTTCCATAGCACATCTAGTCCTTGCGCTTTTTATCTCGACCCTACAACCAACGAATTCATGCAACAACCAAAAACAAGAGAGATGTTTCAATTGTTAAAAAGAGCTTGTGATCTACAAACAATAAGGGCAATAATCACAATAATCAAAAATAAAACAAAGACCTCAGCTTCGAGTAAGATTACCTATGGATGTTGCTCGTCTTCACTCTTTAAAACTTAGGGAGCTATCCATGAAAAACGGCCAGCCGCATATACATAGATAAGATGGAAACTGAATTGGACCTGGAAGGAAATTATCCAAAGTCATTCACACACTAAAACATAATAGTAGTTAACCATTATCATAAATCAGTTGGTCATCCCATGGCAGACAAAAAATGAATGTAGTGTATATAGGATAGCATTTTGTAACACTGTAAATGAGCAAATAACAAGAAATTTTGCAAACAACAAGGGCAATAATCACGTAAAGTTTAAAAATACTCCGTAACATATTATTTTTGGGAACTTTAATTTCCTTGAATTCCAAATCGAGCTTATTTATTTCTTGATAGGCAGACAGGTATAACTCATTACATCATCACCTGCAAAGCATGAAACAGTTTTAGAGCAGCGCTGTGAATGAAGACAACTGGTGATTAAATCTCATAAATAGAAGATAGTGAACGATATTGACAACTGAGCTACCACACTTATAACAAGCTTCTCCTCTTGACTGCTACAGATAACGCCATAGATATCTACTGCACAAATTCAACTTAATTACCAAACTAAAACATGTCACTTGATCTTGAGTTCCAAAACTGATTATTTAACGTTCAAATTTATGGAAATTTGAAAATAAACTGTGACTCATAACACGTTGGAAACAGAAGTCAGATAAAAATCATAACAAAGTAGTCACAAAAAAAAAATTAAAAATAGAAGTAGCCGAGAAACCTGAAGTTCACTAGTGCTGAAAAAATTTATACACCTATACAAGCAAGTTATACTAATCATGGCATTAATATTTACACCATGCATTGGTCAAATGTGTCTTCAATAACTCCTACCAATAATTAGTTCAGATGCATGGTTTGCCACAGTTCTCAAGTCTTAACGTCTATAAGATAGCAGGTAAAGCAATTATGATGTTAATTTAGAAAGATGAGATCATAATAAACATCAGAAAAAAGTTAAGCTACCACATTCTGTTAGAGACTCCCCTCACAAGGGAGAATTTCAGGAATGAGGATCCGAATCAAGATGAAGAAAGATAGAGGACACCAAATAAAACCTGCACTGCAAACAAAGAATAAAAAACCTAAGTTTGTTCTGTAAAAGAGGATTAAGAATAAACCTAAGCTCGTTCTGCCCACTCACCCCTTCATCTGTGCTTCTAAGAGGATTCAAACAACCTGGGTTAGCTGTGTTTCGCCTCCAATAATCGCAAGGAAAAAGAATCAGATTGATATAAAATTAAAAAAACCCTATCAACAGAAAAGAGACACCAAGAAGTACTCAGGAATTCAGTATAAAGAACCTAAACAATTAAAAAATCTCAAAAACAATCAACATAAAAGATTATTTGTCAAGTTAAAGAACACTTATACATCAAGAAAAGACATGAACTAACCAATAGGTGAGTAAATGATGTAAGTTAGTTTCTTATTTCTCTGGTTGACTCTGGATTCTTTCTTGGTGAAGAATCCTTGAAGCCCTTTTCTATGTTTGGTTCCCGAGCCCACCTCATTTTCTATAATTCAGTTAGGTACGCAACAAAAATCACTGGTTAATAGAAAAAATTACAAACAATTGAATAATTACCATTTTCTTTCAGAACTGCGGCCAGAAGTGGAAAAGACCTAATCAGGAAAAATAGAAAGTTAAAACGGAATCGGATAACAAACCCTACAGATTGACGGAGTTTGACGACGCAAGGACCAATGGAACCACCATGGGGGTAGGGGACAAGATGTAAACTGGGACTCCTTATGGACCACTTCGATTCTTTCTCTTCAATCTTCTACTTTGTTTCTACTTCAGTCCCAAGAATTGATTCATCAATAAAAGAATGTCAACGTACAAAATCTGTAAGCGGACAAGCAAACATGAACAAGTTTTATTTATACAAGTAGGAACAATTTTCCATTTTTGAGTTGCTGGATGTTATTTGTTTTGGCCAAGGATATGCTTCCTAACATAGACTCTTTGAAGAAAAATAATAAATTATAGAAACGGAAAAAGAAATATAGACAGAAGAATGAGTGTTCCTTACATGCCAGTGAGAATGTGATGATCATCTTTGAGATTTTCATTGTCTTCATCAACTTGAGTTTGAGCAGCAGTTGCTTCTTCAAATATAAGTGCTACTGGACCTTGCAAACTGGAAACCAACCAAGAATTGAAATAGACATCGCCAAATGTGTCCAATGCGAGAAATGGGAAACTGAAACAAAATAATATCATATGTTTAAATCACGACAGCAATTAATGAATACCAGAAATATATGATCCAAAAAATAGGGGATAACAATGAAGCCGAAAAATAAATAGTAGATGTTGGTACCTTCATTCCAACAGTAGAGGGTAAATCCAAATATGAAATTTCATTACATCAGGAACTACCAGTAACCTCCAATCTCACATTCAAGTGATTTTGTTGCACTAACTTCTATTCATTTCAAGCTCCGCCGAGAAAAAAACTAAATAATCATACGAAATTGTGCAGAAAGGACAAAAACACCTTTAACTGGACATATGCAGATACAGAAACATACTTCTGACCTGTTGTATATAAGCCACACAAATCCGAGTTGCTCAAGAAAGAAAACCATCTTCTTTCAACAAGGAAAGACTAAGCAGGTTTACCTGATTAACCCTAAAACATTTCGTTCCACAAACATGTCCAAGACTCGAGAAGGATAACTGAAACAAAAGAATTCATATGTTAAAGAGGTAGCAACTGCATAAACCTAGACCAAAAGTTCAAGATACTCAATGACATTATGCACAAAGGCAACACAAGAAATTCAGTAAATAGATAGACGAAGATACAAAACATTCGTATCTTACTGTTGTGTATAAGCCATAAAATTCTGAGTTACCAAAGAAAGAAGGAATTTCTTGTACAGTTTAAACCTTTTGCTTAACAACTATTCTAAGTTATCAACCAATCTTCCTTAGGGTGGATATCTAATCTGAAAAAGAAGTATTGAGATCTAGAATACGTATTTACAACAAGCATCATAAATTAGCATGCAAAAAGCAACAATAGGAACATATAGGAAGGACTAAAAGGTCGTCAATCATACCACATGTTCCAATAGCATCTAAAAAGGAAAAAGTCAAAAGGATCGGGACTCATTCTTGTTACATGCTGACGTAAAAGCAAATATATTATAAATAAATGAATGACCTGTAACCACATTAATGAGAAACTGATATAGCAAGTAGGAGCATTTTATGCAGCAGCAAGCACATCACAATCAAGAAATCAACCTCACTTATTGGGAGATAATACAACCCACGTAGTCTCAGACGACATGATTGTCGATATAACACTTTCCTCACCGACAAGAAATGAAGTAATTTGACAGTGCCACCACAGCCTTATTCCTTGAGAGCACTACTTGGCAAATATACAGACAGTAGTTGCATCATTCTCAGATACCCTCATTACTTTGCATATCAATGTGTCGAATGGTTTTATTCAACGACCTCCCAATGACCTCTTTAGCTTCTATCCAAAGCCATTTGAACAGGCAGACCATTTATGCAAATCAAAAAATTTAGTTGAACTTCCATGACTTACATGTCACAACATAGACTCAATTTCCATATACTCATATCATATGATTTTCTTCATTTTTAGTTTGTACAATCATAAAATAAACAGTATAGAATCAGAGGAAATAAGAAGGTACCCTTTTTGCCAGGTTCTGCATTAAACAAGGAAAATAACAAAAGAATTTGAAATGCTGGCATATATGACACGGCCCGATCACAAAGGATTCCATGCTGCAGTTTTGAATATATTATCAATGAAGCTGACTGTGCAAGGACTTCAGACCATACAACAGTAGCAACATTGTGGCAAAATGACTTGCATTACGAACTGAAGCATCGGAGGTTTAAAATACAGAAGCAACTGCATCAATAGTAGAAAATACCAATAAAAAAAGAGCAAATCCTGAATGGAGCTTAAAACTCCAATTTAATGTTTCAAATGCAAAACCAATCACCATAATTAAACAGCACGGCAGAATTGTTTTAAAAAAAGCCATTTGAGATGGCTTAAATAGCGAAAAGACGAGAAACCAAAAATAAATAAATTAAAAAAAAAAAAAAAAAAGCGGTTTGTAGAATCGGTTGAGACTTAACAGACATCTGATCCCTCCCCTCAACCTCAGTACCAAGTGAAGAATCTCAGTACCAAGTGAAGGGTGGACTGTCTCTTAATATCATAGTCTGCCTCCAACTGCTTGCCAGCAAAGATCAACCTCTGCTGATTCGGGGGAATGCCCTCCTTGTCCTGAATTTTGGCGTTAACATTGTCAATGGTTTCGGAGGTCTTTCCAGTGTGAGTCTTTGACAAAAAAACGAGTGCTCCCATCTTCAAGTTGTCTGGTCAGGAGGGTTCCCTTCTTCTTGGGTTATCGTCTTCCCAATTAGCTTCTTCTTGGGTTATCGTCTTCCCAATTAGGGTCTTAGGGTCTAAACAAATATCTGCACACCACCTCAAAGATAAAGGGTAAACTCCTTTTGAATATTGCAATCATCAAGAGCGCTGTCACCCTCAAGTTGAGGGGAGTCTTTGCTGCTCCGGTGGGATCCATTCCTTGTCCTGGATCTTGAACTCTCAGCAGTCAGGGCTTTCAGAGAGATTTGCATCTGTATATTCAGATAAACATGATAATTAGAGAAGATCAGACATAGAAAAACATTCTAAAAAAACCAAGATTAAATGAGAACGGAGTTATGTAACGAAAACATTCTAAAAAAACCAAGATTAAATGAGAATTAACGAAAACATTGTAAAAAAACCAAGATTAAATGAGAAGGAGTTATGTAGCACATAACAATTAACTAAAACATTCTAAAAAAACCAAGAAAGTGAATGAAAAACCCTAACCTTATAGAAGAGAAGTCGAGAATACGTTTAATGAACAATTAAAGAAAAAATCATAAAACAAAAAACAAAACAAAAACAGAGAAACAGAGAACTACAAATATTGAACTAAGAGAACAAGCCGTTACCTTACAGAAGAGAAGCCTGAGAATGCGGGGCCGACGGATTTACAAAGAACGGACAGAAGGGCCGATGGATTAAAAAAGAACGGACAGAAGAGAAGCTTTTTGTTGCGGGGACGATGGGCTTACAAAGAACGGACAGAAGAAACGGACAGAAGAAAGAAACGTCGGAAGAAACGGACGGAAGAAACGTCGGAAGAAACGTCGGGGCTGATGGGAAGAGAAAGAACGGACAGAAGAGCTGAGAATGTTTTTTGTTGGGGGTGGGGGGGGGGGGGGGTTTATAAAGAGGTGACATTGCGCGTGCGTAGACAATAAGCTACGCGCGAAGCAACGTTTATATTGTATTAGACGGCTTTCTCGACCCTACACCCGGTGATTATCACCGGGTGGGGTCACCTCGTGCCACGTGTCACCAAATTTTAATTTTAGTTAGTTTTGTAATTCTATTTATTATTTCTCTTTTAAAATATTAATGAGGGTTAAATCCTACCTTCACCATTGTCAAAGTAGTACAGTTTATCTTGAGTTCTCAGTTTGTCTTGCTTTTCTATTTCGATTATCTGCTTCCTTTTCTCTTCAACAAGAACCGAAAACACTTTTGCCCCAAAAAAACATAGATTGCCGAAAATTGTTAAATCAATTTTTTTTTTCTGGGTCAAATTGCAGAATTTTTTTTCCTTTTTCTTTTTTCGTCAATAATAATAATTTGCAGAGATTGGTTATAGCGATTCCGGTTTGTTGGTTTCTTGGATCTGTATCTCTTGCTCGTGGAATACATGCCAACAATTGATGCTTGCTCCACTTTGGAATACATGCCAACAATCTCAGGAAAATAAGAAAAAAATATTTATTCAGTTATTCAAATCACAGAGATGATGTATCAATGGAGATGGAAATACAGATTTTTGGTAGGGATGGCAACGGGTCGGTTCTGGGCCGGGTTTGCCTAAACCCAAGAACCGACCCGTGAAAGTTTTTTAGAACCCAAACCCGCCCCAACCCGTATAAATCTAAACCCAGACCCGCCCCGCTTGAAACCCGGATTTAACGGGTCTAACCCGCTAGACCCGCTAGACCCGATGGACACATTTCCACCAAACAAAGCAATTTTATATATCAGATTATAAATGAAAAAAAAAATTTAAAACCCCAATAAACAGTACATTAGTACAACAAACAAATAAAGAAAATTTGAAATTAATATTTGCTTCCTTTTCTTCTAAAATCCAAACCCCTGTTAGCAATATATTATTTAAATATTAAACTTACAATTTGAAATTCCTAAGTAAATGATGGCAGTGATGTTGTAGATGTGGGCCTGGGGTTAGATTGAGGATAAGAGAATGAGATATTAGAAGACAAGAAGTCAAGAAGACAAAAGGGGAAGAAGAAGTATGGAAGTTGGAACTTGGATCAGTGGGTGGAAGGAGAAACGGCAGTACGGCACCGTCACCCAAACGAGAAAAATAATAAAAAAAACCCTACAATACTTGTCTTCTGGGTCGGTTCATGTAATTAATATATATATATATACGGGTCGGTTCTGGGTCGGTTCTTGTAAAACCCGTTACCCGACCCAGAACCGCCCGGGTCTAGTTTTACAAACCCATTACCCGCCCCAAACCCATTTAGGAGACCCAAACCCGCCCCAAGTGGTTCGGTTCCGGGTCCAAAACCCGGCTAACCCGGACCCATTGCCATCCCTAATTTTTGGTGAAGAAAGGATGAACATGTAGTTTGAATAAACCGTAGAGAGAGAAATTACAAATTACATGGTGTTAGAAATATCCTAATTAAAATACAAAACTAATTCAAATTAAAATTTGGTGACACGTGGCACGAGGTGACCCACCCGGTGATAATCACCGGGTGTAGGGTCGAGAAAGCCGTATTAGACCGATCGACAGCTGTTCAGATTCTTACCAAATTTATTTATTATTTATTAAATATATAGTATTAAATATTTGAATTATTTTTCACTTATTAAAAAAGGTTTTGAGAAAAATTAAATAAATAATATTACAGAAAAACAGTACAAATTGGGATTTCTAATTATTATTATTTCGCTAACTTTGCCTATTCAAAACATATTTTAATACTAAAACGAACTAACAATATTAAAAACACATCAAATCTTAATATAGAAATTTTAAAATTTGAATTTTCGAAAATTATTTCACTAATTTTCAGATTTCTTTCCCAAAACATAAATTAAAACACTTAACCATCCATATAATATTCTAATCTTTATATTATTTTGACCTAAAATATATTATTTGCTTTCTACAAACTTATTCTTTACAAAATTCTGATCAAAATAAATCTATAAATCTAATTTCCAAAACACATTTCAGTACTTAAAAAAAAAAAAAAAAAAAAAAAAGCCCATTCAACTTAAGCAAGATACCATGAATTCATAACCAAGAAACACACAACCTCCAAAATTCAACTAATCATCAAAGGTTGCATTGAAAATGAGAACATATTATTAAAATATTAATCTAAAAACTTACGCATTTGAGAATATATGCAGCATGATAGACCTAGTTCTACTCGATCTGGTCTAATGCACCACACCGTTATAGTAGAAATTAGAGGAAAATCTTTGGAACAACTACCATTGAAGTTCAAAATGCCATGAACTGACAAAAACTTGTGGTTTTAAGCTTTCAGCAACTCAATTAGAGGATCCAGAAGAGTGCATATCGGACCTTCCTCCCATCATCCTCTCCGCCTTTTCACCTCGCTCGCCTGATTCATGTATTATACTTTCATACAAGAGAAATGAAAAAAAGCCAAAAAACAAAAAAACGAGCAGAAGAAAATAACATACTCCAAAGAGTCTCTTATTATACTTAAACTTACCTGTGCGAACTCTTATTACTTCTGATATAGGAGTCACTGCACATTCAACAAGAACCATTTCAAGATTGATACCCAAGTCAAAACGGTACAAGATATTTGCATAGAAAGGAAGGTATAGATGCACATGCGTACATAATATTGGGCTATGTGGCAAGTCTGGAGGATGATAAGCTAATTCTATTTTAGAGATGGTTCATAATCATGGATCCCCAGCTACCTTTGCAATTTTATTGTCCTTTCCTAATATTAAGTCATTCTACAGTCAACATACTATTCCATTCTGCCGCTGAAGTGTGTAAATTCTATGTCCAACTGGAAGTTTGACATTTAGAAATCAAGACACTGTGATTATCAAGAAACCCAATTCAAAACCTTTTCACAATGATAAACCAGATAACTAAGGGGATAAACACAAGGTACTCATAAACTCGCAACGTTTATAGGCCCAATGGGAAAGCTTCAAATCTACGCTCTTGCAGAACATATAATGTATAGAACAGAAAGCAAATGGGCAAGTTCAACAAACAATCAAATACAGTAAATGACCAAGAAAATCCTTTCAGGCCTTCAGTAGAACAGAAAGAAAGGTTACAGAATAAAATGACAGTGCAAAGAAATTTCTTAGTCTTACAGAAAATCTTGCCATCGCCAATTTCTCCAGTCCTTGCCTCCTCTATTATCTTTTCAATGACTTCTTCAACCTATGTCAACAAAAGCTGAAGTTAACAACTCTCTATGAAGTTCAGTTGATAAAACTGGATGGTTAAAAGTGACGTGATTGTATTATTTGGATACAGAAAAATTTTAAATGCCTTTTCTCCGTTACTATACCTGATCTTTGCTCACAACAATCTCCATCTTAACTTTTTGAACAAATTTGTCCTCGGAAAATTCAGACCCTGAAGAAGGTCAAAATATTAGGTCAAAACATTAGATGCAGAGGAAAGGTTCTGTATGCATGAAAAATACAATAAACTCTTGTTAAGTGCATGGACATGAAACATCCATACACCTTGTTTTTGGGTGCAGTAGGAACCATCTCCTACCTGGAGCTTAGTTTATACGAAAATGAAGTTATATGATGAAGTCTTATATTATGAACCACGAAAAACTAGGCTTGTCCATACCAGCCTGTCTCTCTGTTGAGCCACCTTGAGCACCAAATCCCCGTACATCAGAAATTGTAACCCCACGAATTCCCATTTTCAACAATGCCTTCAATATTATCCAGAAAAAATCTTCAGAAACAGATCAATTTAATTATTTGCAAAGAGTGCTGCAAAGTACACGTCCTTCTAAAAGAAGTTCTGCAATTCAAATTTGATCATGCAATGGATGTTCAAGATGCAAGGATCCTATTCCTACTAGCAATTATTATGTTCTACATTAAAGGGACCTAGTTGGTCTGCTGTTCCAAATTAAAACCAGAGTTCTAAAATACACTAGCTTTATCAGGAAATAATGGTCAGAAAGCCTAGTCTCTGTGTGCTTAGGACTGAAGTAAGACCTATTTCTGACCAAAAAGTTATTGCACTGGAATATATCAGGAAGCATGATATCTAGATAAATGTAATATATTCAAGATGTCACTTGTGTCGATATTTGTTCAGCTATGAGTGATAGGCTGATAGTAGTCCAGACATTTCTCCAAAATAAGTGGTATTAGTATTACCACTATGTGAATTTCTTTGTAAGCTATGAAAAGCTTAAAAGTAATCTAAACAAGAATAGAACAATTTGTAAAATTTCTATAGATGACGTGACTTCAAAACAAACAGACCGTTTGCCAAATGCCAGATAATCCTCAGAAGTCCAGTACTCCAAGAAACATTTGTAACATGACATGCGACCAATTATTATCTCCTGGATAATGATAGTAATAAATATGATAACGACATTTTATCATTGATGTAAGAAGATTACAAAAGAGAAATATGTTGTCCTATGAGTCTAAAGACTACTTTATCACTAGAGTTGACGATGAACATATCGATCTAAATTGGGCTTCATGAGGAATGGGGATTGCATCCAAAGAAAGTTGAAGAATGAAGCAGCTGTACTATTATATCACTAAAGTTCAACATATGATTTTCATGGCTAAGACAGACTACAAAAGATAGAAAAGAACTCACAACAATAATAACAATAAAAAGGTTCGGCTGCACATAATCTGTATTCTAAAAATTGCAAGAGTGGTCTTATCCTTACCGAAGAAACCTGCGGGATCCTCCAAGGTCTAAATTCTCAAACGTGAAAAGAGTGCACCATCGAAGAAGCACCGGCATAAGAAAAATAAAACATATTAATAATCAGAAAGACGAGTGAAGTTCTGAGGTAAAAAAAAAAAAAGAACCACGTCAATTATACCTTAAAATCGCTTCAACTTTGTAAAAATTGGCCTCGGGAATGTAACCTACAAGGAGAAACCATTTAACAAACAGTTAGTGGGCAAACTGGGACCAAGCTCCAAGGCAATTCTAACAAAATTAAATGAAACGCAGCGAAGAACAATGAGTGTCATCTGCAGACCTGGAGAGGTTTGGGCTCTAATAATCGGAAGAGAAGAACCATTCGTAGTGCGTTTAATGGTGAGCCCGATCGGGGAAGGGCCGAATTCTCTGAGACCATGGGTGAGCGAAATTGAAGCAAATTTAGGAAAATGTGGAAGGCGAGAGTAAAGGGTGTGAGGAGCGGCGTTGCATTTGGCGATTGAGATGGAGGCCATCGGAGATTCTCGGCGGTGGAATAACGAAGAAGATGAGAAGGACGATGTAAAGGGTTTTATTAATTTAAGACCTTCAACGTGAAAATACTAATTTACCCTTAATGAAATTTAAAATCAAATAAAAAATACTAAACATTAAAAAATAAAAATAAATCATTTCCTTTGTGCATGACCAAATAAAATACATAAATCCAGAAAACCCCCTTCCTTATTTCACGACTTAAAACTCTCCTTCTTCTTTTCCTTCTTCTTCACAAACCCACAAAGAAATCCTACACATCAAAATTATCAAACACATATCAAATATTCACGATAGAACCATAAAACAATGATATGGTGGTTTACGAGGGTGGAGAACACAATGAAATATGTTTTAACCCTTTATTTTTGCTTTTGGGTCTTTTTTTTTTGTTGGGAAAAAAATTCGACGATACCAAAAATCGGTCTGCAAATACCGATTTTTGTTACTAAAGTCGGTAACCACATTCCAATTATTTAAATAAAAATCGGTACTTAAACACCGATTTTTGTAGTAAAAATCGGCATGACAATACCGATTTATTTTTGTATTATCGGTATTGTCATGCCGACTTGTACTACAAAAATCGGCTTTTAAATACCGATTTTATTATCTGTGTTTTTTTAAAACTGTTTTCTCATACTTTCGTGCATCAACCTAAGGGATTGATGGAGGATTATTCAAATGAATTATCTAACGAATAAATATTTGAGATACGGAAAGCTCTACTCGATTGGGTTAAAGGCGTGGTAGACGCCACCGAATGGTGATAAACATTTTCGTTCCAAATATTTAAAAAATATCAATTAACCAAATATAAAATGTATTATTTAAAAAAAATCAAAAATATCGGTATTCGAAAACCGATTTTGTACTCAATAATCGACATTAGAACGCCGATTTTGACTTGTAAAGTCGACGTTGTGTCGCCGATTTGGTTAACAAAAATCGGTATTATGACGCCGATTTTTGTGTACAAAATCGGTTTGGATAAACCGATTTCGGAAACCAACGAAAAAAATAAAAAAATCAATTTCAATCTCAATATTTTTTCAAAATCGGCCAAATCATTGCAACCCAACAAGAAATAAGCATAGATTAATGTTCATTCATACATATTTATCAAGAATCGATGTTCGATTAATGTTTTCGAATTTACAAATAAAAATTTAGTAAAAGGTCATCGATGCTCGATTAATGTTTTCGAATTTACAAACAAAAGTTTAGTAAAATAGACTTACTTGTTGGTGGTGGTAATGGTGCAGTGGGTGGGTCGCTGGTCATTGCCGGTGCGGTGAAAGTCTCGCTGGTTGGCAGTCGTGATATTTCTTTTTTTTTTTTTTTTTTTTTTTTGATTTTTGGTCTTGAACAAATTAAAAATAAGATTTATTTATATTTGAGTATTATTTGTGGATAAGGGTATATTTGTCATCTTTGATCTTAATGTAATAAAATTAGATTAATTTGCGGGCTTGAACTAATAAACTCCTTTATGTGGTTTTGAACTAATAAAAAAATGGGCTTGCATATAACAGCCGCCTTACTCCAATTTACAAATCCCGGTGTACGCACGTGTCAACGGCTGCTTTCTGGCGTTACAAATTTTTTTTAGGGTAAATTACACTTACCTCCTCTACTATTATGTTAAATTATATCTAGACCCCCTCAGATTTATTATATTATATATACCTCCCTAGAAGTTTGGTTTCGTCCACAAATCCAAGAATTGACAATTATATCCTCACAAGAATACTATTTCCGCAAACTCGTCCTCCAAAGTCGAGTCCGCTGATTGCGTACGAAGGGGTCTGTCGGCAATGGCTTCGAACGAGGGATCGAAAGAGGCCGAAGAATTTGTGTACCGGATAAGCACCGCCGAGGAATGGGAGGAGCTGCAGAGAAGCGCCGCTACTTTCGGTGGATCTCTTGATCAATCGACTGGTTGTTTCCACCTCAGCAAGCTCCACCAGGTTTTTCTTCCTCTTGTGAGCACATTACACGGTTATTGTACTGGAGATTCAAATGACTGCGAAACATTACCCGGTACAACCGTGATTAGGGTTTCCACTTTTATTCAATTTTATTTCTTGGATTGGAAACTTTAGTTTGTGTTGAATTTGCTTATGTATGAAGCTTTTGTGGTCTGATTTTTGTTACTGATTAGCTTAGGATGTTGGAATCAATGGAGGGTTTTTCAAATATTGATCTAGTTTGATTAGTTTATATGTCTAATTATGCTTTCAGTTGCCTTCACTTCCATTTTTATGTTATAATGATTTCAGAAGAAGATGATAGAAGATCCACAATCTTTCTACCTATTGATTAAGTTGGCAAAATACGCTGCAGTGACATAGTATTGCTTGTTTATAACTATACTTACAGTTCAAAGTCCCATACTCCCATTGTACTTTCAATGTTTGAAATTAACGTAGCAGCTCGTCACACATCATTCTTACCTGCAGGTCCAATCCACTTTACAGATTTTTTTCTTGAATGTTAAGGAAGATCTATACCTACTACAGATTGATGCTAACAAGGTATGTAACTAAATCAACACAAAAAAGTGATATTTATTATTTAGTCCTTTTCATTGCAATAGAATACAATACATAGTATGATGCTTAATGGGCTAAAAGGGTATTAGTTGGTACAGCTTGGAAATGGATTGGTTTATGAAGCTGTGGATGATTCCAATGTATTTCCTCATTTCTACGGTCCGTCTCGAAGTTTTAGTCCTCTTCCTCTAGATGCTGTCACAAAAGCAGAGAAGCTGACATTATCAGACGGATTATTCAAATGCAGTTTTCTGAACTAAATCGTGTCCCGTCGCTGTCGTGATCGTACGAGTGTTACATTTTATTTATGTCTTGTGTATTATGTTCCTTATTTCGTATTCGGTTGAATAATACAAAAATAATCAGAAACACGAGAATTCCAATGGGAATAATGTATTTATTCATCGATTTGCATGTATGTATGCTTTACAGTTGAAAGTTATTGCCCTTAGATGTGTTCAAGAAAGAAACCTGGTTTACAGTCAGGGTATTTGCATATATTATAACATGATAGCCTCAATTATTGCTCTTTTTTTTACAGCAAGCAGCCTTCTGTGGACAGTTAAAAAAATGTGAAGTTTGGTTAAGTACCTTTCAGAGTGTTACTAATACTCGTTTTGATACTTATTTTAACTTCAAACAGCACTTTAAAAAAGCTACAAAAGCCGATTATTTGTAATTTACGAACTTAATTGAGACATTTGTAAACAGATTAAACATTTAATGGTATATTTTTTTAATGGTTAACCACAATCCAGATTTGCTTATCTGGTCTCTCCCTGTCATACTTGTCAGTTACTGATGTTTGAAAGCTATATATATTTAAGCTCTGCTGGCTAATAAACCAAAGTCTTCTTTCTCACAGCAAAAAATAAAAATGTCTTTTTTCCAGAAAGTCCTTTCACTTGCTTTCCTCACATTTCCTGTTCTCGTGTTTTTCCTACCTTGTGTTGCTTCTCATGGCTGCAGAAATCCAGTGATTTTCAACTTTGGAGACTCGAACTCAGACACTGGTGGTTTTGCCGCTGCAATGGGATACGAATTTGGATATCCTTATGGTCGCTCCTTCTTCCATCGATCAACAGGCCGACTATCTGATGGGCGTTTAGTCATTGATTTTCTGTGTAAGCTACTTATAATTACTGTATAATCTCTATATTTCATCAATCTATTATTATTGGCACTCAGGAGTTAACTAGGCATTATAGCACATGAATATGATGATCTGCTTTAGCTATAGCTTATCGAGTGTTTCCATGTGAATATTGCGTAAAAGAACTCAGAAAGCAATATGTTATAGCACAAGCCACGTGTTCAAAGTTTAGAGCCAGTTCTAATAATATATTTTTTTCCTTGGGATCAGCACAAGTTGCATGTTGTGTGCATGTGATCTTGTCCATTTTTCTAATTAAAAAATAGGTTTTTGTCTTTTTTAGATTGTCACTATATTTCTCAAGTTAAATAACTTGTGTTTTAACTTACATTGTTCGTGAACTATTTTTAGGGTAGAGTAACTTATAATTAACTTTTCGAAACACTTCAATGACAGGTGAAAATCTGAAGACAAATTATTTGACTCCATATCTGGAATCATTGGGACCGGATTTCACAAATGGGGCCAATTTTGCAGCAGGGGGCGCCACCACTCTTCCACGGAATGTTCCGTTCAATTTGAACGTGCAACTTCTTCAATTCACAAGGTTTCACAATCACTCACTACAGCTCCACTCAAAGGGTATGTATAAATAATCTTATGAAGTATATTCTATTTACTACTAGGAAAAATTTAAACTGAACTACTGATCAGGTTTAAAGAAGGTGATTAGAGACAAGGATTTCCGAAAGGCACTTTACACAATCGACATTGGCCAATTCGACTTGTGGGTTGCGTTAAACTCCTTTTCGTATGCTGAAGCTATCGAAAAGATCCCTTCTTTCATCTCCGAAATAAGGGATGCTATCCTTGTATGTAATATATATATATATATGCTCGTTTATATTCAAAGTCTACATATCTGTATATACAGTTAAATGTCTTTCTGTTGTTACTACATGTAGGCAATATACAGACTTGGTGGGAGGAAATTTTGGATTCACAATACAGGGCCATTGGGTTGTTTGCCTGCAGAACTGGCCACGAGAAAAACAAATGTCACGGATCTTGATCAGTATGGCTGCATCAAGTCCTTAAATGAAGGTGCAAAAGCATTCAACGCAAAACTAAATCATCTTTGTCAAGAACTGAGGATTCAGATTAAGGATTCAACTGTTGTCTATGTGGATATTTACTCTATCAAGTACAACCTCATAGCAAATTCTACCCATTACGGTGAGTCTTTTAAAAGTATCGATTTTTCTGCTCATCTTATTAGAGACATTAGAGACTAAAGTATGATTGTTGAATGAATAGGTTTCGAGAATCCATTAATGGTGTGTTGTGGGAATGGTGGGGCCCCATACAACTTCGATCTTTACATTAAATGTCGGGACATAGTCAAAGGAGCCAACTTGTGCGAACAAGGGTCACCACGTATAAACTGGGATGGAACTCATTATTCCGAGCCTGCCAATGCCTTTGTTGCCTCTGAGATACTATCAACTAAATATTCCACTCCTCCTCTTAAGTTTAACTTCTTCTGTAACAAATCTTGAAATATTTTACAACTTAGTTATTAAATGGGAAAAAAAAAGAAAAAAAAAATGGATTTTTATTCAATTTATTGCTCGAAACATTTGTTTCGGTGCTTTTGTAATTGAAACAAGAAAGATTAATGGATTTATCAATTATATAACTTGTAATCTTTATCTCAGTTCAATACAACATCTATCCTAAATATACTTGCTCTCCACTTTGATATTTCCTTGTATATCACATTTCACAACGGTCAAAAAATTATATAGCCCTATGTATAAACCCCATAAACAGACGTACGCCGAAAAACCCGAACTTTACTATCACTCTAAGTATTAACAAGATATTCCTAAGGAGTTCATATAAATATCTATAACTTGGTGACAATCCCATCTATAAAAATGGTTTACTTTGAGTTTTATCTTTTGGGTTGAATCTTGCATTAGGTGTCGTCCTAATTTTCAGACTTAATTATTTTAATTATATATAAAATAGGTTGATCAGCTCTCGAGATTTTCTAGTTACATCCCAAAGTTGTGTAGAATGATAGTTTAATACAATTGTGAAGTCATAATCTGGCGAAAGCGGTTCGATATTGCCACCAATTTGTTTTAAAACAACAGGCATATATCAGTAAGAACAAAACGAACATATATATATATATACATATATATATACATATATATATATATATATATATATATATATATATATATATATATATATATATATGTGTGTGTGTGTGTGTGTGTGTGTGTGTGAAGAGTACAAATTGTGTCAATATGAAATCATAAAATTCGTTGAAAAGATGCTCTTGACCGGAAAGCCTAGGTTTAGGACATAATATTGTTTGATAGCCAGTCTAGCCCCTCATACAACCCTTCACCAGAAGTTGCACACGTGCTTTGAATGTGCCTGCATTTTGCGTATGCCGTAATTTGTAGTGATTAATCGATCCATCAAGAGGCCAAACTAGAAATTAAAAAAGAAAAAAAAAAGGTCAAGGGACAAATGTATACCAACGACGCTTGATGGAATTAAGGCCCAATTTATCAGTTAATTCATCAGCATTCATCGCATTGGAAAGATCTTGCTTGTTGGCAAACACCAGAAGAACAGCTTCCCTCAACTCATCCTGACCAGGTGAATGCAAACCACACAAGTACGTTATATGCTCGTATGTGTTTGTTTGTGGCGATATATATATATATATACTGACTTGTTTACTTACCTGATTCAACATCATGTTCAGCTCATCCTTTGCGTCTTCAACACGATCTCGATCATTGCTGTCAACTACAAAGATTAGCCCCTGAGTGTTCTGGAAGTAGTGCTTCCACATCGAACGAATCTGCGTAAATACGTTTAATATGTAGCAAAAATTTAATGTTCATCAAAAGTGAAAACTAATAGTGAATATTGTATACCCTTTGTTGGCTACCAACATCCCAAACATTGAAGCTAATGTTCTTATATTCCAGAGTCTCCACATTGAATCCTGAAATGATACTATATAATTGTGACAACTGTTCTATTTATATATAAAAAAATTACGACGCATTAGATCGAATAAACAGGAAAAAAAACAACTTACCAATAGTAGGAATAGTGGAGACAACTTTACCGAGTTTGAGCTTGTAGAGAATGGTTGTTTTACCGGCAGCATCGAGACCAATCATTACTATACGCACCTCTTTCTTGCCAAATAGGCTGTTAAATAGCTTGGTGAAAGACAACCCCATCTCTCAACTAATTGAAACAATTCCCTGCATCTGCATCCCCTGAGCTAATTTATTTCCTTATTACAACATGGTGATCATAATAAAATACTCGAATATCAAGTCAACTCTTAATAGTTAAGGAAACAAGTATTCAAATTCAATTTATATAATCGTGATACATACATGCTTAGGTTGAACAAGTCATTCTTTTCTTTTCTTCTCTCTTAAGGAATTTATTACCTTTTTAGTAGTATGATGAACTGATAGTAGTCATGTCCAGTTAATCTCTTTGTAAAATTGAGGCCCGTACTTCAATGTCGATAACGAGACATATTTGTTGTATGTAGGGTTGCGTAGTTTAACATAGTATTGCAATATTGATTCCGAAAATCGACATACACAACGTTCTTAATTTAATTTCCTTCAAATTGTCTTCTCATAAGACGTGCATTTTACATGGCAAAGACGTAATTACCGTGATCGTGAAAGGCAAGCAAACAACATGCCTTTTTTAAACTCATTCTGAAAGAACATTTTAGGTACTTCAAATGGATGAGGGGTATCTAATGAGGAGGCCCGAACCCATCAATTAATCCCAACCTTTTAATGAATATTTAATATTACTAAATTTATTGCCTCCCAAAAAATAAAATTTCTAATGTTCCACAAAATAATTGCAAGTCATTGCGATGACCTTGATTTAAGAAAATTCAATATGACTAGTGAAGCCTGCAAGAAACTTTAATTTTATTTACCTCATAATTATTATTATGACATTTACAGAGATGGAATATTTTATTATCAGCGCCATGTGTAATTAATTGGCTTTTGAGATTCTACACCGGGTGAAATACATCGGGTGGATCTTTACCATTCATATACACACAAGCACACACACATCCACATTGGTATGTGTAGATCAACGGTAAAAAATCAACCGGTGTAACCTTCACCGGGTGTAGGATAGATAAAACCTAATTAATTAGGAACTAATTAGATCGGGGGAAAATAGAAAATAAATGCGATGCAGATGCCGGTGGGAGGAAAGTGCAAAATAAAACGCGGAAACTGAAAATAAATAAAAAATAAATAAAAAAATACTCTTGCTAACTAAGATATTTACGCCAATAGACGTCTCATCTCATCCCCTATTTGGTAGCTGATTGGAGAGAGATCTTTGGCTGAGAGATCTCTGCGTCGCTCAACCCTCACCGATCCTCGTCAAATGTATGTATTCTTCTCTTTTCGTTTTTCTCCAGCATTTCAAAATTTAGGTCGTGCTTTTTTATCTCTCGATCTTTCTTATCTGATGCTACGTTAATTATCTGATATTAATTAAGGTTCCGGAATTTTTATTTATCTGTCTGTTCTTTCATGATTTAAGGCCGGAATTTTGTGAATCGATTTATTTATGCACGATCGTCGTCAATCTTGTGTGATTGTTGTTCTGTATGCATCTGTGTTTAATTTTTCAGATGGAACTGTAATTTCTATTTTTCGTTTTTTTTTCCCTTTTTCTTTCTGGTGCTTGATTCTTCACCTCGATCTTAGATCCGGTGGTTTGTCACTCAAATAGTTGAAATTTTCTTACTAGATATGTATGATTCATAGATTTCTGCTTCGATTTGGGGAACAGAGATGTACAAGTGTTGTTTGAGGTGTAGATTGTATTGTGATAATCCTTGACCAACTAGCACTAATTCTGTGAGCATGCTCTCTCCATTCTCTGTCACGGTTCATTTTTCTTTTAATTTAGCAGATTCTCTGTTTTGTGGATCTTGATCTTACGTTGTATGTTTTAGAACGATTCTAGCTGATTTTTCTTTCATTATAATATGAAGTGATTGTCCCTGATATATACAATGTATAGAATTACATTGTTGTTTATGTGTAAGTAATGATTTGAATCTAAATTGTAGTCTTGCATTATATTGGTTAGCAGTTAAGCGATGGGGTTGTCTTTCACCAAACTCTTCAGCCGGCTGTTCGCCAAGAGAGAGATGCGTATACTAATGGTTGGTCTTGATGCTGCTGGTAAAACAACCATTCTCTACAAGCTCAAACTTGGTGAAATTGTCACCACCATTCCTACTATTGGTAAGTTTTTGGCTATTCAACGCGTTTTTGCTTTTACTTGCCATCAATGTATCAGCTTCGCCATCAAAACTCGTGAGTTAGGTTTTATAGAATAGACGATCTCAGTCCTCTTAGTTACAAAGTGAAGTGTACTTCTATAAAGAATTTAATATCTTATCTTCATTTGATAGCAAATGTTACTTTACCAGCGTAGTTGCATATTTGCTCTTGACGGTCTTGCTATAGCAGGCGATAATAAGTTTGCTATTTTCTTTACATTTTTGGGCAAATATTTTAAGGTAATTAGTAGAATTGTTTCATTTATAGGCTGAACTATGGTTTGTTTCAGGATTCAATGTGGAGACTGTGGAATATAAGAACATTAGCTTCACCGTTTGGGATGTTGGGGGCCAGGACAAGGTATGCATTTTCTGTGCTCATTCTTTCTCTCTCCTAGTACATGGAAACATCACTGTCTCATTGTATTGCTAAATCAGCAATACTATCTGAAAGTTCCCAGTTATATTTGAGTGATATTAGTAACAAATTCAACACCACCTAGAAGTAGAACATTAGTCTTTGCATTTACGTGCTGATTATCCAAAGTATCTCAACTTTTATACAGATTCGTCCATTGTGGAGGCACTATTTCCAGAACACTCAGGGCCTAATCTTCGTTGTTGACAGCAACGATCGAGATCGTGTTGTCGAAGCAAGGGATGAACTGCACAGGATGTTGAATGAGGTAATTTATGTAAAATGTTAAAAAGACAAGTGACTGTATATCACTACATATTTAACACTCTCACAAAAACATGTATATTGCCTGACTACGGTGAATGTTGTGTGGATTCATTTCGTAACATTTTAAACCTTCACCTTGTACTCACCTGGTCAGGATGAATTGAGGGACGCTGTTCTTTTGGTGTTTGCCAACAAGCAAGATCTTCCAAATGCTATGAACGCTGCTGAAATAACTGACAAGTTGGGCCTTCATTCCCTTCGCCAACGCCATTGGTATACATTTTTTTTCCTTCATATTTCTACCCTTAGTGTTTTTTCCCCCAGTTTGGCCCCTTTATGGATTGACTACAAATTATGGCATTTAAAATGCAGGTATATTCAGAGCACATGTGCAACTTCTGGTGAAGGGTTGTACGAGGGATTAGACTGGCTGTCAAACAACATTGCTAACAAGGTAAGATTGTGAAAGCATGAATCAATTGAATTTTCCATTCATACACAGTTTTATCAGCAAAGCTCCTATTAATATTCATTTTAATGTGTTTTTCAGGCTTGAATACTTCAGTCGGAGGTTACAATGTACCGTATGGCTTTGTTTTTTTTGTTGCTTTTAGTTTCTTTGAAACATTATGTCCTAAAACCTTGGCTTTCAGCCAAGAACATCGCTGTATTTTCAATGAATTTATGATATATTTTTGTTTTTGTCAATCTTGTGGATCTCTGCCTGTTCCTATTTTGGTGAAACTAGGAATACGTGCTTTTACGAACTTACATGGATTATGATCGTATTCAGGACAATTTGTACTCGTCAGACATCTATGCCAATAATCACAAGGAGTTAGTAGCTATGCTATTAACTTTAAACCGTAGGTATTCAAATACAAGATTATTGGCAGAGAACAATTTATGTTACATAACAACATATTGTTAATTACGATGCAGAATTGTAGTTAAGACTCGATGGAAGGTCATTTTCTCTGTGGAAGATCCTGATAACGAGTTTCTTATAAACTTGGCCTTCACGTTTCATAGTCTTCTATTACCTTCATTTTGCTCGGTTGCCTATAGCATAACGAGTTCTACACTACCGAAATCAGAATAATGATGATAATTTTCGGATACTTAGCAAAACCAGAATCCATATTCCGTTAAAACTCAAACGGAGAGTTGACACAACATTCCAAGCAAACAAACAATTACCATTTACAAGGGCTGAACAACAAATCTAGCAAAACAATCCACACTATTAACAACCTCAAGCCTCTCTAGTCTCCCTTTTGTTGCCATCTATGTATTTTCCTTGGAAGGAGAGAGAAACTAAAGGACTATGAACATATGTACTTTGGGTGTGTTCTGGTTTTAAGCGGCAGAAGGAGCTGCAACATACTGCAGCAAGACGGGTGCATTGGTCTCTGCCATGGTGGCTGCTGCAATCAACGGCTGCAAAGCTCTCTCATTCCGAATCTGCACCACCCTTCTCTTGTAGTCCAAACACTCGTCATTGTAAATATCCCACCACTTGTTCACCACCATTTTTATGTCTTCTCTTTCCATGTTCTCTTCTTTCCCCGTGTACCTCCAAGGCTTCGAACCCTGCAAATCACACACACACACACACACACACACACACACACACACACACACACAATAGTAACTAGTATGAAACTAAGTACTACTAATAGAACTTCTTTGGGATTTGCAGTTTTAATTTCACTTTGAATACTCACCGCTGCGCAATAGTGAACGACTTTAACTTGGTCAAGCTTAACATTCTCTGGATGACGCCATAACATTGCTAGAACAAGATTGTACACATTCGGAATCGGCTTGTACACATCCTTAAAGAACATGTTCAAGAAATCCTACAGTAAATCAAGAATCAACAAACACCCAAAAATTGAATTGAACTTGTGCAACTTTTGTATGAATCATTTACCTGCTCAGCAAAAGGAGTAGGAGTGGCGGTTTGAAGTGTTTTCAAGAGACTCCCATAGGTGGAAAGACTGGGTTCAAAGACAAACATGCCGGCGTTGAAGTAAAGGGCCGGAGGGTGGCCCATCTCCGGCGGCCAAGTCACCTTCTCCGGGCACTGCTGGCAGTAGCCAGTTTTGTACTGCAGCGTGTGACTCCATGTTTTCTCACAGAAACAGTCCATAACGGCGTGGAAACGTCCGTCTTGAAGATCAAACAGATGATCTATGTTATCAAACACTTGGATATCACCGTCCAAGTATATCATCTTACTGTACTCCACAAACTGCAAAATCATTCACTTAACTCACAACTAATTAAGTACTTAACAGGTCTAGCTAGGAATAGGATCCAAGTACCTCCCATATACGGAGTTTGGAGTAATTGATGACGTAATAGGGCATGGCGAACCGAGTCTGGTTTTCCGGCGGGTACAGGGGCTCGATATCTCTGACGATGCAGCCTTGATCCTCCAGTAAGCGGCGGTGGTCAAGCGGCACGTCCGGCAGCAGTGCCACCACAAGAGGGTGAGCTGATTTGACTTTCCGGAGACCCTTGGCGAGCCCCACCACGCCTTTGACATAATCACCGTTCCCCGCCAAGAAAGTTACGTACGCCGCCCTTCTTTGCTTGCCAAAATGATCGACAGCTCTAACCACATTTTGAAGAGCCATGAAATTATTATTCTACCAATTTCGATTTTTTTTTTAGTAGAAAACCTGTGTTTGTCTCTTGGCTATAGAGATCATCAGAGGGAGAGAGAGATTAAGGCAAGTGAAAGGGGGTCAAATCATGGTACTTAAGATGTGATCGGACGGTGGAGAATGTATTAAGTAAGAAGCTGGTTTTAACTTTTACGGGCAGAAGGGGCTATAAGGGCTTCACGGGCCTTGGTTGCGGGCAGGTCACGTGACGACGGGCCTGGGCCGAATTTTGTAAAATAATAATAATAAATAAATAAATATGAATTGATTACTGGGCTCAAAATCAATTTATGATTGACTGGTATTTCGATGAATTGACATCAGTCCAGCCTGGGTCAACACTCGGAGGTTCATATTCATTTTGATTTTCCATTTACCATACGGTGGCCGGACTAGCGGCGGCGTTGCGAATATCGGCCTTCTTCAACTGCGTCTTTTACGGCGGGGCTTCACTATTTCAGCATTTTCGGGCTCCATTATTTTCTCTCTCAGGTAATAATCAATTTTTTGGACCGAAAAACCTAGTTTCTAATTTGTCGATTTTTGAGCTGGTTTCCGTTCAACAACTGTTGGGTAACAGGCACTGGTTCCATTTCCGGTTTCCCAAAAATATTTTAATCTACTATATATTATATTTTTTTCGAGTATTTTTGTCTTGCATATTTTTCTAATCACCTTCTCATTTTTTTTGTTTTCCTACAGTAATTTACAAAGCCACTTATGAACAACGAGATATCTCCCTTGAAGCTTGTAAACCAGCCTGTTATGGATTCCCAGATTTCTCGTACATCATCACTTCCATGGATCCTGGTCATTGATACACTAGCACGCTCGAAGCAAGTAAAGTTATCTCTATTGCTAGGTAAACACCGCGATGCCTTATATTTCTAATCAAATTATCTTCAATCTTCAATCGCTTTGGTGGTTGTTGTTGAGAGACCTGATAGTTGTGTATTTATGGTGTTAGATTTGCTTGATAATACACCAGCAATGCCCGGCGATCTTGGTAAAACCGTAAGAGAATTGTTGTCCCTGAGATTGTTAGAGAGTTTCTCCGCTCAAGGAGCTCTTGCAAGTCCTGTTTCTTCTCCCGCAAGCCAAAAGATTCGATTAGATCCTTCCGACAGTTGCGAAGATGTCCTTCGACAAATATTAGCTGAGGTACTTTCACATGTTAGTTTTGAAATTCACATTATTAAGCAAGTCAATATGCTAAAATGGAAGTGCTAATCATGATAACTTGTGTAAATATTCGCAGACATCTACATCGCATCTCAAACCTGCTGGACTAGAGATGTCGAAGTGGGATCTTCAGCCCTTTATAGATCATAAAAGATCTAATTTGTCTAAACCTGCTCTAGAACAGGTGAGTGGAGCTTTTTTCAACTTTTTTTATACTGCATTTAAATGTATTCTTACTTCCACTTTAGCTTGTTCTAATATTCCTCGTCTTTTGTTGCTTTAAACAGTTGAAAGATGCAATCCTCTCAGGAAAGCCTTCTCGGTTTGCTTCTTTGAGAGAGCGCAGTGGTTTGCCAATTGGTAATCCCATGGATGATAACAATGATGATCACGTCAATTTGCCCGATGAAAACTTGGTAGAAGTTAGCAGGAAGAGAAAATCCACTAGTGAAAGTGTAGAAGGAAAGTCATATGAGAAGGACCTAAATAACAAATCCGTGGAGGAGCAGGAGCAAGATCATAGCATTGAGGAACCGAAAGAGTGTGACAAGGAAGTTTTTAATTCTCACAAACAAACTAATGAAGGCGTGGATAAATTCGATGGAAAAAGGAGGCAAGATGCTGCGGCTGAGGATGCAGAAGGTGGTACAAAAGATTTACGTGGGCTCATAACATCTGACAAGGACATGGATAAACTTGAGCAAAATTTCCGCAAAAATGTCTCTATTGTCGGTGAAGCGGAGCAATACAATGGTGTTCCTAGAGATAATGATGTCTTGCCCAGAAATTTGCCCAATGAAAACTTGGAAGAAATCTTTTTATGCAGCTCATACCGAGCAATTCCTCATCCGAGGCGGCCAAGAGTCCGGTGGACAAAAAAAGAGGAGAAAGCATTAAAGGTACTATTTGATGATCCCTTCCGCTTTATATTTCCATCTGTTATGTCGTCAACAAATCTGTATTCGTTAAACAGATTGCCTTGTCCTTCAACTATTAGTAGAAACTTGTTATAATTAATGAACGCTTTCCCAGCATGCCTGATTGTTATATCATGTCCGATTTTTTTGAGTTATTCTAAGTTCTAACTATCAAAGATCCTGTCTTGAACCATCTCCATAGAAGTTAATGAATCGTTTACTCTCATAGAAGTATTTGCTGTAGCACAGATGTTCTCTGTTTTCATTTGATGCTTATTTTTGGTGACTAGATAAAAGAAATTCCCAAATTTGAGAGGATAATAAGAAATTTTCTTGCTTAGTAGTTGAAGAGGGAAGAAAAATAATATCTCTTTTACTTTTGATGTTTCTATTTGATTGGAAGTGACATAACCACCATATTCTTTGTATGACAATCGAATTCATACTCCCCTTTGATAATCAGAGCTCTCTATGTTAATTTTGTTTGCTTGACGAGCTTTTGGCTTTGGGAGGTTTTCATTTCTTCGGTTTGTGCTTCGCAGTCCTTTGCTCAATAACCATTTATTTCTCTCTTTTTTTATATATATTAAAGAAGTGGAAGCGGAAACTTCATAACGATGACGATAAAAGTATTCCATATAAGGAAATTTTGGAAGCTGGTGCCGGTGTTTTCCATCCAAGGCGTACTCCAACGGACCTTAAAGATAAATGGAGGAATATATGCAAAGCAAACCTACGGACCGCCTGAAGTTCTGTTCATATAGAGGTCGTATTTTGTGTTCTGGTGAAATTAACCCTCAAGACACCAGTATGTATGATAGTTGTTTTGTATGTAGTCATCAATGTATGTATCTCAGTTTCGTAGTGCTGCTGTAAATTTTTTGTAGACAACCTCAGCACTTAGTTTTTGCTGTGTAAAGATGACCAGAATTAAACTTTTGAAATGTGAATCCCATTTGACTCTAGTTTATGTCCTTGAATAGTTTAATCCTAATCATTGGTTAAAACATGGATTAATCATAAACTTTATGTGCTTATTAGAAGAGCTCAATTGACAGTCCTAGTTAGAACTGACTTAAATCACTTAAATCATAGATTATTACAGAAGTGGATAAAAACAGACAAAATATTATCCAGATAGAACACAGTTAAAAATGACGGCCAAGCTGTGTGCCTTACCTATAAGATTAAACAAGACACAAAAAAATTGATTTTCGAGTGGGTTTCTGTTCAAAAAATGTACGGTAACAGGCACTGGGGAAGAGCATGAGGCGATTATTCCAGGGGTTGTCTTTTCTTACGCGTTTATGGATTAAGTCGTCCTTTCTCAAGGGCAAAACCAGTATGTTTCTTCACACTTCAATCAATTCTCCTATTATTTTTTTATAATTTCTTTTTATATTGACAGCTAAGGCTTGTTTTAGGATATATTATACTTGTTGAAAACCGTGTGAGATACAATTCAAACGGTTGAATTTTCAACCGCGAAGCCATATTTCAATAAGGTCATGATCTTGGAAACTCACAAAGAGACTTGCTCTGCAAGTATGAGGAATCTTTGGAGCAAGTCTCGCGGCTGCATTTGTAAAAGGAACCATTAGTGATGATGATGATGATAAAATACTAGAATATCAAGTCAACTCTGAATAATTATGATAAATACAGTATACATGCTTTAGGTTTAACAAGTCATTTTATTTCTTGTTGGCTGATTGAATACATCTTTAGCTAAGACATCTCTGCGTCGTTCAACTCTCACCAATCCTCGTCCAATGTAAGTATCAATCCACCGTCGCCTCATCTTTTCATTTTTCTCAAGCAATTTCAAAATATAGGTGGTGCTTTTTCATCTCTCAATTTTAACAAGCTATCCTAGTCCATGCTTTAAGTATCAATCCATAGGAATTTTCATGAGAAAATGAATCGATTTATTTAATAGATTGATATTGGTGTTTATGTGTAACTAATGATTTGAATCTAAATTATATTGTACTCTTGCATCAGCAGTTAAGCAATGGGGTTGTCTTTCACGAAACTCTTCAGCCGGCTGTTTGCCAAGAGAGAGATGCGTATACTAATGGTTGGTCTTGATGCTGCTGGTAAAACAACCATTCTCTACAAGCTCAAACTTGGTGAAATTGTCACCACCATTCCTACTATTGGTAAGTTTTTGGCTATTAAAGTTCATTAATGCAACTGTTTCATTTATAGGGTGCAATATGATTTTTGTATTTCAGGATTCAATGTGGAGACAGTGGAATTTAAGAACATTAACTTCACTGTTTGGGATATTGGAGGCCAGGACAAGGTATGGCATGGTTACTCTGTCTCGTTGTTGTATTGCTAAATCATCAGCCATGTATGTTGTCATAAAGTTGCCGTTTCTACTTATATGCAGATTCGTCCACTGTGGAGGTACTATTTCCAAAACACTCAGGGCCTAATCTTTGTTGTTGACAGTATCGATCGAGACCGTATTGTCGAAGCAAGGGATGAACTGCACAAGATGTTGAATGAGGTGAGTAATATGAGAAGAAAATAACGATAACTGCACAAAATGTTGAATATTTTCTGACGTTGACCTCGTACTGAGTTGGTCAGGATCAATTGAGGGATGCTGTTCTATTGGTGTTTGCCAATAAGCAAGATCTTCCCAATGCTATGAATGCTGCTGAAATAACTGACAAGTTGGGCCTTCATTCCATTGGCAAGCGTCATTGGTATACATTTTTTTATTTATTCTTTTCTTTTTTTTCTTTCTCCACTTTGCCCCTTTATGGATTGACTACAAATTGTTTGCATGCAAAATGCAGGTATATTCAGAGCACATGTGCAACTTCTGGTGAAGGGCTGTACGAGGGATTAGACTGGCTGTCAAACAACATTGCTAACAAGGTAATATTGTGAAAGCATCAAATCAATTGAATGTTCGATTCACACGGTTTATCTCCTTGAAGCAAAGCTCATGTTAATAATCATTTTAATGTGTTTTGCAGGCGTAAATCCTTCAGTCGGAAGTGACAATGCACCACCCTGTGGCTTTGTTGTTTTCAATGAATTTATGATATATCTTTATATTTGTAAATCTTGTGTATCCGCCTTGGTGAAACTACTTTTATGAACTTACATGGATTTGTAAACTTCTTTTCTAATTTTCTTGGTTTCATTCCCTGCTTATTTCTCAGTTTCCGCTCTGTTTTTTGAACCCTATATCGCGAATCTTCGATTTTGGGGTTTCTCACACACATACACAGTTGCGATTTCCCCCCAATTCTTCCATGGGGAAGTCGCAAAACCACAGTTTGAAGCACTCACACCACTTTGTGCACCTGTTCCGTAGGATTGATGAACGAAGATGATATTATGGAATGACAAAATACATCATAAAATTATATTACATATAATATTATTAATAATATATATATATATATATATATATATATATATATATATATATATATATATATATATATATATATATATATATATATATATATATTATATGTTGGAAGTGGAAGACAATTGGATTATTCGGAACTAAAAACGGATAGAAAATTGTAACTTACGGTAATTTTATATACAATTATGATTCCGTTCCAAAGAAAAAAAAATCAAAAAAAAAAACAATTCCAAACTCGGATATTTTGGGAATGGATCGACCGAATTCGGAAAATCAGTTAAGATTTCGACTCTTAGGCAGGATTATTTTCGTAGCTATGGTTTCCAGGGTATTGACAATAGTCCAGCCTGGTTCAACACTCGGGAATAATGAGACAGATGTTGTCATTTCGACTTTGGTCCATATTCACTTTCACTTTCATTTGTGTCATTTTTTGGCCTTTTTTGCTTGTTGAAAACCGTTTGAGATACAAGCGGTTGAATTTTCAACTGCTAAGCATATTTTAATAAGGTCATCATCAAAACTGACCAAAGAGATTTTCTGAGCAAATCTTACAGGCTTAGAGCGTGTCTGAGGAATCTTGGGAGCAAGTCTCACGCCTGCATTAAAAAAGGAACGGTTGACATATTATTTTCTTAATGAATTATACAGTTTTATGTGTGCAGTATGATTCTATGTGTCTTGCCTAAAGAGATCAATTGTCAAAGTGCAACAGAACTATCCGTATCTTGTAAAGATAACGAGATAAAAAGTATTTCCAGTAGTTCAAAATACTAGAGAAAAACAAAAAGAGAGGCAACAATGGATTGACCCTGCATCTGCAAATTATTCCTTATTACAACATATTGATGGTGATCATTATAAAAAAACTCGAATATCAAGTCAACTCTGAATGATCATGATATATGCATGCTTAGGTTTAACAAGTCATTCTTATCTTGTTAGCTGATTAAATTACACCTTTAGCTGCGTCGTTCAACTCTCACCGGTCTTCGACAAATGTAAGTATCAATCCATTGTCCCCTCTTTTCATTTATCTCAAGCATTTCAAATTATTGATTGTATTGTGATAATCCTTGACCAATATAATTATTGATCTTACATCGTACGTCTTAGAATGATTTGAATCTGAACGGTGCAGTCTTGGTTAGCAAGTTAAGGGATGGGGTGTGCTTTCACGAAGCACTTGAGCTGGCGGTCTGGCAAGAGAGAGACGCGTATACTAGTTGATGTTGGCAAGAGAAAGATGCGTATATTAATGATTGGTATCAATGATGCCGGTAAAACAACCATTCTTTACAAACTCAAACTCGGTGAAATTGTCACCACCATTCCCACTGTGGGTAAGCTTTTTGGCTATTCAATGTTGCATATTCAATAGCATCATTACATTAAGTTTGGCAGCTTGTTGAATTTTCGGCAATTTATAGGCTGAGACAGTGAGATGTGATTAACTTTATTTTTTCAGGATTCAATATGGAGACTGTGGAATATAATAACATTAACTTCAGTCTTTGGGATGTTGGAGGCCAGGAAAAGGTATGTATGTACTGATGATTATCCTAATTAGTTTCTGTCCGAATTCAATGTATCTCAATTCTTATGCAGATTCGTCCACTGTGGAGGCACTTTTACGCGGACACTAAAGGCATAATCTTTGTTGTTGACAGCAGCAATCGAGACCGTATTGTCGAAGCAAGGAATGAACTGCACAAGATGTTGACAGATGTGAGTAAAATGAGATTAAAAAAAGAAAAGGATAACTGACTATATATATAAAAGTTGTGTGGTTGGTCAGGATGAATTGAGGGATGCTGTTGTATTGGTGTTTGCGAACAAGCAAGATCTTCCAAATGCTATGAACGATGCTGAAATAACCGACAAGTTGGCCCTTGGTTCCCTTGGCGAGCGCCATTGGTATACATTTTTATTCTTTTTCTTTTTTTGTTTTTCCAGGTTGTCCGGTTTATGGATTGAGTATAGAGTAATAATGCATGCAAATACAGGCATGTTCAGAGCACATGTGCAACTTCTGGTGAAGGGCTGCACGAGGGGTTAGACTGGCTCTCAAACAACGTTATATTGAAAACAAGGTAATTACACTGTGAAACCATGATCAATCGTCTTTCGATTCACAGTTTATCATTTTAATAATCTTTTTTATGTGTGTTTTCAGGCTTCAATCCGAATCCTTCAGTCCGAGGTGACATTGCACTCTGTATATGGCTTTTATGTTATTTTAATGTGTGCTTTTGTGGCTTATAGTTTCTTTGAAACAATGTGTTGTGTCCTAAACCCTTTGCTTCAGTCAAGAACCTGGCCATCTTATTAACTACTTCTATCAACTTAATAAATGGATTTGTTGATGATGATTTTGTATTGGGGACAATTTGTACTCTTCTAATAATCACATGGAATTTATTTGTTGGCCATTAGCAAGCAACATCTTCACTGCATGTATAATAAAGAGGTGATTTCAATTTCTTGATTTACCCCTAAATTTTCCATGGGAAATTCTCGAAACCACAGTTTGAAGAAGCACCCGGCCCCCACACATTCCGTTCCGTGTGTTTCGAATGATTGATGCACGAAGAATCTGCTGATTCAGGTAAAATATCACTGATGAATCTTACTGCATCTACACCTCCAGGAAAGAAGGATCCTGATGATTTGTGTGGGGTTGGATTCTGAATGTTGATCAACTGTTTGATAAAATGTCTGAGAGAGAGAGAGAGAGAGAGAGAGAGAGAGAATTATCTTTTGGGCCTGGACTCGTTAGCCACTAACTACTGAAATTGGGTCGCAGGCCACCGTTTTTCTGTTCCAACTATAGTCCAATACAACAACGCCAGAAATAGCAAAGTCAACGTTTCTTTTTTTGTATAGAAGAAAGTCAACATAGTCATTCCACAGACGAGTGCCCCTGCTGTTTTAGGGTTTGTACCCACCACCACTAGAGCACGTCGGTTGTTTGTAGGGATGGGATACCCCCAAAAATGAAAAGAATGGAATACAGCTAATCTGCACTTCCCTCCTTGATCACATTTATCCTGTTGTGTTCATGCCTGTCTGGACTGTACCACCACTCCTAATGGTCCGTTCAGACAAATTTTGTTGGGACCTCAATTTGGCACCTTCCTTTTACTAAAATACCCCTCACCTACAACTCTCCCTACCTCTCGCTCTTCAATATATATTTTTAAACAATTTGATTCCAGTAATTATGTTTTATTGCAATTCAGTACTGCATACATACATTATCATCTATGCAACGGTCTAATGTCTATTCATGCAACTGTCTTTCTCACACACTATCTAATTAAGCCTGAACGGCCACAATAATCCATCTCCGATCCATAAAAAACTATGCCTCCTAAACTGATTATAATCCTCTTCTTCCTCCTTTTCTCAACTGTTTATAATATTTGCTCAGCCACAGATCAGGATTACAATACATGGATATCTTGGCACGTCAAAAGTTACAAGAAAAAATGTCTAGATGATTTGAAAAAACCAGAGTACTACTACTCAACCGCCGGAGATGAAACTTATAATAAGGTACCGATGATGAGCTACCCTTCCGACTGGAGGCTGCGTACGGCTGAGATGAACAGGATGGAGATAACTGTCAGCCAAGACGGTGGCGGAGATTTCACCACCATTGGAGAAGCAATCCACACCATTCCTTTCTACAATACTCGTAGGGTCGTACTGCGTATTAATTCTGGTGTTTATAGGTACCTGGTTTTTTCTTTTTTTTTTTTTTTTTAAGAGTAGCTAGTTAATTACGAGGAGTTTATTGATTAATCTGTACTGATAATATTCATTATGTGAAAACTAATTAATTAATTAACGTATGCACGCGTCTAGGGAGAAGGTGAATATACCTAGAACAATGCGCTTCGTAACATTGGTGGGAAATGGGAGTGTTCCTCCGACCATCACCGGAAACGACACTGCGTCGACGGTGGGGGGAAGGACTTTTCAAAGTGCCACCGTTGCCGTTGATGCCGATTACTTCATGGCCATCAACGTCAAATTTGAGGTCAGCCGCCAAGCTTTTTTTTTTTTTATGTTTTTTTATCAATGTTCTTTTAATATTAATGCCATTCTCGAAAAATGAAAACGAATATATTTCATTTCATCTTCAGAAAAGAAATTATTTTTCTCAATATATAAGATTCTTATTACACGAAAAAACATTCCAAATTACTCAAATTTATTAAGCATGTATTTTTGTCGTCAGACCAACAAGGGACAATCACGATTCACGGGCAAACTGATGAAATATGACATACACACAATTAATTAATTTGTTACAGTTAGGCATCAAACCAAATAAATAAATACTAAAGAAAAAAAATACCGATCTAAAATATTGTTTTGGAAATGGGCCAGGCCCAAAAGTATTGTCAATAATGGGCTGGGCTGAGTATTCAATTTAACAAAATAACGCAGAACACGGCTCCACATGTGGTGGGGACGGTGGGCGGACAAGCGGTGGCGCTGCGAATATCGGGAACGAAAGCCGCATTCTACAACTGCAGCTTCTACGGCAGCCAAGATACACTTTACGATCACAAGGGACTCCATTATTTCAGTAATTGCTTTATTCAAGGCTCCGTCGATTTCATCTTCGGCTACGGCACTTCTCTCTACGAGGTCAGCCCAATCTTTTACTCTATTGGGCTCACACATTTTAACGGGCTTCACTATAATAAGGCCCATATTAATTTTTAAAATGGCGGGCAGAATTGCTATTTGAACTCGGTGACGAAGAAGGTTGCGTCAGTGACAGCTCAAAAGCGGTCAAATTCATCGATATCGAGTGGGTTTTCATTCAAGAACTGCACGGTGAGCGGCAGTGGATCCATTTATTTAGGAAGAGCATGGGGCGATTATTCAAGGGTTGTATTCTCATACACTTATATGGATAAAGTCGTGCTTTCTCAAGGATGGAGCGATTGGGGCAAAACAAGTCGTGACCAGTAAGTTAATTATATTCCCACGACGACTTTCATTTATTTTTAAATACGTACTAGTGATTAATGAATATTGTACTAATTGATTGATATATGTATATAGGAAAGTGTACTATGGGGAATACAAGTGTGATGGAGCAGGGGCTAAGTTGACAGGTCGAGTACCGTGGGTGAGAGTGCTCACCGATGAAGAAGCCCTCCCTTTTATCGGCACCTATTTTATCGACGGTCACACTTGGCTTATCAACCCTTCTTCCTATCAGATCACTTCTTAGTACGTTTTTTTTTTAATCTACCTCTCTAATCTTTCGTTAAAATTAATTAATTAATTAATTAATTAAATGGCATCAACCGACGAAACATCATAATATATATGACTTTTGGGTACTGTACTGTACTGTACGTGACCTTAATTAAAAGCTTGTCCACTAAACATAACCCATAAAGTACTGTTATTATAGTAGCTATAATTAGATTAGAACTAATTACCAGTAATTAACCCTGTTATTTGGGAATTTACCAAAAATAAACAAGCATCTCAAAAGATTGAATTATTGCTCATAATTACTAACCCTGTTAAATGGAAAATAAAGTTTGCTCACCAACGTAACTAACGACCATTTTTTTCTTTTTCACCAATGTCATTACTCATCACTCATCATTACCAAAATCTGCCATGATTAATTTATTATCAGAGACAATTATTAATTTTAATTTCTCTCAAAAATTATTTCAAACAAGCCACATGCCAAAGATATTTTGTGTTACATATCTACCATAGCGGCTAAACATTGAAAAATTAGTTGCACACACTTAATTCTGTTACTATCGCACCATAAAATAATTTACTCATTACTCATATATACATAACTAATTAACATTGTTTTATCGATCTTAAGCTAATTATATAAACTATTATACGAGAAAAAAGGTATAGGTATAGGTTATTGTGTTAATTATCGTAGTTGATCCGTCAAATCGGATGAAACATACATCATGCATTAATTAGCTGTCATGCTTGCAAGCTTACTTCCCCCATTTTCCCAATTATTATTAACCCATTTTACATCTTACTAATTATTAATATGCCAAAATTATGGCCCCATTATATATTCAATTTTAATTGTGATTGCTGCCCCCATTTAATTTATTGTTTTATAGTATATTCACCAATTAATTATTGATCATTTTTAATGAGAGATCATTGGTCCATTTGCAGATATATAATAATTTCTTCTGCTGGTGAAATAAAATAGGGTGATTACTCCTAATGATTGTAGGGCCTTTAAGTACTCATATAAAAATATATTTTGTTTCAACCACTAAGCTAGATGTTGAATTATGTTTTTTATTATTATTTTTATAAGTAGTGATATTGAATTACATATTATAAATGAAAACGATGAACAGAATTAAAGTTGACTTTATGCTAATAGTATTTATTAAGTACGAGACATACATGGTAAGCACCTCAAATCATGATAACCACTCACATCCCTAATTTACTCTCTCTCTCTCTCTCTCTCTCTCTCTCTCTCTCTCTCTCTCTCTCTCTCTCTCTCTATATATATATATATATATATATATATATATATATATATATATATATATATATATATATATATATATATATATATATATATATATATATATATATTGAAAGTTATAAATACACACATAGACCCCGGCCACTCTAAAACATGAGTGCAACATATACATGTGCAGCTACATGATCATGTATACCCTACTCCTAATTCCACGGCAAAGAAATAAATAATAAAATGACAGAGACAAGCTAAGGAAAATAATTATTACACAATATATTATTTTTTGAACAAATCGAGACGATGATCGGCTAATCGCAATGCATACGCAGTTGTCTTAAACTCACCCCATGTGAATGGCCGATACATACATGGATTTTCAATCGAGACAAGCTGCGGTATTGGAGTTATGCATGCATTCAGCGGCGGTGCTGCAAAATACATCATCGACGTTCTTGGCTTAACCGAGTTCGCCATCGCCCTATGCCTCACGCTCACAAATCTCCCATTCGTCATCGCCTGCAGTATCATAATTATATTAATTATCATTTATTGATTTACCGACAAACGATGGGTATTAATTAAAAATATACATATATAGACGAACCTGAAAAGCATCACCGACAAAAACGCAAAATTTATCGGAATCAGGAGGAATAGGAATCCACAATCCATCTCGGGACAAGATTTGAAGGCCACCGACGTTGTTGGATCGCAAGATTGTGAGAATCTGAGGGTCTGAGTGCTCTCCAAACCCGATTCGAGTTTTGGTGGTGCTATGATTATTATTAATATTATCGAACAGTTGGCCGGGTTTAGGGTTATTATCAATATTATTATTAATCCAATTATTATTATTATCGTCGTCGTTGAGTGAAGGAGGATAGTGATTGATTCGGAAGCAAGAGTCGCTGTTAACATCTTTAATGAGGTCACTGAAAATATATTTATCCGGGACCCACAGACCTTCAGCCACCATTTCAAGTATCTCACAAGCCAGCTTCCTAACCGCTTCCGTGTAATCATTCACAGCACAGCTGCAAACACACACCATCATTTTACAGTAGTGTCGAGGCATGCACTCGATCGATATTCAGTTTGTCAACTACATAACGAACCAAACTTGAACATATATTTTCGTTCGATCGATAAGCAAGGTATTAATTATATTTTTGTATTTAAGACAATTAAGTAAAGATTCCTAAATATTGTGGGGTACAAACGAAATTCAATTAGGTGCTCGCTGTGTAGTACTGTTGGCAGAATTGATGTGATGTGATGTGATCCATCGATCAATAATATAATTGCACATAATTATCATGAGTCCTACTACTACACCGTTATACCCTACTCTTTCTAATGACCAGCTTGCCCTGCACATTTTAATTTAATATAATACACTACTTGATCAAGAAATGGCATATATCCCATTATTAGCACAACCCAAAATCTTATTTTATTTTTTTTAGAAAATAAGATTTAATATATCGATTAATACGATGAATTATTATTAATTACCTGAACTTTGTGGGATCGGTGGAGATGGATTTGGATCTCTCAGCAATAGAATGAGGATTAGCCTCCATGAGAAGATATTCGAGGTCGCCTTTATCGCCATTGAACCCGATGTTCTTGCAACCATAACCAAATGGGCTTGGAGGCCCGGCCCGTTGCTTGTGGCATGCAGGTTTTGAGAAAAAATCAAGGCCCTCCATTTCAACTCTTGATATAATATCACTTGAAATTCCATGGTTTTCGACCTGGAAAAATCCAAACTCTTGGCATGCTTTTGTAATGGATTCGCATAGCTTTGACCTTTCGAGGCTGAGATCTATTACCGGAACACCAACCGCCGCCCGACTTTTTTTGCTTCTCAAAGGAACTACTACCATGTTTTTTTTTTTCTGGTAAAGAAAATTGAAGAAAGGAAATGATTAAATATAAATTTTATATGGGGTTTGGAGTTGGAGGAGGGATTATTGGTTTGAGTTTGCGCGCGGGGTTAAATAGAGATAACCGTTCCAGCTTTAATGCTTAAAATATTGATTAAAGTTAATTAAATAAAATAAGTAAGTACAACTATAGCGACTACTAATTATATATTATATGCTGTCAGGACAAATGATGCTCAAACAACAAAATCCATTTACTTCCGACACACATTAATATATTATTGTGTTATTTGAAAGGTCATGACTAATATCTAAAAAAAAATCTCCAAAGAATAAAACTATCGAAAAATGCCAATCTTAATTCGCAACCTCGTAACTTGGGACTATATATCAATTAAAGGGGCTTGACTGTACACCGATCGAACACCGAACTTTGATTCTTGGCATGCAAGAAATTATTATATATATGTGATATTTATACGCATGCACAATATTATATTGATTATAAAATGATGAAGAAAGAAATAAAAGAATTTCAATAGATTTGGTGCAGTTTGACTAATACAGAGACAAACACAGAAGCCTGCTAAGTGAAAGCTGTTTGACAGATGGGATTAGGTAATTTCTCGACTAAATCAAACTTCAACAAGACAGATCGAGTTAAATAAACAATTAATTAGCAGAGAAATGTTTGATGTTTTTAATAATAAAAGGGGAATAAAATAATAATTTTGTACAAGGAAAGAAAGTGTGAAGAAGCTAAGGAAAAGGGCGGCAAATATTAGGTACGGTGAATTAATAATATAATGAATGTTTAATTTTCTTGTGCATATACATATACATATACATATACATATACATATACAGGCCGTCTGTCGCTTCTCATTGGATTCTACAATTTCAGCACTTTTTATGTCACCTAAACGCGCTTTTATTCTCCTCCTTGAATGAATTAATTCTACCCTCACTTTTCACTTTTCAGTACAGTATTCACATTACTGGAAACTTTATCATATTCAAACCTAATTATATTAACCCCACTAATTAATTACTATATATATTCCATCCTTTTATTAAACAAGATCAGTAGTTGAGCATCATATATATTAAGAAAATTAATAAATATTTAAATGTTAAGAAAAATATATATAATGTGATTAACGTACAATTTCAAATAATTTTATCAAATGTAATTGGTGGGTCAAAATTAAATAAATGATAATTAATGTATTATATTATTGAGAAAGAGGAGTGTAACAAAAGCTAAAGAAAGAAAGGGAGATGCATTTTTGTTGTTGCATATATGAAAAGTGAAGTGTACAAGGAATTAATAATTATGTCTAATAGAAAGGTACGTAGTTGATTCATTAATCCACGACACATACCTGACATATATGGGACCAATATAATATTATTGTACACTACTCATTTCTTTGCTTGCGTATATACTATGTTATTTCTTGTTTAATACTACTATAATTTTTCTTACCGAAAAAGGTAAAAGAATATCTTGTTTAATTTTATGCATCAGTTATCAAATAGTAGTACATGCATGTGAGAAGTTGTTAACGTTGACGGCATATTCTGACTCCAAACGCCGCCCTTTTTGACCTAATTCTCTCGCATATATTCACTAATAAAAATTTAATTACTCCTTAAATTTAATTAGGTACAGCAACAAAATGTCTGATTCTACCAACTCATCATCCATAATCACAAATCATAATTTACAATTTAATTATTGACTCATACGTTAAACATCCTATGAGATCGATGTGCAATTTATATGATTAAGTACAACAAATAATATTTCCAACAAAATGCTGTTAACGTTATTGCTTTAAGATGTAAAATAATTGGAAACGAAATTAATAATACTAAACTAACAATTGAATATAATTTAAACATCTGTATATATAGATGCATGCATCCTAATTCATGTGTCATTTGCACGTTGGTCCTTAGAAAGAAAGATAATTAAAAAAAAAAAAAAGTAATGCACGCACGCACGCTTGCTTATCCAACTTAATCATCAAACCAAATCAAAATAAAATAAAAAGGAGAAGAAATGTTTATGTTACCATAATTGAAGGGGTGAATATATAAGTAACTCCCGGCCGGCAAATATTGCAGAACAAGAATATTATTAATACCACCCACGTTCATGAATATAAATCGAATCAAAATAATTATTATTACCCGCCAACCAACCACTTAATTATTATATATATATAATAATTCCTTAATTAAGTTGTCCGAAACCCTAATCGTGTGCCATGTGGAGCATTAATAGGAAACCACTGGTCTAATCTTTCTTTCAGCAATTAGATGAGCTTTCAGCTTTTTAATTAGTGCATGAGTGACATATATATGTAATTAGATATTGGGGATTGTGATTGTTATTACCTTTATGGGACCAAACTGTTCAACTCAACATGCCATCACCATTCTCTATTCTATATTTCAATCATTATATACTTTTATTTTTTGCATCATTAATCACAAACTTTATCATTTCATTAGTAGAATATTGATTGCTAGCTCAATTTCGTGACACAGATTTCGTTTTTGTTCCATGTTTTGTTTTTCCCGGTTAATTTGAGAAGATAAAAACTCAATAATATTTTCATATTATATTGTTCAATTTCCTTGGAATTTATTACTTGATTTATGCCCACCAAAGTCCAAACCACGTAGACGGACGTACCATTATTGTTTTTATAAATAATAAAACACTAAATCTGCAAACTTGTTTATTAGAAGACACAATCTTCTCGACGTGGACATGTATTTATAGAATAGTTGAAAATATATATTTATTTATTAAACTATTTAATATCAAGTTAATTACCAGTAGAAATATATTATTATTATGGGGTCATTAGCAATACACCTCTCCAATAGATAAAAAATAGTGATATGTCCATACCATAATTCTTCCTTTGTGAAAACCCCCTAGAATATTTATTTCCAATTTTACCCTTATACTACCCATTTTTTTTAATAATTATCTAGTATTAATAAAATTCCTATTAATAAGGCAATTAAATCCGCACGTTTTTTTTTAATAAATATCTACTATTTACAACATTCCTATTAATAAGGCAACTAAATCCGCATTATTTACAAAATTCCTATTAATTAGGCACTTAAATCCCGCTAATTAGGATTAATTAGTATAATTTATCTCAATTATTCATTTTTTCTCTCTTTCTATAATAACAATTTAATTCCTAAAAATTTGCTTCCAAATTCCTAAAAAATTGCTACCAAATCAAAAAAAAAAAAAAAAAAAAAAAATCGGACTTTATTTTTTTATTTTATATTTTATATTGTTTTCGGACTTTATTTAGTCATTTATTATTATTTTTTTATTTTAAATATTTTTTAATAAAAATAATTTTTTTTTTATTTTTTTTAAACAAAAAATTGATTTTTTTCTCTCCACAGGTTTGCAACGCCGAATATGACTATGGTTGAATATGACTATATGTGACTATATTAACTGTAGTCATATTCGACTATATGGTCGAATATGACTATATTAACTGTAGTCATATTCTCTTTTTATATTGTTTTTTTTTATATTTTGAACTTACAAATTCCGATTATATGGCATAGTCATGTTTACCAAATCATATAAAACAACGAAGATTCCCTATTGTTTACGAAAACAATCCAATCAATATCCACACAAAAAATCAATTTGAATCTACTTACTCGAAGTCAACTTGAAAACAAGATGATAGATTATATTCAACAATAGTCATATTCGAATATGACTACAGTCATATTCGAAAAATACATAAATATAACTATAGTCATATTCGAATATGACTATAGTCATGTTACTGCTGTTGTTCATATCTGAAAAAAAAAATCGAAAAATACAAAAATAAAGATAGAAAAATAACGAGAGAGAGGGATGGGAGTCGACGACAACGGCGGTGGTGGCGGTGGTGAAGGAAAGAGAGTGAAAGAGGCGGCGATGGTGGTGGTGGTGGCATCTGGAAAAAAAAAACTGAGAAAACGATAAAGATAACGAAAAAAGAGAGAAAGAGCCTTACGTGGAAACGAAGGAGGAGGCGACGGCAACGAGCGACGACGGTGGTGGTGGTGTACAAATCTATGTGGAGACGATGGTGGTGTAAAGAGAGAGAAATCGACATAAACAACGAACACGAGAAATTAATAAATCACTAATCGAGTGAATCATCGATAGTCATATTCGAACCAGACTATAGTCACGTTAATGCTTCTGCTCCAGATCTAGAGAAAAAAAAAATCGAAAGTAACGAAAGAGAAGGAGGGGGAGGCGACGACAACGACGGTGAATGAAAGAGAGAGTGGGGAACAAACAAGAAATTCATAAATCACTAATCGAGTGAATCAACAATAGTCATAATTATTAACAGAACAGTGAATATGACTATTATGTGATTACTCTGTAAATCGAGATAAAATGAAATCATATACAACTCGGACGACACAAACCCCATACATTTTGCTCTGAACAAAACAAACGTTCGTAAATTGCGAACCAAACATTATAATCCATAGACTAAATTAAGAAAAAAAAAAACAAAAAAAAAAAACAATTACATACAATCTCTGATCTTTTTCACGCAATTTTTCTTCAACATCAAGCATAGAGCGCTACAAAGACGACGACTAGGCACCTCGATCTCGCCCAAAAATACTTGCATATATACAGATCTGTCAAAAGACGAAAAAAAGGGAAAAAAAAAAAAGACGAAGAAGAAGAGAAGATGAGAGATTGAGAACGTGAGAGAGAGAGAGGGGGGGGAGTGAAATAGTGAAATAAATTATATCACATTAAAAACCTAATCACATAAGGGCACTTTAGTCTTATCATGTCTAGTTAGGGGGGTCTCACTAATTAAGAATGAAACTTGGGTGTAGGCAAAAGTCTTTAATAGTCAATTGAGTTTAGTTCAAAATATTTTCTATTTGAGGGGTTATTGCATATTTCCCCTATTATTAATTTACAGAAATATTCATATGGATTGAATTAGGCTGCTTAACTGGTCCAAATTTAAGATTGGCTCAGTATCTAACTATATTTTCAGTTTAGCCCAATGTACATAAGTCCTTTTCAGAAATGGACTTTTAGCCCACTACAGAGATGGGGGCTAAACAGTCATTTCAACAGAACTAACTGCAGAGGATTTGGGTCGATCAAACCGTCCGATCTAGTTTCCCCCAAATTACTCCGATTCTTACCCGTCGGAAAACCCTAATTTCCCCTCCCTAAACCCTAATTTCTTCCTAATTAAAATAATTCAATATCAAATACCCAACTTCCTTCGAAATTACTACACAATATGGATTTCCAATTTTTATCTATCGTTTGTATGGAAAAAGTTCGATTGTAGACGACGCTTCTCTATGATCGTTTTTTCTTTTATTAAAAAAAAAAAGAGTAATATAGAAAAACCTGGGGTTTTCAGATGGATGCAAAGGATATATTGGGATTGCCGAAGAATTTGCCTATACAAGAAAAGAAGTCCAAGCCTCCCAAAGAATCTCAGAGAAAACCTGATGGCATTTCTCGCGAGGTTTATACGACGTTCTTTTTTTTTTTTTTTTTTTTTTTCTTTCTATATTTTGTTGAAATATTCGATTGCATTTGAATTGCTTTGACGGGGTGTTGTAGGTTTATGCCCTTACAGGAGGATTGGCGCCTTTGATGCCTGCCATTGATGTGAATCAATTGAAACGAAAAGCGCAATCCGAGAATGAGAAGGTTCTCATGTTGTTTATGTCTATTGAAAATATCCCTCTTGGATTTCTGTTTAAACTTTGTAGGTACTCTTCTTTTGCTCTGCAGATTACTTGGCAATGGCTTCCTTTTACGAATTCTGCTAGGAAAGACAACCTGCAGCTTTACCATTGGGTATGTTTCTTGGATATTTAGGCTATTACTTCTGGATCGTGCACATGCAAAATTGACAAGTACTGAATCTCTTATGTTTGTAGGTTCGAGTGGTAAATGGCAATCCACCCACTGGTGATTATTCGTTTGCAAAGTGTAACAAAGTAAGCCAAAGTATTCTAGAATTGATCTTCATTCAATATATAGTGGTACTCAAATTGTTCATTTGTTTGACACAATGCAGTCTGCTGATATCATCAAGTACACTGATGAGGAATACGAGAAGTATTTGACGGATCCTGTATGTTCCTACTTCAGTTTTAGTATTCTGCTTTGTCATACATAATCAACAGCAACAGTTTGGTTCTTTTCGTACACTTGATATCAATCAAACTGCAAGAATGTCTTTTCTCATTCACCGTCGACACTTTGAGTTGGATTGCTGAGCACTAAGATTCTATGAGCTTTGCCATGATATTTGTGCTGACCTGTCACATCTTTATCGTGACCCTGACTTTTCCAGTACTTCTTGTGGTTTATCTTTTGTGACTGAATTGTGTGAACTGTATTTTCTAGTAAGAACTTCGAGTAGAAATTTAGAAGGTTTGCAATGAGAGGTACTATAGCCTAGTCTAGAGGGCATAAATTGCTGTTTGCTATCTCAATCTAGTTTCTCATGCTCCGATCTCATTTCAAATACATTTTAAATCTGCTAATTTAATATCCAATAAATCCTATTTGAAATAGATGGAGGACTTCAACTAGTTTCGAACGGTAACATACTTTTAGCTCCCTGTCGTTTTTTTTTCTCTTTTTTTGTGTTCAAATCACAAAAAATGTGTTTAGTTGGAATTTATGTGTCACACCATATATTTTTGTAGTCTAAAGCAATTTCTACAAACATAGTCACTCATGTGCCTCAGACAGTGATTTGGCATAAAACAAGAATAACCAGACTGACTCACATAGGTTCTCAATCCTAATCGTCCAGAAGATATAATTTGAGTGTTCACTGATTCATATCGCTAACATTAATTGATCTTCAAGTTAATACAGTTCATTGTGATAAGTACCTAACGGCCAATTTTGAAGCTTATCTCAGTTTTATTCCGTATTCTTCCTTTAGGCATGGACCAAGGAAGAGACAGATCAATTGTTTGATTTGTGTGAACGTTTTAATCTCCGCTTCATTGCGGTAGCTGATAGGTTCCCGTCAACAAAAACTGTGGAAGAACTTAAGGATCGTTACTACAGTGGTACCTATTACCTTTATATCATTGATAATTACCTACTTGGTTGGATTACTTTGGGAATTAAAAGAATCAAGGCTGAGTAACTTATGCTATTTGAATAAATACAGTTTTTCAGACGGTTTTGATTCTTATCTTCCTATATTGTTTGTGCAGTATCTCGAGCCATCTTGATTGCCAGAGCTCCATCTCCTGGCGATGTTTCTGCACATCCACTTGTAAAGGTTTGATGAAGTTGCCTATCCGCTAATGCTAGTCTCCCTCGTCTTTTAACAATTCATATTTTGACGTGTGTGTTTAGGCAGAAATTTGGCATTTGCCATCTCCTAAATGTTGAAACCTCTTTCAATGATGTAGGATGTTTACAATGCTACTCAAGACACCGAGCGAAAGCGTGCACTCAACTTGCTGCTATCTCATACAAAGCACCAAGAGCGCAGGGATGTTGAGGTCTGAATATATTTTTTTTACATTCCCAGTGACGTCAATAGATAATTTTTAAGATATTGTTTATTTTCCTTTTGTTTTGTTTTTTGGTTTTACTCCCAACTTTTACCATTGGCAGGTTCTTGCTCATGCGAAAAGAATATCCGAGGCACGGAAGACTATAAAGGTCTGTTTGAACCCTATTCCCCCCTTAGCTTGCTTTGAAATAAAGGCATAATAAGTAAATGTGTATACCATTTTTATGTATTGTATTTGAATACTGTCCTTTTTGTCATTTAAAGAGGGTTATTCTAGTCTTGTGATTCATTTCTTGTTCTTTAGGCTTCTGCAAATTTGGTGTTGCCGGTCTTATCAGATACTGGTACACTTGGTGCTGATAAGCCTATTACAACTGCGGATACAGTCAACCCTTCTACAAATTCTGAGTTTCCCTCTTCTACTACAACTCCTGTGTCAGAAACTGCTTCAGTTGTGGCCTCTCTTCGCATGGTATGCCCGAAACCTGATAGATGATACTAAACTCCTCGTTTCTCTTCCTATTTTCAGCTCGTTTATAATTTTACTTGTTTCAGCAAACTAATTGGTCCAATTAGATTTTACATATCACTTCCTGAGTCCTATTTGCGTACCTACATTGGTGCATCCACTATAGTCCAATTATAAGTTTTCAATAATGTTGACAAGGTTAGATTAAGTGGAAAGCACATAAATATGTAGTTTTCATTTTTCAGTCTCCCTAAATCAAAATAGTAACATCTCCCAAAATGACATTTCTCTTCTCCGAAAATGTTCAAAGCATCCTAACCATTGCAGTGATGAACACTTTACCAAACATAAAAGTTAACTACATCACATTTGCATTGCCCAATTTGTTTACCGAAAGCGACAAACATTCTTTTGTTTCTTGTCTTAATGTAGTTCTCAAGTGTGTATCTTGATCTTGTTTTTGTCATGAAGAAATACCTTTGTATCTGTTCGTGCTCCTGTTTCGCTTTCTCTTTTTTGCTTTTTGGATGTGATTTGTTAGGGGAAACTTTTCTTACTATATTACTGATGAAGATAATATGCAGCTACGAGTCTACTTGCGGACATATTCACTTGAGCAAATGGTACAAGCTGCCAGTTCATCTGCGGGACTTCGGACTATCAAACGGGTTGAACAGACTTTGCAAGATCTTGGGGTTATTTTGTTCTCCTTCAGACTTGAAATCTAATTTTGATTTTGAATATTCCCAATTATCTGGACACTTAAATCCGTAAATGATTTTGAATATTCCCAATTACAGGTGAATTTAAAGCCAAAGGTTCCCACAAAGGCTGTGTGTGCAGAGCATCTTGAACTAAGAAAGGAGATACTGACTCTATTGAATCTTCAGAAACAGGTTTCTGTTTTGTTAATTCATTCCGTCTTGTGTAGATTTCTATTGTGTTTGTGTGTGTGTCCCACACAGCAGTAACCCTGATTTAGGATGTCTTCCGGTAAACCCGACTTTTATGTGGGTCATTAGTTTCCTAGTTGTTTCATAACCTTTCATCATTGATAATCAGTTGCAATACAAGGAGGCAGAGGGTTCATCATTACGTGATGGTACATTTACAGAAACTCCTGGTACACCTCCAAAGGTGGGCGTAACTTTTTTTTTTTTTTTAAATATTCTATTTTCCCATATAGGTTTTGCCCTCAGTGATATATGAAATGTTTTTTGTTTTTCAGCAGCAGTCGGTGCGAGCTGTAGATCTTGATCGAACATTTACCCCTGATTCATTAAGCACTGGAGGTAACAATAACTAATATTTTGCCCACTTGTCATGTTTTATCCGTAATTTGAGTCCTTTGCCTGTTCTTCTGACATGGAATTGATGATGGCACTGAATTTCAGGGGAAAGATTTGGCAAAAGGGAACAAAAGCGCAAGGTACACTCCAATATTTTAACTGTTAATTTGATTAGTGCTTATCATCAATAAATTGTTTGCTGAAATGTGACGCTGCAAATTATGGTGTTGGTTTTGAAGGGCCCGGGGAGATTAGCAGAAGCTCCATCGTCACCTGCTCAGTCGAAAAGACCAAGAAAGTACAAGGCTTCAGATTAACTTTTAATAAATATTTGGGAATCGCAGATATCTTTGCTACTCTGTTACCAATTGCAGATATATCTAGTAGAGTTTAGCTGAAGATGTGTGTTTTTTGGGCTCCGAAAGTCGGCTTTCTTTCTCACTGGGGATTGCAGCATGTATCACACCAAGAAGCAGGCTGCTAGCTTTAGATATTAATCCTTATTACCACCCTCAAGGTTGTCCTTATTCTTCTATGATGTAAATACAACTTTCCTATGGCAGTTTTGATTTTAATGTTATTTGTATGAAATGCTGACTGATCAGGAAATTTAGTGCCTATGAAAGAGGAATTGTATTTGATTGGTGATGTTGGGGGTTACCCTTGTTGGTTTCTTGTTATTTATTTGTTTTGACACTTTTTTGGTGTAATAAAACAATTTACTTATTAAAAATATCATGCGTACAAGGATAGTATAATCACAAATCTCAAACATAAAGATACTATTTGTTGCATCATCATCACCAATAATGTAATCTTTACTAAATGAAATCAATTATCAATGGACAGTAGAGAAATATTTCCAATTTTATAAAACTCCAGATACAGATTTGCCTTTAATTTCATTTCGTGCACAGACATCTTCCATCATCATCCAGAAAGAACTAAATGGCAAACTCAACATTGACGATATCTGGGAATTTCTCCTTAATCGCTGCTTTAATCCCGGATCCAATAGAATCGGGGCCAACATACTTTACACTGCAGTTACCATCCACAACAGATAATACTTCCACACTCCCACCAAAGTTCTTAATGGCTGGTCTTAAGATATCCAGATGCCTGTTTACTGCCTGCAGATTCAACCATCGATCATAACACACCATTCAATCAATATTGGCTCAGATATATAGATAGACATACAAACTTACCTCAACATTGGTCTCAGTGATTTGTTGATCGTATACTTGACATATATCTTTGATCGCATCTCCGAATTTTTCCTTGAGAACCTTTTCAATTCCCAGTTTCATTGTTGTTGTTGAACTGGGACAGCTTTCGCATGCTCCTGAAATTGAGAAAGCAAAACGTAAACCCTCGATTCATACCCCTAAAACAAATGCGTTTTATTTCAGCATTTGAAGTCTAAACTTCAACTAGACATGGAAATATGCTGAATTAAACTAGGTCAGATAGTCATAAATATCCAAACACAAGAAGTAAGACAAGTGAGTAAGAGAAATTTCGTATTCAATTCTGTTACTTTTCTGTACGGATTTCTCAGGCTTCTCTTCAACTAAATTATCCATAGCCATACAATTGTTAAATTATCAGACAACGTTTATCATTTATGCAGGTATGAACACCCCAATTTTGCATCTCGATTAATCACGTGTTTCTAATTTCTAAGTAGTTTTTAACAATTCAATGATCTCTGTATATCACGAAAACTCGTGCGAAAATTGGGGTACCTTGGAGCTTGAGCGAGACGACGCCGTTTTCAACCGATACAACATCAACGTTCCCGCCATCGGCGATGAGATAAGGACGGACGTTGTCGAGAACCTTGTCTACGTTTTCTGAGGTGAGCTCGAACTGCTCGGCGGAATACAATCCAGGCGCCGATGCTTTAACAACAACGAATTTCCGATTATTGAGTTTCAACTGCCTGAAATTTGCTGCTAGTGATTGAAATTTGGGGGATTTGAAATTTGGGGATTTCGTGGATTGGATTAGGGAGAAGGCGAGGCTTGTGGTTGCTGCTATGGATGCCGTCGTCATTTTTGCTGCTCAGCTCCTCCAGCTTTTCCGCTTCTGCTTGGGGTGCTTATAGTATATTTGAAAGACTTGAGGAGGCAATGTGCAAATATGTAAATATTATCGGTTGGAATTGCAATTCATTATATTTGAATGATGATGGAAGCGTATACAGTAAGCTAAAACCTAACCAAAGACACCAGTTTCAAAACTCTGCTTCCCTCTTCAATCTTCATCATATACTCTCTCTCTCTCTCTCTTCTCTCTTTCTCTCTCTAAAGTAGACAAGACAAGACAAGGCAATCATGCCGACGACGACGCCTGAAAGTGGAGGGAAAGAAGAGCCGTTCGAGAAAGACGCGCAAGTAGAGGTAAGCTTCGAGGAGGAGGGTTTCCGCGGCTCCTGGTACACAGCCACCGTCCTCCGCCCACCATCCTCCAGGAAACCTCGCATTTCCGTCCAATTCCACACTCTCACCGTCAAAGACCCCCTAAACGACACCACCCACCCCCTCCGCGAGTCCGTCGACCTCATCCTCGTCCGCCCTATTCCGCCCCGCGAATCCCGACGCAGCTTCCGCGTCGACGGCTGGTGGGAGGGCATCGTCATCGCCGTTATTGACGGCGGCACTCGTTACTCCGTCTACTTCCGCTCCTCCCGTGAGCAGATTGATTTCCCCGAGTCTCTGATTCGCCTCCACCGCGAATGGGTTCATGGCAAGTGGGACCCTCCTTTGGATCATAACGCTAAAGTTGATGATCAAAGCCCATGTGTCTGAAATAAATTAGGTCTGAATTCCTTCTTTATCTGCAACTAATTGTCTTTCCTGTAACTCACTCTATGTATATACTGAACACTCTATTTGATGCATTATTTCCTGCATTTGTTCATAAGTGATGCAAATTTTGTGTGAATTCCGATATAACACTCACCATTTCACGAGGCGTAATTGTCTATGTATTGTATTCTGTTTTCTGACATGAGAATCAAAGAATTTTAGAGCCTAAATTTGTTTTCGTTTTTGAATTCTCGTTAGTTGTTTTACTATGGCTTGTTTGTTTTTGTTACAATGAAATTCTTGATTGCATGTGTGTACGCTTGATCCATTAAATTTACAAATGAAGATACAACTACACAGGCATGTTGCTTGTGATCCAACTTAACATACGTAGTTTTATGACAAGTGGGAGCAATGTGCATCTGTTCTTTATAAGGAAACTCCATACTTTCATATGAAATACAAGTATAATAATGGACGTGAAAACTCGATAAAAATGGCTGGAAATTGAAATCTCCATCGGTCACCAGCTGATTATTCGTTCTTTCCGTGTACTTGTGTGCATTACTTGTTATCAGCCTTTTTCTCTTTATTTTTTCAATACTGGATTAAATTACGATTTTATGTATCAAAAATTTGAGCTTTCAGAATTGTGTTGTGGGGCCTGACATATTACATAAGTTGAAATTAGACTTTATCGGCGTTACTAAAAAAAATGAATATTTTAATGTATCAACAACATGAAACGCTATTGTCTGTCTGCTCTTTTGAATTTCAGTTTGTGCTTTTATGTTCTTACATTTTGAAATAAATAGACTTCAGACTTTGTGGTGATTTGTTTTTCCGATATATCACTCACCATTCCGATAACAATATTTGTTATCTTACAGATATTCTCTATTGAAGATTTGTGCCGTGTGTTCGATGATTTTGTAGTACGTTGACCTGGATGAGTGAGGTGGTTTGATCTGATGTCGTTAACAAGGTGGCAGCTTCTTTACATACAATGTAAAGATTCAATGTCCAAAGATATATCTTCTTTTTTTTGTGGATAAAATATATATTAGTCGAATTCCTGCAAAAAAGAAAAAAGATTTCGGATTTATGAGATATGGTGATAATTCTGTTACGTGTAACTTATTTCTGAGGAAATTGATTGCACGAGTAATAGTTTAATTATGCAGCACTCAGATCCATCTTCTTTTGATAATTACTCTAGGCCATTCATCTACTGTTATTCTTGCACCATAAAGGCGAAATCCGTCGCCCCCGGGCACCGACAAATATTTGCCGGAGGAATGTAAATCAGGTGAATCAAATATGTTGTTATTCGTATTTACATCTCATGTTATTGTGCTTGATTAGTCATTGTCACAATTAATTAAATTAGAGTTTGTTAGGTGTGCTGTAACAACATGTTCTCTCATATGTTTGTTACTTTGGATGAAGTGCTAAAATTACATTATTGTGCAATTTGTACTGAAACTTCACTATCATGTGCAATTGGGGATATGGGATGAATTAATGCCTAACTTTAGACATCCTCATTCAATTTTATACCTAACTTGTAACTGCATTTTACTACTGTATCATCCTATGTCGAATCAGTTATAATTATCGTAGGGACTATTTAATTGTACCAAATTATAAGGTTTCAACTGCACAGCTCCCCACACACACAAGAAGAAAGGAAAAAAGAAAATTGAAAATTACCTGTTAGAGAATTTCCCCAGCTGTAATAATTTAATTAGTTGGACGGTCTTAATGGCGATTCTGCAAAGTCATTAAAAAGGAAGTTATTACACCCTCATGGTGGATTTGGTTCATCTTCACCAAGGGCTTGTGACTAACAGCGGTGTGGATATCCTATTTTATTCAAATTTGACATTTAATTATTTTTCATATATAAATAATAAAAAGAATGTTTCGAGTACAATCACTGTCAAGACACCAATATATATATATATTTTTATTGAAGAGTATGACAAATTCAATATATATAGTAAGCAAGAAGTATGTATTAAATAGGTGATCGAAGATGATAATAACAAAAAAAAGATTGTACAACAGTTGTATGATAGTGATGGTGTGTGGTTGTGTATTAGTTCAACTTAAATTCACTGGTAATTGACTGACGTGGTTGCTGAATACAATACAATAAATAATACATGCCTAAATGAGTATTAAGTAAATAATTATTAAGAGTAATTAAAAAATTGAACCACCCTAAACCCCTATGTAGATAACATATGTATTTACTATATATCCATTGGTTTCCACTTGCCAGTACTAACAGTAACAGCGTTGTATGTGTATATTTAAGGCAGGCAGACAGCCACTTTCCCCTTCCCAACATCTTCTTCACCAATAAAGCAACTTTTATCTTCTCCTCCGAATCCGATCCATCTCCACACTAATTCTCATCTTTCCATTCTTTCAGGTTAATTTCTCTTTTTCATCTTTAATTATATTTGTCGCTAACAAATACTATTTCTTAACTTATTGTATTTTTATATTCTTTTAGTTGAGATTTTATGTGCGTGGGTCGTTCGATGATTTTCAATTTCATGTTGCCCTTTTCAACATTCTTATCTTTTTTATTTTTATTTTTCCGTTGTTTTATCGATTCATTTTTAGTTCATGTCATCAGCATGGCTTTAAAAATAAAATAATAAAAGATGCTGCATGAGAATCCATTTTTTCTATTTAATAATTTCGATTGATTTCCTCAAAGTATATATTAATTATTAATGAACAAAGGCTCCAAGTTTTGCCTGCATTTATGGTGGCCAGAAAACCAGACCATGACTTCATTTTTTTTTTGGCTTTTTGCACGTCCAATTCTTCGATGTGCTCGTCGTCAAATTTCTTACATCAATAGATTTTGATTTTGTTTGTGCAGAAAATGAAGAAATTCGCAGTGAAGGTGGAAGAAGGAATTAAGAGTAGTAGTGGAGATGGGAAATTATCAGTGGGTCCCGTTTACCGGAATCTACTCGCCGAACATGATTATCCGCCGGTGGATCCCAGTTTATCTACTGCTTGGGATGTTTTCAGGTCATCTTTCATATTCCATGTATATTTTAACTAAATACTACTAACTTAACTCGCTACTTTAATTTGTATTTACCATCTCTAAATTTTCTGCATAATAATTATGAGTTAATTGCAAACGATGCCCCTCTAAAATATCTAACTAGCAAATATCCCTGTCAAATAAACGTGACCCAGACCGGTCCCCTACCTTGTGAAATTTTTAAGACGAATATACCCACTTCTATAGGGACTGAATTACAATTTTTCCAAAATACTTAATTTCTCCTTCTCCCGCCACCTCCCCCCACCACGCACCGCCACACAGCTCAAAACACATCGAACACTGAACACACATCTCTTCCGGCCATCTTTTACTTCTTCTTCCATCCATCTTCTCCGGCTGATTTTTCCCGGCGACTACTTTCCGGTTCGCACAAGGCGCATCTTTGATCCCGGAGATCTTGCCGATGCCGTACAATTCAGCGGTGGGCTCCAGCGGGCAGGTTAATTGGGCGGATTTGGGTTAGATGTATGAGGATCCGAGGAAGAGGAGTTTGTGGGCGTTTTGTTTTAAGGCGAAGGTGATGACGTTGGTTTGAGTCTGGAGGTTGACGGTGATGAAGTCGGCGGGGTAGGTGGTGTTGGCGTTGATGCCGCCAACTTTGTCGGCGGCGAGGATGACGTAATGGGGTTTGTCGGCGGCGAAGAAGGCGTCGACGGAGGATTGGGATTGTAGGTCACATTTTATTTTTTACGGGGATTTGGCAATTAGGTATTTCACAGGTCTACCATTTGCAATTAACTCGCATAATAATTAACGATTAAGTAGTTATAAGCATTTTGTTTTCAGTTTATCATCAAATTAAAGTTTACAATGTGCAGATCATCGGTACAAAAACATTCTGGGAACAGGATGCTGGGTTGGCGTGAGTTAGTGAACGGGAAGGTAATAAAATACATGCTACTGTTTGATATGATCCTTTTTTTATTATTATTTTTATTTATTAACTGTAGAATAAAAATTAAGATATTTTTCCTGCTTCATTCTTTGATCTGCAGTGGGGACCTTATGTTTGGAAAACTTACAAACAAGTTTATGAAGAAACTCTTTATACCGGTTCTGCCCTGCGCACACACGGTATCGAACCTGTAAGAAAAATGCATATAATTGTCAGTTTATAATCTTCAAAAAAAATTGACTCCAAATCCTTTGATCAAATTGAATAGTTGTCTTACTGTATGTTATAGGGTGCTCGAATAGGCATTTATGGATCAAATTGTCCTCAGTGGATTGTGGCAATGGAGGTCAGTTATCAGTCTCTCTCTCTCTCTCTCTCTCTCTCTCTCTCTCTCTCTCTCTCTCTCTCTCTCTCTCTCTCTCTCTCTCTCTCTCTCTCTCTCTCTCTCTCTCTCTCTCTCTCTCTCTCTCTCTCTCTCTCTCTCTCTCTCTCTCTCTCTCTCTCTCTCTCTCTCTAAGTATTAACATCACCTGTTTTGACAGGCATGTGCCGCCCACAGCTTAATTTGCGTTCCGCTGTACGATACCCTCGGTAAGCATTTCTTCCTTACTTGAAGGATAAAATTTATTTGTTGGATTTATAATATTAATTAAGAAGTTTCCGAGTAATTTGGGGAAGGTTTTTTAACTGCAACTTTTTGAAGAATCGAATGGCCTAATCTAATTTTTTTTTTTCGTAATTCAGGGCCAGGAGCAGTTAACTACATATTAGATCACGCAGAGATCGATGTTGTCTTCGTAGAAAATAGAAAAGTCAAAGAAGTGAGATCATCACAGAGCTTTATTCTTCATCAATGTTTTTAGAATCTTCATTACATCTTTTAACTAAAACAAATATCTATTGCAGCTTCTGAGTCCTGAATGCACTCATGCTCAAAGGCTAAAACGTGAGTGTTAAATGTGAATCTTAATCAAATTATGCCCTTTAAAAATGTTTTGTACTGAGTTTAATTTTGGTTGCAGTGGTTGTCTGCTTCACTTCACTGAAAGAGGAAGAGGTGGATAAAGCTGCCTCTATTGGCATAAAAACGAGTCCGTGGGCTCAGTTTCTTCATATGGTAAATTTTCTTCAATTCGCTCTGTTTATCATCTCATTTTTTAATGTTTGAAATTAAAATGTAGATATTCTTTGCTAAATTTATTATTCTGCCTTCCTTTTTGTTAGGGAAGAGAAAATCCAGCAGAGATTTCACCACCAAAGCCATCTAATATATGCACAATTATGTACACCAGCGGCACCAGTGGGGACCCTAAAGGTGTCATATTGACACACGAAAACATTTCGACGAACATAAGAGGGGTTGATCTTTTCATGGAGCAATTCGAAGACAAGGTACATACATTTCTTATGAGTTCTCTGTAATAAAATATAAGGTCTTAAAAAGTTTTGCAGAAAGCTACTTACACTCGTTTATTGGGGAACCCCTTGATAGATGACGGTGGATGATGTGTATATATCATTCCTACCCCTGGCTCACATTCTTGATCGTATGATCGAAGAATATTTCTTTCACAAGGGTGCTTCTGTTGGCTACTATCACGGTGTAAGTTGCTAGATATATCTCCCTTATTCGATTTCACTGTTTTTTTTAATTTCTAATTATGTTATCTGCTGTGTATTGAAGGATATAAATGAATTGAAGGATGATCTGATGGAGTTAAAGCCGACATTTTTGGCAGGAGTGCCACGAGTTTTTGAACGAATACATGAAGGCACAAACTCGTTTTTATTCCTTCTTTTTTTTCTTCTCCTTAACTGTGTTTCAATGTATGTTTAGCTGTTGTGTTTTATAATCTGTCTTTCAGGTGTACTAAAAGCACTTGAAGATCTCAACTGGAGGAGGAGGAAAATTTTCGACATGCTCTACAAATAGTAATTGACTTGCCTATTTATTATTGAATGAAAAACAAACTCATCGATTGATATGCTAATAATACCTTTTGTATTTTACGATACACAGCAAACTTTACTGGATGAATCGAGGGCACAAAAAGAAAGATGCATCTCCTCTGGCAGATCTACTTGCTTTTGGGAAGGTTGCACTTTTCTCCTTTAGAAGAAAAATAAATCATCTTAATTTTTTTTTTGAAAAAAAATTAAAATATTTTGGTTATTTTGTTTAGGTGAAGAACAGGTTAGGCGGCAGAATACGTCTAATAGTCTCTGGCGGGGCTCCATTAAGCAGTGAGGTGGAAGAATTCTTAAGGGTTACTTCCTGTGCTTTTGTTGTACAAGGCTATGGTAAATAACATAACAGTCATAAATTTTCAAATATTTTTTTTTTTTAATGTGAGATTAATTTTTTTTATACTTGCAGGGCTGACAGAGAGTTGTGGATTATCCACTCTCGGCTTTCCAGACGAAATGTCCCTAATCGGAACGGTAGGGTCAGCATTTGTTTACACCGAGATCCGTTTAGAAGAAGTCCCTGAAATGGGCTATGACCCGTTTGGCGACCCGCCCCGTGGTGAAGTATTGCTTCGTGGGAAAACGGAATTTGCAGGATACTACAAGAATCCAGAACTGACACAGGAAGTTGTTAAAGATGGATGGTTTCACACAGGTTAATTTAATTAGTCTTCGTCTTTTTATGTATTAACACCATTATATGATATTGAAAATTAAAAACTAATCTATTATTTTTTTTCGACTATCAGGCGACATAGGAGAGATGTTAGAAAACGGAGTTGTGAAAATCATTGATAGGAAGAAGAATCTGATTAAGCTGTCTCAGGGAGAGTATGTTGCTCTCGAATATCTGGAGAAAGTGTATGGGATTACACCTATTGTTGAAGATGTAAGAAAGTTGATTAATTAACTCCATTTAGTTTCTCGTCATTTTTAATTATTATATATTATTACGATTCGTTAACCGGTGATTCGTTTTCTAGATATGGGTGTATGGGGACAGTTTTAAGTCAATGCTGGTTTCAGTTGTGGTACCGAATGAAGAGAACACCAAAACTTGGGCAAAGCAAAATGGTCACAAAGGGTCCTTTGCAGAAATATGTTCTCTTGACAAGCTCAAAGATTATATCCTCGTCGAGCTTAAGTCTACAGCTGAGAGAAACAAGGTCAGTTTCGTCAATCTTGAAAAACACAAATTACATTAAAAAAAAAATCACAATTCTTGAAATTATTTATAGTCATTATGTGACTGATATTCGATTTCTTGGTTCGAACCAGCTGAGAGGATTTGAGAACATCAAAGGTGTAATTTTGGAGCCTAAGCTGTTTGAGCTGTCTGAAAAAGAATTGGTGACTGCAACACTGAAAAAGAGGAGAGACAGATTGCTGAAGCATTATAAGGTAAAAATTTAATATAATTATGCTGATTTATTTTACGAGTAAGTTAGGCAAAAATTCACAGTGAAAACGTACCATAATGCAGGTGGAAATCGACGCGTTGTACCAGCGGCTAACGGGAAGCAAAGCATAATTGTTTAGGACAAATTGTTGTCCTAAAGCATATTCAAGAAACATCAGGAAGAATAATTGTCATATTGAGGAAGGATGATTATGTCATGGATTTATGTATTATCTGGGTTTTTTCAGCAGACCACAGCATGTTACTGTTTATCATGAGCTCAAAATTTGCGACGAACCGGGGGAAGCCTGTCTTATACGCCAGAATTAATCAGGCGAAAAAAAAAATAATAATAATATTAATAACAAGAGATTTATTGCTTTGAAGGCGTATGCCATCTGCTAATATAATTATTAATCAGGCTTTGTCTGTTTTGGAGTGGGCTTATTTTCAGCTGGGTCAGTTCCTGGACCGAACCTATTTTGAGCCCGAGTCATATGTTTTCTTAATAGTTTTTATCACCAAACTTATATTGCAATTGAGATATTTATTGATTTATTCATTACTAGTCAGAAAATAGTTCACCTAAATTTGATTTCAGTAATTGTCGTTGTTTATCCTTTCGTCAGCTACTTTCAGCTGCCGCTTGTCATCTCGTTAACTACTCTTAGTTCGGCGATCAACAACTCATTAGCTACTCCCAGCACGTCGCTCGTCATCTCGTCAGCTACTTTCAATTGGTCGCTCGTTATCTAGTCAGTCGCTTGTCATCTCGTCAGCTATTTTTCAGTTGGTCGCTCGTTATCTGGTCAGCTACTCTCCGCTTGTCGCTCGTTATCTCGTCAACTATTCATAGCTCGTAGTTTGCCATCTCGTCGGCTACTCTTAGCTCGTCGCTCGACATCTCATCAATTAATTTGGAAGATAAATAGTGCTAACTACTTAATTAATTATAATTTTACCCATTTTTATAAGGGGAAATGAGTAATAACCCCCTAGTTTTGAAAATATATACGAGGAGGCCCATTAAATATTTTTGTCCTAGTTAAAAACCCAAATTTTAATCTTAATTAGTGAGACCCCCCTGAACAATTTAAAATACCCGTTTTACCCTTTTAGTTTTAATTCAAATATTTGCCCTAATCTCTCTTCCACCAAACCCACGCCGTTTTATTTTCCCGATCCGCTTTCTCTCTCTGTCTTCTTCTCTTCCTCTCTCTCCCTCTCGTCTTCTCTCCCTCTGTCGAAGTTTCTATCGCAAAAAAAAAAGTCTTCTTCTCTTCCTCTCTCTCCCTCTCGTCTTCTCTCCCTCTCTCTAAGTTTCTATCGCCAAAAAAAAAAAACAAATCTCCGATGGTGGTGTCGAAGAAGAAGCCGAAGGCTGGCAAGAAGCTCCCCAAGGACGCCGGAAAGGCGGCCATCGGCGGAGAGAAGAAGAAGAGGACGAAGAAGAACGTGAAGACAAACAAGATCTACATCTTTAAGGTGATTCGGTTTATTTTTCCCCTGTTGTCCAGTTATTATTAAATCCTAATCGTTTGCTTAATAATTTTTTTGTGTTTGCATAAATTAAAAATCAAAACAAATTGGGATGCATTATGCATAGGTCAATGGAATTACCAAAAGTTTTATCTGTTCACAACCTTGTTTATCCCATGTGCACTCTTTTTGTTTCTCAATGAATATTGAAGTTTCAGTTTTTTTTTTTTTTTTAAACAAAAAGATAGAGATAGAAGCTTGATGATGTTATATTGATAATCGGTGGAAGTTTGCATTTTTTTAATAAATAAAAAATTTGAGGAATGTAGCACAGAGTGTTACTGTAGAGGATTATTATGTGAACATGAACTTGTAAAAGGAATTGATTTTGATTTGTACATTTGAACGTATATTAATAATAATTTATGTATTTCGAATTTGATTGTGTTATTGCAGTTAATGATAATTGTTGATTTTTTGTCACAGGTCTCGGTGTTTGAACAACTTCTATGTACGAAGTTTTTATCGAGAAACATGGTGTTCGTTAAATTAAATTATTATTTTTTTGTTACAGGTCTCGGTGTTTAAACAACTTCTAGCACTATTTTTTTGTCGAGAGGACATGGTGTTCGTCAATTCAAAATAGTTCTTTTGCGATAGATCGGAGTTGCTGTCGTGGTGAAAAGTGGGATTTGAAGCTATAAATACAAACTACACTATATATGACTATACTTTTATAGATAGTCACATGTAGTCATATACATGTAGTCATATATAGTCACATGTAGTCATAAAGATGTAGTCATATATAGTCACATGTAGTCATATACATGTAGTCATATATAGTCACATGTAGTCATATGCATGTATTTATATTTAGTCACATGTAGTCATATATAGTCACATATTGTCATATAGATATAGTCATATATATTCACATGTAGTTATATATAGTCATATATAAGTTATGTGGTGATTCTGATGTATAGTGATGTTGATGATTGCATTTTTTCAATTTTTTGTTGGGTGCGATATTTATAATATCATTATTCAAATTTTGAATTTTGTTGGAGATGTAGATGATTTTTTTTTTTTTATAAAATCAACGATATATATAATCGGTCGACCATAACTTTGGGTAAAAAGACAGTACATGACTATAGTCTTATATAATCATATATAGTCATATTCGAAACAGTGAAGTTTTCGGGAAAAAAAAAATCAGAAAAAAAAGAAAAAAAAAAAAACTTATATAGTCATATATAATCATATTCGAAACAGGGAAGTTTTCACGGAAAAAAAAATCAAAAACAAAAAAGCAAAAAAAAAAAAAAAAAAAAAAAAAAAAAAAAACGAAAATACTAAATGCAGTAGCAAAAAAATCAGAAAAAAAAAAGCTAAAAAAAAAAAAAAAAAGAAAATACTAAATGCAGTAGCAAAAATGCTGAATGCAGTTGGGCGAAAATTGTAAATAAGGGCACAATAGTACTTTTCCCTCTCTAGGGGGTTATCTCAAAGAAAGAATTTTAGGGGTGGACCTATCCCTATTTATTTTCCATATGAGGGGTGTATATCTAATGGACCCTTTTTATAAATTTTACTATCTAAGAAAAATACAATAATGAAGCTATTGAACTTTTCTCAAAAAAAGAAAAAAAAGAAAAAGCTATTGAAAATAAATTCAAAATCATTTGGTAAATAATGTATATAGATCTTTCACCTCCTCGAACAAACGCCGTGCCACTCCTCTGAATGGGCCAACGGCGTACACTGTTAGCCCCTCTCTTCCCCACTTCTTCCCTCTGTATGTACACACTTTCCACCCTTAACTTTAACCAAAAGATTAATGAATGCGTGAGAAACGGAAATGTCAACGACGCGCGCAAACTGTTCGACGATTTTCCCCACTCAAGAAACACTGTCTCGTGGAATTGCTTGATCAAGGGCTACTTAAAAACCCGCCAAATGTCAGAAGCTCAGAAGCTGTTCGACCAAATGCCCCAACGAGACGTCGTTTCTTGGAACACCATGTTTTCAGGTTTTCGCGACGCACAGAACCCACAAAAGGCTCACCAACTTTTCCTAGAAATGATGGCACACGGTTTGAGGCCCGAAGAGCTCACTCTTTCCGTGCTTGCTAGCGCATTTTCGAATACAAAGTTTGATGTTTTGATTCTACAGTTGCATGGTCTTGTGGTCCGTTTGGGGCTTAATCTAAATATTTATCTAGGCTCTGCCTTAATGAGGGGATACATTGGTTTAGGAAATCGTGATGCTTTCCGTAGAGTCTTTGACGAAATCTTAGTAAAAGACGTGGTGCCCTGCAATGTCTTAATCTTGGGCTATATGGAATTTGGGCTGATAGCTGAAGCTAAAACAGCCTTCGATTCGATGCCTAAAACAAATCCATTTTCTTGGAGCATCATGATTAACGGGTACATGAAGAACAAAATGGTCGACGAAGCAAGAGCAATTTTCGATAGGCTAAGTGCAAAAGATGTTGTCTCGTGGACTGCGTTGATGAGAGGGTGTGTTCGGTGTAATAAGTTCGCTGAGGCTCTGACTATGTTTCGCTCGATGATGAAATCCGAAACACGTCCAAATCACTACACTTTCTCGACTCTTCTAGAAGCTTCCGCGGGCTGCTCTTCTCTCGCCACGGGCAATCAAATCCACTCGTGTATCCTAAAATTCGGTATCCCCCTCGATGTAGTAGTGGCAACCTCGCTAGTAGATATGTACGGAAAATGTGGCGATATAAACGCAGCTTTTCGCGTATTCGAATCGATGCCGGAGAAAAATCTGGTCTCGTGGAACGTGATTATTGGAGGCTACGCAAGACACGGGCTTGCGTCACGGGCTTTGGAGGAGTTTGATAGGATGGTGAAGGGCAATTTTGTCCCGGACGAAATCTCGTTTATCAATGTTTTATCGGCGTGCGTGCATGGAGGAATGATTGAACAGGGCGAGGAGATTTTTTACGAGACCATGCAAGTGAAGTACGGAATGAGAGCAACGATGGAGCATTATTCGTGCATGGTGGATTTGTACGGGAAGGCGGGTGAGCTAGAAAAGGCGGAGGAGTTGATTAAGAGGATGCCGTTTGAGCCTGATGTGGTTGTGTGGGGTGCATTGCTTGGTGCGTGTGGGTTGCATTCTTGCTTGGAGATTGGTGAGGCTGCTGCGAATGGGATTAGGGAAGTGGAGAAAGATCATCCTGCGGTGTACTCGGTACTTTCCAAGATATACGGTGAGAATGGAGCGAGAAGTGGTGTCATTCGGCTGGATAAAGTTATCCGGGGTTGGAATGCGAAAAAGCAGAAGGCTGGGAGTTGGATTGAATCTAATCCTGGATTAATTGGATAAGACATGAGTTTGTCGTCTGGAGCATTTCACACCCTCTTCAATCTTTCTTCACATGTCTACTACCCAATTAATTAATATATTTTTGATCAGTCTCATTCAGGACAACCTGCTAAACTAATAGTTGACTAAATCTATAACACATGCAAATAATTCACGTAGACTCGACGAAATACGTAAAACAACTATCCAAGAAACCCGCAATTATTCAAACAGAAGTCGAATGCCTGAGTCGAATGATAATATAGACAGTCTTAACTGCCAATAAGAAAGAAAAAAAAGGACCCAATTCAGAGGCCTTTCTCAAGCATAGCACGAACCCTCATAGGCAAACCATACAGCCTAATGAAACCAGCAGCATCAGCTTGATTGTAGATATCGCCACTCTCAAACGAAGATATATCCTGCCTGTACAAACTATACGGGCTTTCTCGGCCCGTCACACTCACGGATCCTTTATACAGTTTCAAAGTCACCGATCCAGAAGTGGTCTTTGTGATCTCCTTCATGAATGCATCCATGGACTCACGGAGCGGGTCGAACCATCGACCCGCGTAAACCAACTCCGCGTACTTGAGGGCAAGGGAGTCTTTTACTTGTATGGTCTCACGATCCAGCGTTAGAGACTCGAGCTCTCGTACTGCACTGAAGAGGATGGTGCCACCTGGAGTTTCGTAGACCCCACGGCTTTTCATGCCAACGAGGCGATTTTCAACCATATCTATTCGACCAATCCCGTGCTTTCCACCTACCTCGTTTAGCTCTGCAAGTAGAGATGCTGGAGAGAGTTCTTTTCCGTTGAAGGAGACTGGAAGACCCTCGACTATGCCAATTTTCACGTACCTTCATTTATGGGCATGAAAATGTAAGATAAAGTAATTCATCAAATTGCATACTATATATGAAATGAAAATTGTGCATTCAACATTCAACACCCCTGTGTTTTCATTTTACTAAAAGACTCCCCGTGTTATTTTATTAGCAAAAAATCCCCTACAGTTCATTTTCTTAGCAATCGTCCCCTTAAAAAATCACAATTAGGGAGTTTTGTGGTAAAACAAACAAACACAGGGATGCTGAATGCATTAAACTCGGAAAAAAAAAAATAATAAAAGAAACTAACTCAGGTTGATCTGGTGCATCTTTTGGGTCAACACTCATCATGTACATGTCCTCGTTTGGCTCGTTTGCTGGGTCCTCCAGGATATCCCCCTTTAGTATGCCGCACACACACAATAAATAAGAATCTAAATCCGTATCTTAATATATATATATATATATATATATATATATATATATATATATATATATATATATATATATATATATATATATATATATATATATACGTTTTGGTCAGAAAATCTCGATTAAAAAAATACATTTTCATCAAACAGGTTTTAGATCTGGTGTACCAAAAAAATTAATACACACACACATATATATATATGAGGGGGGTGTGAAAAAGATTACCTCATGGCTGAGATGCCACAAATTCCTATCTCTGCTATAAATAGATTTCTTGGTGACAGGAACGGGCACATTGTGCTTAGTGGCATATTCAATAGCATCTTCCCTACCAGTTATTTCCCATTCCCTCCAAGGAGCAACAACACTCAGCTCAGGATTCAGAGCAAAGAAAGTCAACTCAAAACGAACCTGTAAGAAAAATGAAACAAAGTCAACTCATAAAAGAAAGTCTACGGCAGATGGAAAATGACGAAAGAATAACTTCAGTGAGAAGTAACAGAAGCTTGCCTGATCATTTCCTTTTCCCGTGCATCCATGAGAAACTGCATCAGCTCCAACTTCTTTGGCGACATCAACCATCGCCTGCATTTCCAATATTTTAATAAATAAAAATCGTTTGATAATAAATAATAATAATTATTGCAAAGTCAACCTTTTATTAGTATATATATACAATAATGTACCTTTGCAATAACAGGACGAGCCATAGATGTCCCGAGCAAGTACTTCCTCTCGTAGATAGCACCAGCTCGTAAGCATGGAAAAATAAAATCTCTCACAAATTCCTCCTTCAAATCCTTCACCACTAGTTGACATGCCCCACTTGCCTTCGCCTTTTGTTCCAACCCTTCCAGTTCTTGTAGTCCCTAAATTTCATTTGATACGATAAAAAAACAAGATTTTGCATGTCCATTTTATGTGGATTAATGCAATTGTTTGAATAGATTTTTGACGTACTTGACCAACATCTGCTGTGAAGCAAACAACCTCACATCCATAATTCTCCCTGCAAACACACAAAAGAGTATGTGTGTTAACGATATGAAAAGTACGTCCACACATTCTTGATTGTTGCGATGAATTATAAAACATCCTTGTAAACCAACATACCTAAGCCAAGGTACGATTACAGAAGTATCTAAGCCACCACTGTAAGCCAGGACAACTTTGTTCAACTTTTTACGCAAAACATTCCCATCCACTCCACTAGAAGTTGTTGCCTCATTGAGGCTAGCCAAAACTGCTCTGACAGCTGTAACCAAATTCATTGGAAGATATTAAGACGGACTACATACATTGATGTCCTTCTGACAGTGTATGTACATATATCAGTCAACTAAAAGATTTATCGACATTTACTTTAATAACTGACATATAATTTTAATAGACACATATATATAAAAAAACATATATAATATGCATGACACTGAGCAAGAGGCTGATACCATGATTTTGACGAGTGAGACCAAAGTTAGTTGTGTTTTGGACGATTGCACGACCGTGGAACTCACTGGCTGTCACGCCAAGCTGGCATCATAAAAGAAGGAAACAAGAAAAATCCTCAACATTGCCATTGAACCTAAATCATCATAAATAACAGGTGCACTAATTGAATAAGCAAATGAGCAAAACACCTCATGCGGCGAAGTCAATTTTTGGGGGCAGTGAAAATTTTGATGAATTCGAGCGTAACCTACATACGAAGAAATCAAATAAAATCATCCGAAAGGAGTACAAATAATTTCCGTAGACGTAGCTATGAAAGATATATACAAGTGGTACCTATATTAGAAGCATAGGAAAGGAGATTGGTGGAAGAGCAAGAAGAAATTGGGTGTAACTGAGCCATCACTTCACTTGCACGTATGATTCACTAGGGTTTTGATTCTGAAATGTTATAATACAATGTCACATTTTGGTCAGTGAACAGACGCACGCATTAACAACCGAGGATTGCAAAACTTTATTAAACTCATTAAACACACAGCATTTCAATAACCAATTAACATAAATAAATAAATAAGCAAAATTAGAACGCCCAAATGATACAACAATAAAGATACCGGACAGACCAAAAAAGAAAATTAAAAAAAAAAAAAAAAAAAAAATGGAAGGGGCAAGGGGCAAGGATCAAAACGAGGAAGTAAGCAAGCAACAAGAAAGGTGGAAGCTCGGAAATGAGAAACACCGGAATAAGGGATTTACTTCCGGTCGGCGGCGCAAAGAGAACAGTGGAGTGGGATTTTGACTGATGAGTCAGGAATTCACCACTGCTCGATAGGTTTTTTCAACACAAATTGGGCTAAAAACATTATATTATTCTGACCCCTCAATATCCTTTGGGTCGTCACTGAATGTCCTTTGGGTCGTCACTGAATATTAGAGGCCTCGTTCGTAACAATAATTGTACAATTAGACCTACCTTCATTTCATTTAATGTTTGATTTAAAACTTTGCTACTATCTTATTAGTAAGAAATATTCCCACAGCACGCACATTCCAAAAGGAAAACAAAAAATAACCCTAGATATCATAAACAGAATTTTACTGCAAATACACATTGGCTTTTATTGATCACACATAATACATAAAAAATTCATCTTAAACTAGATTACAAAAATTAAAAAATAAATAAAAATTAAGAAATAAAAAATTATATCATTGATATTTGGCGAACTACTTTTGGAAAAAGAAGTCTAATTTGCAAAGTGACTCTAATATACCAAGTAAAAAACTACAAGCTGACAATAATGTGTATTTAAACCAATGTAAGAATGATGGAAATTCAATCATTTTGCCAACAAGACCAACAATTTTCATGTTAGAGAAGTGATTTATCTTCCAACTTAAAAGCTTATATAGATAATCAAGCATAATTTATGAATCCATACAAACCAATTAACCGGATAGGTGAACACACAATCACCATTCTTTAAACTTTAAATTCATCTCTCTCTCACTTTCTCTCACTCACTCTCTTCACTTGCGATTCCTGCTCTCATCCCTGGAGTTTTCCCGCTTCTTGTACAGTTTCTCCAGTTGGCGTTTTGCCTCACAATTGGGGAAATTTGAGAGGTCATAGTAATGTGGTGCAATGTCAACCAACCTGCAAAAATTTTGAAGAAAGCAATGTAAGATAACAAGGTAGAAAACACAATCCATGATAAGAAAACAGCACAACATGCAGACCAGGGACCATTTTTCAAAAACCAATATTTAATTACTAATCGACGAGATCTTCGTTGGATCTTTGTACCAGCGACTAGAGGTATCGTACCAGAAGTGCCCAAAATTTTGTATCTAAATGTGACAATGGAGAGAAGAGAACGTAAAAATCCAACGCAGGAAAATACAATTTAGGAACTACGCAGAATAGCCTATACATGGTGAGAATAATTAAAAGGTCAACAGGCATGAACAGTGAGGATTTTACTAGATTCCATGGACATGCTGAGAAGACAAACAAATCTTATGTGTTCACGTGCAACAATACAATAATATTGATCAAATCGAGGGGAAAACCAAAATCATCACACATCAAACAAAATCATGTTAGACCGTCAAAAAAACTCACCATTCACCACGAATATCCGTTACTGTACGGATGAAATTCCTGCTTGTTAGTACATATTCATTGTAGATGACCCACTCTGGCTTATGGTCCAAGCAATTTGAAGGGTGCAAGTGAACAACCTGCAAGAAGAGAAACATTGATGAAGGGAACATATAACTCAGCTGCAAAGAACATAATAAACATTTCAAATGCAACACATAACATTGTCTATTGTACATACTTGGTTGTCTTTTACGGTCAGATAATGGCCGCTGTGCTCTAAATGGGCAACCTGCATGAAGTATCCAGCTAGCATAGCCTTCCTGATATTGACATAGTAATCACGGCTACTGAAATCTGTGCTGCATAGCTTCAGATTGAATCTGGCCATAATCCGAGCTAACTGCTGCCTGACATTGTCTGCCGATTTCATTGCCCTATGATTGACAAAATTATCATAGCACCACTGTGGATCTTCCTCTACAGATGGATACATCCAGGAGTAAATATTAGTACCAATACGTACAGCGAAAAAAAGGGGAAAGAAGTGATAAAATCAAAAAAATATGTTACTTACTATTTTGTTTGTATGCATGGTATACATTCAGTAGAGTGAGGTGATCCCCATCAACGTGACCGAACCGAGCTTTTGCTTCATCGGCAGCTTTTTGAGCATCCCTAGGCCGGATAAAGCAATTGGGTACTAGAGAAAAAATTGATTATCACAGAGGAGGCCCACGGAAGGAAGGTCAGCAGATGTATAGAGGCGAGAAGAAACCATTTGCTTCACGTGAGAATACTGAAAAATTGCAACTATCTGCATCAACACTTGCTTAGAATGCTGATGTCAACCTAATGGACACACAAATATCAATCACATACACGAATGCTTCTGCAGTCATGTATGCATTTGATACCTGTAATTACAATACACGGAAACAAATCCATGCATGTAAGACAACGTGACTGTGAACTTCAGACATGGTGAAGCACAAACTCAACCAAGAAGATCTACTTTTGTAGATACGACAAAGTGCCCGTGACTCAGACAAGAAAGAAAGATAGTTAAGTTGCATACCTGAAAGCATAGCAGATATAGAGAGAATCTCGTTGGAACAATTAAACTCTGGACTGACAACCAGCATTTTGCCCATCTGAGGATCCAAGGGAAACTCGCTCATGATTTCACCCAACTTGGTTAAGTTCCCCTCATCATCAAGCGCTCCCAAGTAATTCAAGACCTCCAACGCTCTCATCAGTGTCTCTGGAGCAGGTGGATCCATGAAATCAAAATGGACGAGATCATCGATTCCAAGCTTTTTCAAAGTTAAGACAGTGTTTGCAAGGTTTGACCGCAATATCTCTGGATAGGTCTGAGGTACAAGGTCGTTATGGAAGCTCTTTTCAGTGTAGAGCCTGAAACACTTCCCAGGCTGCGTTCTTCCAGCACGTCCCGAACGTTGGTGGGCACTAGCCTTCGAAATAGGAGATACCAATAAAGACTCGACACGAATTCGTGGATTATAAACCTTTTGTTTTGCAAATCCGGGGTCTATGACGTAAACTATACCGTCAATTGTCAATGATGTTTCGGCAATGTTTGTTGAAATAACAATCTTCCTTCCTGCTGGACCACCCTCCTTGGCAGGTGGGGGGGCAGCTTCAAAAATCTTCTGTTGCATTGCTGGAGGAAGAGTGGAATACAAAGGTACTATTTTAACTGGTCCTGCTTGATCCCCATCCTTAGCTATCTCCTTCCCTATCTTTCTACACGCATCTTCGATTTCTTCTTCACCAGTAAGGAAAACCAGTATATCACCAGGAGGTTCAGAAGTATGTATCTGATAAACAGTCTTTATAGCAGCTTCTAGGTAATCCCTCTCAGGATTCTCGGTATAGAAAATTTCAACGGGATGAAGTCTCCCAGGAACTTTCATGAGTGGTGCACCACTAAAATACCCTTGAAACTTTTCAGCCTCCAGGGTGGCACTCATAACGACTACTTTCATGTCGGGCCTGTTTCTCAACACTTCCTTCAGAAGCCCAAAAAGAACATCTGTTGCCAAGGTTCTCTCATGAGCCTCATCAAGTATTATCACTTTGTATCTCTCCAAGAGTGGATCGGTCATGGCTTCTCTCAAAAGCATACCATCCGTTAAATACCTGCAATGTTACAGAAATAATATATTTCAGGAATGTATTTTCACATGAAAGAAGTCAAGAGACATCATTTGAAATAGCGTAAGAGGGGAGACAATTAACAGAAAAGTCTCATGAGTGAAGGGCGTACTTTAAAACAGTTCGTGCACTGCTACAATCCTCAAAACGAATACTATAACCTACTTCCTCGCCGATTGCCACATCCATCTCTTCGGCAACCCTTCTTGAAACAGACATTGCGGCCACTCTTCTAGGCTGAGTGCATCCAACCATGAACTTCTTGCCCTTATCCATAGTCTCACTCTTTATAGCCTCCAGGACAAACTGGGGAATCTGTAAGAAAACCAGAAATTGGAAATTTAAATCCCCTAACCCAACAAAATAATTCAATCAAATAAACCTTTTCTTTTAAACTCTACAAAAGCATCCAATGGTACATCTGTGGTACATATGAAAAAGAGCAGATAGGGGAGGTGCATATGCAGTTTCATATACTATAAACATAATTTTCGTAATTCAGGGGAAGAAGATCAAACAAATGAGATAAATGCATGCAATATGAAATTGTAAGCATAATAACCATAACCAAATACAAAGACCTAACTAGACTTATTTTGCTTCTTGGCGAAGGACAGAAAAATCTCTAAACTATGGTTTCAGCAATTTCAAACTGGTTCCCCAAGAAAATAACAATCAATGATTCTTACGCTCAATCTTTGAAAATACCCTACGATTCAAGTACATGAGAACAAGTACAAAAGCAGATGTATGTAGAATACACTAACCTGAGTGGTTTTACCACTTCCAGTTTCACCGACAAGAATTAGGGTTTGATTGGCTTTGAGCGCCTGAAAGAACTCATCTTTCTGGTGCCACACGGGGAGAGACTTCCTCTTCTCCAAAATCTCAAAATATCTCTGGGAGTACTGCTTTCCGTTCCACGGATTAACGTTTTCGGGAAGTGCCGCGCCGCCGAATCCATTGGCCCTGGGCATCTTCCCCTGTAACGCCGTATCGTCAACTACATCGAACAGGCTCACCTTCCTCTTCCTCTCCGTCCCCATCTGTCAAATATTTCTCAATCAAATTGGAAAAGGGGAAACTAATATCTAACTCCCTATGGCCAACAGAATAGAAGCAGAAAGAGCGATTAGGGTTTGTGTTCGTGTATATATAAAGGCAAGGAGTTGAGGAAGGACGACTCTTCTCGAAATAGAATTACAAGCTAATAAAAATGAGTCGCCGACCTTTATGTTGGGCCGTAGCCCGACTCACGCTTTCAGCCCGGCCCAACATGGGGTGCAATGGGCTTATGGCAAAATAGGGCTAAATTTATTGTGAATTTTAACCGCTTTATCAAAATTCTTAAATTGATTTTAAAATACATTATTATATTATTTAACCTATATTTTAACAAGATTTAACACCAACTTATATTTATAAATTTGACTACATAAACATAATTTTACGAAATATATTTTGATTGGCATTATTATTTTCATATCTATATATAAAGAAGAGAAACATGCAATAGTGATACTTCGAAGCATCTTTTTGTTTCCATATAATAATAAGACTTGAAAAAATAAAAATAAAAACAATGGCATAAGCATTTATTTTAATATACAAAGGAGCAAAGCGTGTAAAAGAGAATGGACAATGTAGCCGTCAGGATCATAGAGTTATTTGGTAATATAGTTAGTTGTAAGAGATTCATCATCTCCATGGTTTTGTGTTCTCTGCTCTGCAGAAGAAAAAGCAAACTTCTTAATACAACAGTGATCTTTTAAAAACTTCTACAGCTACACAAGAATACAGAGTAACACAATATATGGAGCTCCGATAATTTTCTCGTACAACGATATCTCCAACCGAGGCAGTTATTCAGCAGATCTGCACATCCACAAAGCCAAAACTACATCAGTTGATTCATTCACGAAAAATTAAAGATTGTCTGGAAATATAATGAGGAATAACAAAGGAGGTACAAACTTGGGGGGAACAAAACTTGGTGCAGCACCGTCATCTGACAGAACGGTTTTGTAAAACTGGACAGGTGTCAAGCCTGCAGCTGCTGTTGTATCCGGTGCTGGCTGAGGAGCATCCGCGACTGTTACATTTGAACTGCTGCTCGAACCAAGACCTACATAGGAACATCATTAAATCCTAATTAATGTCATAACTCGTAAGCTATGTTATGTCTCATTGTATAAGAGAGATTAGCATTTTCGTGTGAATTCAGACGAGCATATTTCAGATGATGCTGTTCAAAACTTTCAGGTGATGGTGTTGAAAAACACGTACATAAGGTTTAACGATGCTCTATAAATTGAAACATATGGTATGTAATAACACTGTCGCAAGAACTTGGTTTCTCAATAGACCTTTTGGGTCGATAAATAACGAAACGGGAAAATCCAGATTTCCCACATAAGGTGCAAAAAAGTGCAATATGTGAAAATTCAGCCACTCGAATTCAAATTGAACAGAAAAATGAACACATAACATATTTGTATAATATATAGACTAAGAATACTATACGAGAATGGTGTATATCCATCCGAAACATCAAATTGCCCAATTTCTAATTAATAATAATCCATTCGTCTAAAGGCACACCAATATATTTCAATGAACAAATAATAAATTGATATTCCAAAGAGACGAATAACAAAGATGTAAGGGGGTTTTGAACATCAGCGTAATGTATTATATACCTTGGAAAATAAGCACGAGAAAAAACAAAACTGTGATGACCATGGCAGAGATAGTGCCACCCAAAGATGAAGACGACGATTGTGATGGCAATCGAGCTGCTTTCATCTTCTTCAAAGCTTTAACTCGTTCGATTCTTTCCCGTTTCTTCATAGCAATCTTAGATATTTCTTTGACCATTCTCATATCAGCAGCATCCAACAGCGGGCCTTTAGGAGGCCGAGGTGGTTTCGCAGCCTTCTTAACTTTTACAGCCTTTGTTCTCCCTTTATCATTATTGTCCTTTCCGACAGGTGGCAAAATCCCGTTATTCTGCTGCTCTACGGGATTCTTTTCCACCAAAAGCTCCATGGTCTCCTCATCCAGATTGATGTCTGATCCTTTGTAACCCAAAACTCCACTGACAAGTTTGTTCAAAGATATCTTCCGAGGTTTATTACCAGAAACGGGATCTCTTTGGGCAATAGCTAATTCACTTGCTTCACCGCTCTCTATATCAACTATTACTTCCTTTTCTTTTGAGTTATTGTGTTCCATGGAACATGAAATGTATAATTCGACTGCCTTCCTCGATTATTATATACGTCTATAATGTCCGGAAATTTGGAAATATGCTATTATATAAACCAACAGAAAATAGCAAAAAATCGTTTTAATTTGGCGACGCCACAACACGGAACCCTATTCTCATCTACAACGAACGGGGTGAATTCCCCCAGCAAATGCAACAAGGTCTCTGATATATTTCAGGATTTTATTTATTATAAAAAAACCCTCAGAATTCCTCCTGCAACACAATTACCCTGGAATTATTAACACTATAAAAAAACCTAATTAATTACTAATTCATAATCTCTAAAAGAACAAACAAAAAAAAATTTAATGCAGCCAGAAAGAAACATGAATCAAACCAAGGTAAAATAACGATGCCACAAAGAAAAATAGAAAAATAAAATACATGCGAAAAAAAAAACAGACATAAGAATGTAATGGACAAATTGGGCGTACCACAATATGCAGAAACCTTAAATTCGGAGAAAAAATTCACCGACAGGAGCTGGAAGAAAAGGGGTTTCTGATGTCTCCGGTAAGATTTTATCCACCTCCCATATTTAGCTTTTTCCCTAATTTTCCGTGTTCTAAATTCTAATTTTTCTTTGTATTATTTACGTTGGCCCAGGACAAGTATAAAGGAATAAGAATGGGTAATGACGTCATTATCACAGAGAGAGAGAGAGGCAGCAATCGGACAAGATTTGTCGGATAGTCCGATGATACCCGGGCCTGCCCGTTTTAGGCGGTATATATATATAGGTAGCATGACTTGGCTGAAATTTTACACATTAGTCAGCATACAAACGTTGTCTGAAATAAATTAATTAGTGCTAATTCAAGTAAATACGCAAAAGAAAAATTCAAAACCGAAAATAAAATGAAGCGACAACGATTTGGTCAATGAATAATAACAAGTGTGACAAAAGAAATTGGAACATGCGCAACAAAAAGAATCGCGTGGTAGGGCTGAACCGGCAATAAAGTATGGGCCACCTCAATCAAGCACGGCCCATGTTCCTTAATTATTGGGCCCTATCTCATCTTAATATTATTTTTAAAACAAATTTGTGCATTTATCTAGTGTTTTGGGCTCAGAAAGCCCTAGGGTTAGAATCGTAATTACCCTATTGTTGAAAAATTGGATGGAGAATTACGGAGGCGATATGCGCGCCGATCACGCTGCGACGACGTCGTCTTTTCCCACCGACGGCGGCCATCACCAGCACGATGATCGCCAGGATCACCGCCACCACCAAAATTTCGACGGCGAGCAGAATGAGCCCCCTGGTTACCAGTTCAACAGCAATTCCAATAATTCGTTGCATCTATCTGGGCAAAAGAGACAACATCCTCAATCTAGTAATTGAATAACTTCTAATTATTGGATAACTAATTTTTTAACCTAGTTTTTTTGCTGTTCTTAAGTGAAGTTTTATGCAGATGGTGGTGAATATGGCGGTTTTGTGAAGCTGTACGTAGTTGGAATTCCAAGAGCAGCTACTGAACAAGATGTAGTCACAATTCTTAATAATTCGAACAAGATGTAGTCACAATTCTTAGTAATTCTGATTGTATATACTGTTGCATTGCTCGATTAGTCAGTATGATTTTGACTTAAGTAGCACAATGACATTTCGAACACTCTGATTATGGATATTACTTATATGCTGTTAATTGTTTAATTCAGGTTAGCGCTGTTTTCGGCGAGTATGGACATATTGTTGATATTATTCTAGTCAAGGATAAAAGGACTGGTTTGCAACAGGGTATGTCGGTATGAGGCAATGTTTGAAAACTTACATTTACGCTGGTGGTGTGCTTAGTTTAAAAATGTGGTTGGTTTATAAACGCTAGAACATACATTGTACTCGAGTTAATGAATTAGTTCATCATGCTTTTGTCATGAAATTTCATATAAATGTGCATCTTTAAATGAGTTTACATAGTTTTGTTAATGTGACCATAAAATTAGTTCTATGTTAGTTTTCAGTTCGTATATTCTTTTTCTACATGTACTCTACATATGTATTGGTTCATTAATATCTTAAGTCCTCGTTTAGTCTGCATGATGATATATTTATTATATGCATGATGATATATTTTTGCTCCACTTATTTATATACCTGCATATGCTGTTTGTGCTGCTATTTGTCGCATTTGCCTTTGCACATATTGCTGCTTTTTAAATACGGGAATATGTAACTTTAAGTTTCTTGTTTTCATATACTTCTAGAGTACTGCTTTGTGAAGTACGCAGCACTAGATCAAGCTGAGCGAGCTATTGTTGCATTTAACAGTCACTACACTTTCCCTGGGGTTAGTTATCTCATATTTCGTGGCAGATTTCAAGGGTGCAAAAAAAAAAAATCCGCAAACATTTAATTTCTCTTATGTGTTTATCTCATCCAGGCAATGATTCCTATGAAAGTCAAATATGCGGGAGGGGAACGTGAACGCCTTGGTGATTATCTTCTCTATGAAAACCTCAATTGTTATACATTTGATATTCCTGAATTTTTTGTTTGTCCTTCAATACAGAGTGGATCTTTCCTGTGATAAATGGGGACACATGTATATGTTTGTCATCCGTGGGTCGATAATCTGTTCCATCATTTTTCTTACCGTTCTGACATTTGATGAGTTATTTAGATCAATGAAATTCAACATTCAGGCAATCATTGAACCAGAAAGGAGAATATCATTTCTCTATTATAATGATTTCATAATCTATGTTTCCTGCCTATCCAATATGAGTTTAAATATTTATTATTTGAACTTTATATCGCTGTTCCGTGAATTCTCAGAAATGCTTATATTTGTAATACTGATTGCATGCTTTCTGATCTAATATAGATTTTTTGCCCCCTGTTAATCTGATTTCATTCTCTGTCTTTAGGGCTCTCTAGTGTACCGGTACACAAGTTGTATGTTGGTTGCGTGAGCAGACAAGCTTTGAAAAGGGAAATTGAAGAAGTATGTATCTTTCAGTTGCTTTTTCATTGATATTGCCCATTTAAACTGTTGCAGTCTGTCCTTTTCTTCTTCCCGCTATTTTTTTTGGGTGTTTATTACCTAGGGCGTTGTTAAACAAAAGGTTTAGCATGCAGTACATCTTCTGCCTTCTTGCAGTATGTTCCATTATAAACACTTCCAGTAGACATTATATCTATATCACTTTTCAAGCATGTTTCTATTGCCAGATATTTACCCCCTTTGGTGTTGTGGAGGAGGTTTTTATCGTCCGGGATGAATTCAAGCAAAATCGTGGTGTGTACCTTGTGATATAATCATTCTTGCTCCGTCAGCTAAGTTAATCTCAGATTGCATGAGGCTTGAGAAACAACTGACTAATGCGTTACTCTTGCCATTGACCTTTCCACTTGTTCTTTTTAGTGTATTCTCTGTGTCCTGAAAAAGAAGCTTGAATTAAAAAAAAAAAAAACAATTCATATTAAAATGTCGGTTCATGTTAGATGTTGTCATGTAATCTATTGTTTCTCTTGGTGTTCTTGAATACATTGCAAATCCTTTATTATTGATGGTTGGACATTTGTCATCTATTTTCCTCACGTGAACTCCTTGTGGCTTTGAAGGATGTGCATTTGTCCAGTTCTCTTGTAGAGATATGGCAATTGCTGCAATTAATGCTTTACATGGAACATATATGATGAAAGTAAGCCTTTATGCTTGCATGTCTGAATTTTCCTGTTCTTAAAATTTAATTCCAATGTTAATATTTATTCTGGAAATACTATTTGTTTAGGGATGCGATCAACCGTTGATAGTTCGGTTTGCTGATCCCAAGAAGCCAAGAGTAGGGGATTCAAGGTACCATCTATTTGTAAAGCCTAGGTTTCTTACTTTTATTAATTCTCTGCGTGTGTATGTGTATATTGTTTGCGTCCATCTCTTCGTTTTTTTATCTTTCTTATGATTTTTGTTGTGATTTTCGTCAGGCCTGCTCCACATTTCAACGATCCATCTAATGGACATATGATGCCTAACGAAATGCATCAAATGAAGGTACATAATATTCCTGCTCATCCATAATCACTGGAAAGAGTGTGTGTATGGCCTGTTTTACTGTAGGCTTGACACGTCTTGTTAAAACTGTATGTCTTGGTGTTTGCTGAGGAAGTTGTTATATATATATTTGCAGTCTTCACATCCAGGATGCAAGACGGGGATAATGACAAGCAATGGTACTTCACCTGCTTCTCATGCATTTAATTCTATTGCTGAAATCGAAAACTTCGCAGAATGTGACTGGAGCGAGCATGTATCTCCTGATGGAGTGCTGTACTATTACAACTGTGTTACATGCGAAAGCAGAGTAAGATTTTATTATTATCATTACAAATTAAAACATAATCTCGGATTGTGATTGTGATGGGTGTCAATTATATGAAATTAGTGGGAGATTCCCGAAGAGTACGCACTTTATGAACAAGAACTTGATGATCTGGAAGAACAGCAGCAGAATTCAATAACTCAGACCCCTTCTTCACCAGATGTCTCTGAAGCATAAAAGGTATATATAGCTCAAAAGCCTAACAGCCTCACTAACAAGAGGTGCAGTTGGAACCACCACCTGCCCTCCGAATATACACAAAATGGTTAGTTTCAGTTGACTCGTTTTTCTTTTTATATTTCTTTTTATATTTCTTTTTAACAAAATTCTTTTGGGTGATGCAAATAACTCTCACTTGGAATATAAGATATCTCAATACTGAGCTGCTAGATATTCCAATTTGTCGACCAAGTCATCGCATCATTTGACAAGTTAAGAATTTGCTTTGTGTTATCTTGCAGCAGTGTAACTGGAAATGGTGAATGTAAGAGATCTGCACACCCTAACTTTGGAGGTTTCTTTGCTACTTGACAAGCTCAACAAAGCTAGGCATGCTGTATGTACAATGGCTGCATTTTATATCTTCTATTTAACATGTCTCCTCCTAGTTCTTACCTTACAAACTTAGAATTATTTATGGAATTATATCGTACGAATGACCCCATTATAACACAACAGCTACCTTTTCGTAATTGTTTTTGTCTGTGCTGTAAAAAAACAAACTGTTGAGTGATTTTAGACGTAGTTCTTGGTCATGATCTTTTCTTCCATTAACGCCGTCAAGTGTCGGTCACTAGCCGAGTTGAAGAATTCTCAGCAACAGAAAAAACAATTCTCCATTCATTTACTCGGATATATAGAAAATGTTAACAAGAACATAACTGATGAGGACATTGGTTTTTTCCCTACCTTTGTTGTTCGCGTAATTCTTCATCACAAATTACCATTGTTCGTCATTTCAGAGACTCGATATATCGAACCTCACAAATAAATTTCCAAGACCATATTTTGAGATCCCACTTCTCTAGGAAAAACAATTGCCCCATGTCACACTTCCATAACATAATGGAGTCATTTACACTAAGGCCACCAACAATTAGGGTTTGCAACTTTGTACTATAAAAGATTACCATTTATCGTCTGAAAAAAATAAAATAAAATAAAAAAACAGTACATACTAGTTTCATCTACAAACATTTCCTACAATCAGTCAGTAAATGTAACGAGGAACACATAAATTGCACAATCAAATTAATCCCCAATTCATTGCTCTTCATTCTTAATAAAGGACCAAGGCAGAATATCTTGAAGAAGTCCATGGTCTGCTAGCAAATTAGCAGAAGACTGAGGGCCAAAGAGCAACTGCTGTGCACCTCCACAGTTTGCAAGAAACGACATGAACTGTTGCTGATTATTATTCTGAGCCGAAACCATTTGCGCAGGCGGTTGGAAACGGGCGGCACCACCGATCGAGAAGCCGGAATTATACGGTGGCGGTAGAGCGGCGGCGGCAGCGGAGGACCGTGAGTTTATGGGGCTAGGATGAGTGTGTTGGCCTTCGTATGTAGTCACAACAATGCTAGGATCATCTGAGGATCTCTCCACCCTTTTCTTCACATTGCATGATGCAAATGTGCACTTGTAATAGCTCCTGCAAACATACACAACAATTATGTATCTCTATATACAGCAGCAAAATAAAAATGTAAAAGGTGAAAGATTAATTTAAGAATAATAAAAAGTACCTGGGAAAAGGGCTGTTTTTGACAGCTTTCTGACCATATTTTCTCCATCTGTAGCCATCTTCCAAGTGATCAACCTCACTCTTTGTCATGAAAGCAAATCTTGGCTCCCTCTGCTTCTTCTGACTTGTTGTTTTCTTCGCTTTCAACCTTTTTTTATTTATTTATTTAAATCTCTCAGTTATTAGTAATTAAATTAATATTTCAACAAAAAACACGAACATCAAACACTATGTATGCATACAGCTAAACCACTTACTGTTTCTTAGTCTTGTGGTTTTCCTCCAGCTCTTCTTCATCTTCTTCTTCCTCCACCCCCTCTTTGGTGTGTTCATCGTTCTGGCCGCCACCGCCGCTGGATTCAGAAGAAATAGAGGAATAATTGGGCGTTGGTGGTGCATTCAGCACGTGATCGGACGAATCCTGGATATGATTATTATTCGAGGGTTCAACACAATTGGGTTGTTGCAACACATCAAACACAGAAGAAGGGGGGCCGCCGCCGCCGCCGAAGTCTTGTTGCATATTGAGCAACTCCATAAACCCTAAGGAGCTGCAGCTCTTTTCAGCTTCTTCGGAATACTCCAACAGCTCTGCTAGTGAGAAATTGCTCATAACTGGATAATAATGGTCAGACGATGATGGGCATGGATCTTCCATTTGATGATATATACCTTTTGTTTTCTTTCTCTCACACTTCTTTAGCACTCTTCTTCTAGAGAGAGAAAATGAACAAACTTGAGGGTTAGCTAGGTAGAGATATAAGAGAGAGAGAGAGAGAGAGAGAGAGAGAGATGTATGTGTGTGTGTGTGTGTAAAATAAAAAGTGGGAGTGGTGAAATAGCTAGGTGTGAATTCTCATTAATTGGTTTTGGAGAGTCTTGGGGAGAAAGGTTGACCGGGAGTAGCCGGTGGAGAAAAAAAGCATTTAATGTGGAAAGAAGGTGGAGACATTCAAAGGTTAGTTTTGACCGGTAAGCCGGTTAAGGTGTGAACGCGATCGACTGACACATGAGCTGATTACGGCAAACAAAGCTCTCCCCACTTTTTCTTCTCTTTTTATCCTTGCTCGTGTGCATGTGCCTCTATGTATACTACTATATAATATATTACATTCACATTTATAAATATACATATTTAGTTTTCACACCCATATATTTTTATATATATACCTTTCGGGCCAAAATTGTTCGACAATTACGAAATGGTGATGCTCATTATTATATTCTTACAAAAATGCTCACATTTTTGTACATAGTTTAATTATGTTTTATTCATGTTTTTTAACATGTTTGTCAGCAAATACGTAAAATATGTAATTTATTTATTCGTCGATATAAGTTTTACATAAATTTAAAGTCGAAGCTCGAAAAAATATGTGAAAACGGAGATTGAGCTATGGACATAACACCTAATAATATTTGAGCTTAAGCCTATAATAAAGAGGTCCAATAGTATATAGATTTCAGCTGACCCAAGCTCGACTCGTATAGTCCTATATTTCAGTAGCTAGGTTGATCATAATGGGACCCGGTTAGCGTGTTCAACCTAAACCAAAAAGCTCCGGTTAAGTCCAGCCTCAACTGATCATTTTTATTTATTTATTCAAATTTTGAATTTTTTTAACGGACGAAATACTATTTTCTAAAGCCATTTATATATATATTTTGGGTTTTTATATAAAAATTTCAAGTTTGTTCCCTCCAATAAGTATCATTTTCAATTGTGACAATGGATGTGTCATTTCAAATTGACAACTATATATATATATATATATCTAAACCCTACCAACCAAATAACAGCTGTAAACAAATATGTATATATCAAATAATTTTGCCATAAATCCCACAGTGCGCATGGACGTATCTAAATTAGATGAACCCAAATCTTTTATCATAATAATTACTTAATTATTACGACGGCATTTAATCTATGCTCTTAATTAACAATTATTTATAGCTAAATTAATATTAATTGGAAGAAAATCGGGCCACGATACCTGTAACCGGGTCGACATCAGCCCGTAATTCGATGCGCGGCCGTTGGGCCTCGACCATACATGTCAACCCACGTGGCCCAAATAATCCAATTTAATTGGCCCTCTTGGAGCTCAATCGGTGGGCGTTATAGAATCCGACGGTCTGGATGTGTCCGATTACGATGGCAGCACGTGCCAATATTTCTTACGCGTTTTGGGAATATTCTGCGGTGGGGCTTTTGCTTGTATTATACGCTCCTTGTATATATATATTCTATTTATTATTATATTTATTTATTTCTCCTCCATTATTACTGTTATGCTTTTCAACAATTTTGCATTTCATATTATTTTCAGTTACAAATCTTCCCTTTTTTATTACCAAAAACAAAGGGAATATTTTATTGAATAATGAAAATTGCTAAGCATGCAATTTATAACTTAAATACCTTCTTGTAAGTTGTAACAATAAATCTTGTACTTTTATCATAAATACAAAGTCACAAATCAAGTGAGTTGGAATTTATTATTATTTAAAAAAAAATGAAGATAAATGGAAGGATTAAATATAGATGTTGCTTCTAGGATACGTTTGGCAGAATGGGAATGACAAAAAGCAATCCTATATATATATAGAGAGAGAGACGACACAAAAATTAAAGTTGATTTGTCTTGTAGTAAAGAGTCACCGTGTATAGTCTCCGAGTCAAATGTTGTGACTCATATCCATGTTTGACTATCATCACGACTCCTACTAACTATACTCTTTAATCCTAATCTTAAAATCAAATTTAGGAATTAATGACATTCTTCGGCCTCTATTCTATATCTTGCTCTAAATAATTTATCTATCATATTTGGTTCAATTTTTATTTTTTTTATTTGAAAATAATTTATTTTAATTTTTAATTTTTTTGAAGAAAAACACATGGGTTGGGCTAAGACTCCTAATTGAAAATAGCTTAAGTGGATATATATATATAATGGGAACATGATGTTAATAAGTCTAAGCAAATCCCTTAATTATGGCCGCGGATTATTAGATTGAGAATCTTTGTGTACCATTTTTAATTGCTAATTTTTATAACTTATCCAACCTAAGCAAAGCATTAATCCTCTAGTTAGTTTTAAATTGCTTTCACCAGCCCCAAGTTTTGAAATTTATCTATTGGCAAAATAAAATAAATTAATAATAATAAATAATTGAAATTTATCTTGTTCAAACTCGTCCAAGTAATTCAAAGACTTGTCGGCAATTCCTCTTTCGTGTAGTTTGTGTATTATTTGTTCGAGAGCATGTTTGTTTTTACTACAATAGAAAATATTGTCACTAAATAATAATAGACATACATTATTTTATTTAAAAAAATATATATTCAAAAAGAATATTTTAATTGAAATATTTGGTTTCGTTTGAATCAATTTGAACTTAAATAAGCCCATATCACACTCGGCTAGGGATGGCAAAAAAACCCGAACCGCTAGCTATCCGCGGGTATCCGCTCCGTTTAAAACCCGTTACCGAAACCATTAGGGTTTGGTAATGGTTTTGGTAAAAGAAAAGAAAACCGTCATGGTTTTGGTATGGTTCTGGTTTTACCTTTACGGTCATGGGTACCCGACCATATATATATATATATATATATATATATATATATATATATATATATATATATATATATATATATATATATATATATATATATATATATATATTAATTCAACATAATATGAAATAAAAAAAATAATTTGGCAAATTATTAAATAATTTAGGGAGTATATATTTGTATAATTTACTTTTTTTTTCTTCCTCTTTTCTGAGAGTTATTTAAAAGTTATCGGACCTAAAGTTATTTTTATTATCACAATTTAAATGGTAAATGGGTACCCGTGGGTATCCGGATATTCGTGGTAATGGTTCTGGTATTTCCATTAACTTTTTAAATGGGTTTGGTATGGTCATGGTTTGAGCTATATTAAATGGTAATGGTTCTGGTATTGCATTTCTTCGAGGGTACCCGCTCCGCTGCCATCCCTACACTCGGCACCGCAACAAAAGCCCACATGAATGAGCCCATTTATTTAGCAAATTGGGCCCAAAATTGGCCCGGCCCATTCACAAATTTGATATTGAAATATTTTTATCTTTATAAATAATTGATTTTAATTTTCAAATAACATCTTATCACATGTTATATATGATCCCTTTTGCATTATACGAGATTATCGATATGTCCGCTATAATTGGCAGAGTAAGGAGAGCGTTAAATGATCGACTTCGATTTTTTTATTCTTCAACACTTTATAGATTGTTTTATCGTTGTTTTACACAAAAACGAGATACACCATAGGAAGTTAAGAGAGAAAACTCGACGTGAGAAACGAGTGATCATCTTCCTCAGTGAAGGTGATACAACAATATATATAAATAAAAACTAACATCAAAATTAGATTAAAGAACATATGACGTCATTATTATAAGATTTAATAATATGAAAATCAACACTTGGCCAGTCATTTTTCCACACAGTAGAAACTTGAAATAGAAAAACAAATTAAGTTGCCACTAATAAAATCCAGGCAAATGTCGTTGCACATCTCTAAATAATATAATCAATATCTATATATATAAAAAGAAAAAAAAAAAATAAAGACAGGACAAATTAATGAAAAATAAGGAATTGATGGTATATGAATATAATATATATCACCATCGGCGTTTGTTTACAAGTTAAAAAGATTACTCATCGGCAGAAGCAGACAACGCATCAACCATAATCTGCATTGCTTTAGCCCTCATCTGTAAAGCAACAATGTAATCCGCCGTCTCCCGGAAAAGAGTCTCCACCCCCATGTACTCACTGTTCGGAATCAGCTTTTTCAGTACTCTCACCTTCCTTTCAATTGCGTTTATCGGCCTTATGCACCGATCCAAACGCGCCCTTCTCTTCATCACCATACTTCTTCTGCTCCTCCTTATTTGCATCTCCGGCGGCGAGGGATTTCTGTTCGACGAGGACGACTGTAATTCCAGGCTTAGTTTTCTCCACAAAGGGTTGCTGAAATCGCACTTTTCTTTGGCGAGTAATTCCAGGAGGGATGAAAGGATTGGGTTTCCCATTATGGAATGTAAGAAGAAGAAGAAAATATATGGTTGCAGTCTAAGTGTTTGATGAAATTACTAGCTGAAACAGTTGTTATCAGCCAATATTGGTGCTGTTCAGGTGTCACAAATGCTGACATTTTATACTTGAAATGGAACCAGGGTTGGGTTGGTGGCTATTCAGGATAACATTTCAAATTATTGAATTGAATTTTGTGTGGGACCTTTCTACCTATTATTTTTGGCCAATAATACCAACATTTTAGAGCAAACCAATTATTTATTTAATTAGGTCACCTCATTAAATAGAATGATTAATCCCTTATGATTTGAGCTAATGATTTCAAATCTATTATTAATTATAGATTAAATTGATTAAACAATATTTAATTTTGTTGATAATGTTGGGGTTTTTGGTGGGTCCACGTGGGAAATAATTAGACAAGATGTTCCAATACAGTGGGATGAATCAATTAATTTGTAATTAAGAGAGGCATGATTTTGTTGATTTATGGGTGTGGCTGAAATATATATATATATATATAATTGGGCATGTTCTTGAAACTTGATTCACATGCAACCACATGTTACAATTCTCTCAACTTCACCATCAAACCACCACCTTATAACTTTCATCACACCACCTCCATATATATATATATATATCACAACAAATTAAATAAAAACACCCTGGCTTATTCCTTTACCCAACTTTTTTTCCAAATTCAATGAACACACACACACACACACACACACGAATTTAATTATACATTTTGTAAAAAAGAAAAATGATATTCAAGTGTTCTTATGGTGAAGGATTTGTGGGATAAAGAAATAAAAAAAAAAATCAAAGGAAATTTTAGTATTGGATCATGCAATAATATATTAATCATGAATTAATATGAAAGTTGTAATTTCAATTCCAGCTCAATAGAGCACTTTAATGGCGGCGGACGGCGGTGGTTAGGGCACTTGCCATGCATGTTTGGGAAGAAGAATCTTATAATTAATATTAGTGTTACATCAATTAATTGTTTAGATGACTTAGGACGGATTTATGTCAACTTTTGTCTCCACAAAAAGGGTCTGTGTAGATTTTTGTGTTGGGATAAGGATTTTTTTTTTTTTTGTGTCATTTTAATTATTAATTACTTTTCTCAACTTTATTTAATTTAAATAATAGTCTCTTTTGAATTTTGTGGACGATTGAAACACATGAATCTTCTCAGAAGCTGCGACAATTATCTTTATTTCAATTATTTGGTTTGCCATATAGATAATTAATTAATTAAGCAGGATATTAATTATTAAATCTTGTTCATGAAGCTAGCTTAACGTGCTCCCATATTCTACTACTAGACCTGATTCACGAATTGTTTTTTGACATGATCCATACAATTAATGTTTGTTGCACCGTATAATAACATGCATGTATACATATATTAAATATAATCAAGCTCAAATTAAATATATTATTAGCATTTTTGTTCAAATTAATCAAGCTCTTATGTATATAATTGAATTATTTGTATGGCTGAAAATGAAAGAGGAAAGATGAATGAGATAGTTGTGTAATAAGAGCACATGCATGCACATGTGTGTAAAAATGAGTAATCGTGGCGAAATATGGTCTTTTTGTGCAAGCGACGTGTATCATTATTCACAACTCTTTCACTATATATATTTGGGTCCCTATATTACAGCTGTTCCTATTCTGCTGTTCTGCCGTCCAGTTGCTTTCCATTTTTTCTTCTTTTTGTCGACTTTTTCGGTCTTTGAGATGCTACACTCGGGTGGTGAAATACATCCGGCGATTCGTAATCGTTGATATGTGTGATCATGTGCACATCAACGGTTAATAAGCATCCGGTGTAGTTATCATCAAATAAACCGATTTTTTCTACGTAAAATTTGTTGAATTTCATCGGATAGTATTTTACTATATTTATAGAATTAAATTGCTGATAAAATTAGTTTACAATATTAAAGTCTGGAAGTGGAAAAACTGGGTAATGAAGAAGAAAGTTTTTGCTTTTAGGATAACATTTCTGAACTACACCAATGTTTTAAGATACATTATAGCTAGTTTGTAACCTAACCAGAATCGCTGGCAATATATATTCTCCGTTTATTTAAATTAATTTTGCGGCTTTCACATGCAATATATAATTAGTGGGCGGCTGACAAATTTTAAAGACAAAGGTCTCAATTATATTTATTTTCTGAAACAACAATTTAGGAGGACAACTGCTAATTATTTTGCACCTCACTACCTATACAAATGGATTTTATATTTGTTATCAATTGTTTAATTAATTAAATTCAAAATGAATCCCGTGGGAGTGGGGATCTAGATCCAAATAGCAAATTCTGGTCATTTCGACCCGACCCGTATTGTATGTATTTGGGCTAGTAAAAAAACTACAATCCCTAGTTGGGCCTATTTTATTGGGCTGCATAGAAAGAGGTTGGACTTTACTAATGAAAACATCTTTATTGGGGCTTTTAGATATTTACGACCCATTTTGCTGCTTAAATGGAAAGGTCATCTTCTTTGCTTCTTAATAGATATTTACTTTTTTTTAGCAACTCTATGTAAATAATTGTAAAATTTCGATCCACTATATAATACGAGTTCTCTTACCTGGCTAAAAAATGCAGTTAAGAATTTAAAATCGATTACATCACAAGAGTTTCGACACAAGCTTAGTGAAAATATTTATTACAAAATTCAATCGCTTGGCTTCTAACTCGTTATTTCTTAATTTCGTTTTCGCGGTTTAGATGATGATTACTGCATTATTCATCGTTTTTCCAACTACCTTTTTAATTTGAAGTTATTTATTTCTAAAAAAATCAATAATATTTTAGTTGAAAAAGAATTATTAATAAAAATATTTTAGACATATAATATGTTTTTTTTGCCCATGGATATTATTATTGAATATGTTAATGAAAGTGAACAAATATTATTATAACACGGAAAATGAAACTAGGGATCTTATTACAAAAGGTGCTTGCTTCTCTATTTGTTCTAATTCAGATGTTTTAACTTGGAAAGACCCGTGGATTCCCTCATTGGATGGCTTTACCCCCACATCTCCTTCTCCGAACTCAAATTCTTACCTCATTGCTCTTGTCAGAAACCTTATTATTGAAGAGACTAGCACATGGAATTTCAATCTTCTAACCACTTACTTCCCTGTAAATGTGGTAAATGAGATATTGAAAGTCCAAATCTCTCCTCTGGCTTTGCCTAATGCACTCTTTTGGTCTCCCTCCAAGTCAGGGAAGTTCACGTCCAAGAGTGCTTATCTCTCCGATCAAGCCAACCGTTTTAATTCCTCCCCGTCAAATTACCCTCCTCTTAACTGGAAGAATCTCTGGTCTTCTAAATTACACAACAGACACAAGCTTCTTTTTTGGAAAATTGCAAATGACCTTATCCCTACAAAAGCCAGATTGAGTCGTCTTTTCCCCTCAAATGACACTGGTTGTTTTTTTTGCAGTTCTCATCTTGAAGATATTGATCATTTGTTCTTGTCTTGCCCTTTCATCCAACAAATCTGGTTCATCTCTAAATGGAACATTCGTATTGATCCTTTTAGAAATGAACCGATTAATGCCTGGATTGATCTTATTCTGGATAAAAAGAACAATTTTCTTCCTTCCCTTGCTGATAGAGAAGAATTTATTTTTTTACTGCTGTGTTGTTTGATTTACTGTGGATGAATAGAAATAAAGTGGCTCATGGTTCACCCTCACTTTCTCTGCAGGAACTTCTACACACGGTATCTAAAAGTGCAAAGGAGCACTGGAATTGTCAAAGCCTCAAATCATTAAAAGCTGGGAAAGAATTGAATCAAGCCTGGACCATACCACCTCCTGAGTCTTGACTGGATTAAGGTCAATACCGACACCACCTTCAGTAAAGGCAATGCTATGGCAAGCTGTATTTTCAGGAATTCCAATGGCTCTATTTTCAATGCATTCACTAAATCTCATGCATGCATGGACTCTTTGGTGGCTGAATGTTTAGCTATTTTGGATGCATGCAAGCTTTTAAATTTTGCAAAAATCAGCAATGCTATCATTGAAACTGACTGTATTAATGCGGTTAAGCTTATTATGGATAAAGATCTCCCTCCTCAATGGACTGCATCTGTGCCAATTGAAGAAATCAAACGCTTCTGGAATCTTTGGCCCACATGGATTTTTAAATTCATCCCTAGAATGGGGAACGAGGCAGCCCATAATTTGGGGAAATGGGCTTCCAGCACTTGTTTTGAAGGGCATGTTGCCCCTAATGTAATTCCTCTTTCTTGTTTTGTTGATAGGGGTCACCCTATTCTGGACTCATGTAATTTTAACTTTTATTAATTGTGTTTTTTTCTATCAAAAAAAAAAAGAGCACAATCTAGAAAGTCTAAAGGCTGAAACAGTCAAATCGGCCACGTCACCACCAAAACGGAAATATCAGCCTTTTAGGGTTGGCCGTTTGTACTTGGTATAAATAAGAGGCCGGCATTCACAATCCTGACAAGTTTAGTACTATGGAAAAATGTGTAAGAAGAGACATATTTCGGATTTGCGCGTGAATCTAACGTCTTCAGCACATACTCTGTGTGCCGGATTTTGATTTTGATTTTGAATTTTAATTCTGCAATGTTAGATTCACGCACAAACTCGTAATCTGTGTTTTCGTTTTGAGCTCTCGCCTGTGAAATCTCAGTCTAAGCCGATGAAAAGGCCTCATCGTTGGAGGGTTCCTAATTAATTAGGTTTGTTCTTCTTTTTCTATTTTCTGATTCGATTTTGAGGTGATTAGATCTTCAATTTCATTTTGAATATTTATTTTGCTTGTGCTGAATATTTGATTTTTAGGTTGAATTGCATCCTCTGTGCCAAAGTTATATTCTTTAAAAAAAAAATGAGATCCAGATCTATAAATATTAGGTCCCTCTTGCTCTGTTCTCTGTTCCACTGAAGATCTGTGTTACATATTGGTTCTTCTTTGTATGGATGCAACTGTCTGTTAATCGACGTTTGTCGATCGATGATAATTTCGTTTATTGCGTTATTCTTGACATTAATTGTGCAATGTCGATCGATGATAATGCGTTTATTGCGTTATTATTGACATTAATTGTGCAATTTTTTCTGTTGCTCCGGGCGCAGAAGTTACATTAATCGATAGTCTGAAACTAAGATTAGCTATATAAATCTCTAGCGAACCCTAACATATCGAAGGACTAAATATAAACGGTTCTAGAACATATACGTAACCACATGAACGAACATATACGTAACCACGTGGTATAGGTAGTATAAAATCAAGATCAATAACATGAAAATTTGCATTAAATCAAAGTAAAGAGGAATCTTTCCTATGTTGCACTAAATCAAAGTGAAGATTAGAGGAATCGATCCTATGCACGAATTTGCAGGATCAAACTCCGGTCGGAAGTTTGAAACTAAACTAAGCTAATTCAACCTACAATTAGCAAATAAATGGTCTTGAAGACTGCTAACTATTGCTTTGTTCTTTTCTGAGCTCTTTGTCTTTTGTGCCACCAAGGAATCTAGATTTTGTTTACTCTTTTTCTTTTGCGATTTCAAGAAATCGAGATGGTGTTTGCAGTACGCTCCCGTGCTTTCAAACATCTTAAACATGGTCACAAACAAATCAATCATAGCCTCACTGTCGTAATTCTTTTCCTTAAATTTCATCAAAATCGGATGCGCCCTGCTCCTGAAATACCCCGGCACGAAATCCTCAAAATCCCTCGGAGGTCTCTTCAAAATCTTGATCATCTTTTCACACATTAACGAAAAATCCATCTCTTCATCGTACTTCACTTCTTCCGATTTAGGAGACGAGAAAAAAAGACAACTCTTTGCAGTATCGGGTGATTTAGAACCGAAGATCTGATCCTGGATTGACTCAAGTACATGCAAAATACTATACTCTTCAGGGCTCCACTCTTCAACCTTACTGCAGAAGCGTAAGCTCGTCGTGTCCAAATCAATCCCATCGGACAGAGAGTATATCTTTGGAGGGGTAGCGGGATAATCCGAGGGGTAGATTATGTCGAAGAAAAACAAGCAATGGTGATAAGGAGTTCCGGGCGGGCCCACAATAGCTGCCCTCATAAGATTAATCCTCTGCTCGTACGCCCTGAAGAAAATCGAACTCGGAGTATTTTGTTCCAGAAACTCCCATTCTTGACTGATCCTTCGACTGAAGATTGGCCACAAACTGATGTTCCTGTAGTTGCTCCTGTAACTGAAGTAATGGTGATCGAACGGATTATTTGAGGCTATTCCGAAGTTCTTGAAGCTGTTGAATTTGGTTTGAACTTGATCGTAAATCTCTTCAATCTCCCCATACATGTTGTTCTTCGTTTCCATGTCTCTGGTGGATTTGGGATTATTTGGAAGATCTCGATCCATAATAATATGTCAAACCTGTATGTATATATGTATATATATATATATAAGAGTTATGAGTTTGCTAAGTTTGAACGAATTGAATTTGTGTATATCTAGACTTGTAAACAGAATATCTCTCTCGCTCTTTTATTAAGATTCGATCAGGACTCTTTTATTTTTCCTTGTGAGCGTGGGTAAGTATATCGCAGTGCTCGCCCTAATTTTTTATTTTGGTAATTTTTATTTTTTAATATATCATAAATATATATGTGATTAATGACATCATAATTTTGAGATACAGATTCTGTGTGAAAAACATAGCCCTAAACAAACTCTGGGCTCCGCCCATCTAATTATAAAGTGGGTTGCTGGATAGCTAGGTTCGGCCCAGCTAATTATAAAGTGGCTTGCTGGATAGCTAGGCTCGGCCCATCTAGTTATAAAGTGGCTTGCTGGATAGCTAGGCTCGGCCCATCTAGTTATAAAATGGCTTGCTGGATTTCTAGGTTCGGCCCAAGGACTATTACATGGCAAAGCCACGTGTAAAATCAAGATGAGGAAGAATCTATATAATATATAAAGGGAGAATACACAATTGAAGTTTTGACATCTTCAATTTTGATCCCAAATCTTTTCATCTCTTTTATTTGTGGACTTCTATCCTTAATTAGTCTTTATTACATTTTGTCATATTTATTATTTAACCTATTTCAAAAAAATTATTTCTTTATTACATTTATGTTAATTATAAAATAAATATTATATTGATATTTAATAAGGAAATTTTGAATTTCCTTTAATTTGGCCAATTATGTCTTTTATTTTTTCTTACAAATTTCAATATCAGCATTTATGTTAATTATATAATAAATGGTTATTTCCTTATTCATACATATTTAACTTAATTATGATACTCAATACAAGTACAAAACCTCATTTCCCATCCAACACCAAAGCAAAATTGACCACCCGTTTTTATCTTCATCTTCACCTCACTCCGACGCCAGAAGCAAGAAATGAAAGAAGAAAAAAGTTGGCTGATATTATTTTGTTGTGTTGTTTTTTTCGTTTTTATTATTATAATTTTTATACAATTTTATTTTAATGATTCTTTCTCATTTTTATTTACTTATTTATTTCTATTGCTTTCAAAAGATATTTTAAATTACCATTCTATTTTATTTCACTTTTTTTTAATATATCCATTCAAATCTTTATACATTTTTTTAATAAGTTTGAATTATTCTTTTTGTATATTATGTTATTTTAGTTTTGGTTTTATTTTCATATTTTAAACAACTCCTAATGGTAATGCTATTTATTTTCATATAATTTTATTTCAATAATTTTGTAGCATTTTATTATTGTTTCCCATTATTTTTAATATAAAATTCAATTCACTATTCATTTTTATTTCTATTTTTTAATAATTTCATTCAAAAGTTTGTTCAAATGTTTAATGACTTTGAATGATATTTATATATTTACATAAAAGTGGAAATCCATTCTTTATTTTTTTTAATTTATTTTCAGTTTCTAAATATTTCACGATTTTATGGTATCCATGTATATTTTAAATAGTAGCAAAAAGTAGACTAATATACCGTATTTTAAACTAGCGTTATTTCTTGGTGATTTATTTCCTCGGTTACTGTTTATATCAATGGATTTCACAATGATTTGTTTAAAAAAAGTATTTTACCTGTTTTTCAATATTTTCATGAAATTAGATATTAAAATTAAAAAACAATGATATTAATAATTTATTTGATTAATTGTCTAATCTATTTTGCACACCCTGCACACATATAAAACCTCATTTTATATATATTTTTTTACTAATTGATTTTCATCAATATTCGTTAAAACAAACTACATACTAAAAATTGAAACTAAAATTGCAATTGATTTTTCATACATCCAAAAATGGAAATTTCTCGAAAAGGATAATTCTAATGCATTCGATCCGACTTTCACATCTGAATGTGACAATCAATTACATATCTACATATTTATAATTAACCATTTATTCATTACAAATAATAAATAAATTATTTATTTATTTATTAATTTGTTCCAATCGAAATATTCAAAATAGTTTAACTATTGCTTAATTTGGATACAACCACCATTCAACTTAGGTTAATCTTTAATATTTTATTTTGAGTTTTCTAAACGGATAAATACATATAAAACAAATAACTACGTTGTTTATTTATTTATTTCAATTGAATTATTCAAATTTAAGTCTAATTTTTTTTTGAGTAAAAATTTAAGTCTAATTAAGACTTACTTTGGATTTACTTACTAGAAAACCACCAATCAAATGTGGTCAATATTTAACATATAAGATTGTTTATAAAAATATAAATTCTACATTCTATGTTTCATTCATTCAATGACAATCCCATTAATTACGCATTTTCAATTTTAACTGATTTGTTCCTTTTTTATTTATACATATACAATTTATCCTCAAATACCTTTATCTCATATATTTTTCTTTGACATCCTAATAGGTATTCTTGCAATATAATTTCAATTATCTAATGAATTATCCTAATATACAAGTTGTGACATGTTTTTTTTTTTTTTTTTTTTTCACTTTTTTCCGCTAAACCATAAACAATAATAATACAATATTTAAAAATTGGGTGAACAAATAATTTTACTTTTTAATTGTGTTTAGTGAACTATGTGTAGTACTATTTAAATTGTTTTGATAGACCTAATTTCACTTAAATTGGGATAAGTAGTTTTAGAATATTATTTTTCTTATTGCAACTAGATAGAAAAGTAAAAACTAGGTAACATTTTTAATTATTGTTTGGTGAATTATATATGTGTGTTGTACTATTTTCATTGTCTTGACAATATCTAAAACTTATTTAAATAGGGATAAATAATTTTTAAAATATTTATACTGTTCGCATTACTAGAAACAACATTTAAGAAAATGGTAAACAATATTTTATAATGGAAAAATAATATTTTTTTATTGTAAGTTATAGTTTGATGAATTTTGTGTTTTTAACTATTTTAGTTGCCTCAACTAAAATAAACTCATTCAAATTTTGGAAAATAATTTTTGAAATACCCATATTGTTACCACAACTAGATAAAATATTTTTTAAAATGATTAAATGACATTTCATACTGGAAAAGTAATAATTGTTTATTTATTTCATAGTGAAATAATTATTTTAAAATTTTAGGTTATTGTTCGGTGAATTATGTGCATTGAACGATATTAATTTCTCTGAATAACATAAAACCACAAATATATAAATTACATTTAAAATATCTATTTTGTTATTATCACTGGACAAATAATTTAAAAAAATGGATAAACGAAAATTTACAATAAGTAATTGTTTAGTGAATTAGATGTGTTCAATGATTTTAGTTATTTAAACTAACCTAAACCCATTTAAATATTGATAAATTATTTATAAAATATCTATTTTGTTAATATTACTAACTACTAGATTTTAAAAAAATGGATAAACGGCAATTTATAATGGAAATAAATTATAAAGTAAACATGTCATCGATTCATTTTCCATATATTACTTCATAGAGATATGTTTTAATTGGAGTAAACGGATTTTTTGTACTCCTAATTAATTTTTGTGCACTATTAAATGGAAATATTAATTAATTATGGAATAAATATGTCTGATTTTATTTAATGTTACGATTAAAATTAATATTAGTATTCACATGAGTATTAAGATTATCATTAACATTACCATTAGTATTAACATTAGCATTAGCATCATTATCAATATTATCATCAACATTAGAATTACCATTAGTATTAGCATTACCATTTTAGAATTAGTATTAGGATTATGATTATGATAAGGATTAGAATTTGTATTAATATTAGAATTATATTTAGTCTTAGGATTAAGATTAGTTTCGTATTAATTAGCATTAGCATTAAGATTGTATTAACATTAGTATTATAATTAGGAGTACCATTAATATTAATAATGACATTAGAATTCGCATTAATATATTATGATTAGCATTAATATATTAGAATTAGTATATTAGTATTAATTTAGTATTAGTATTAGTTTTAATATGACTATAGTATTAGTATTAGTATTAGTATTAGTATTAGTATTAACAGGGTCGGTTTTGGGGGAGGCGAAGTAGGCGGTCGCCTAGGGCCCCGGGATTTTTAAGAAAATTTGGGGCCCCCAAATTATGTTACATACTTACATACACTTTATATATGAATATTTTCTTTTTAAATTTGAACATCAATTCTAAAATAAATTTAATATATATAAATGATCAATAGATATTTTTTTCAATTTTCTTAACCTTGGGGCCCCTAAATATTAAATTTATAATGTCTTAATTATTTATTATTATACTTAAAATAAGAATCATTATTCATTAGTCTATTTGAGTTTTATAAATATTTATGAAGTTTATTTTCTATAAAGAATATACGTCACGGGAGGAAGTGAACCAGCAAATCATCCTGTTAATTTTGATTTTCTTTTTCAATATTTGAAGTTATTTTATGTTCATACATTTCAAAAAATGTTTCGGGGGCACTGCCCTTGAACCCCCGTAATCTTTATTTCATCATTTTTAGAAAATATTATTTATATGTTTTTAGTATATTTAATTTGGAACATCCTTTAATAAAATTGATTTGTCAAATAGGGACCCGGCCCCGGTTTTAAGTTATTTTTTAAATCTCGCCTAGGGCCCCTAAATTCTCAGGAACGGCCATGAGTAATAACATTAGTATTAGTATTTGTATTAGTAAGTATTAATATTAGTATTAGTATTTGTATTAGTAAGTATTATGATTATTTCTACTAGGATTTGGATTGGATTACGATTATGATTATTATTATGATTATGATTAGGATTATGATTATTATTATTAGACTTAGCACTGACATTAGAATTATAATTAGAATTAGCATTCGCATTAGCATTTGAATTAACATTATAATTATACATAAGATTAGGATTATGATTAATATTAGCACTAGCATTAGAACTAGGATTAGTAGCATTAGTTTAGGACTAACATTGATACTAGCAATAAGCAGTAGAACTAGAATTACGATTATCATTAGCATTAGTATATTATCATTAGCATTAGCATTAGCATATAAGTATTAGTTTAGTATTGTGATGAGCATTAGCATTATATTAGCATATTAGTATGAATATTAGTATTGCGATATATTAGCATTTTGATTATTAATATTACTAGCATTATAATTAGAATTAAGATTAACATTACCATTAGCATTAGTATATTAAGAATAATATTAAAATTAGTGTTAACAATAGCATATTTGCATTTCTATAAGAATTAGAATTATGCTTTGTATTATTATTAGGATTAGGATTATAATTAGAATTAGAATTGGTATTAGAATTAAGATTAATATTAATATTAGGATTAGGATTATGATTATAATTTTGATTAGAATAATGATTGGGTGTAGTACTAGGATTAGGATTATGGTTAGGATTAGCGTTAACGTTCTGATTAAGATTAGCATGAGGATTACTAATAGTAATAATATTCTTATCAGATTAGTATTAGTATTAACAATGGTAGGTAATGATAATGATAATGGTGATGGTAGTTGTAATGGTAATGATTGGTATTGGTATGAGTATCGGTATACATATCAATATTGGTATCGTAATGATAATAGCAATGATGATCGTAATGGTAATGGTAACGGTAACGGTGTTGGTATTGGTGTTGGTATTAGAGCATGTACAATGGACTAGCCAAATAACCCTCTCCAAACAGTGGGCTCCACATGCCACATACCCATTTTCATCCACTTTAACTCCTCTCTAAAAATGGGTCCCACATTAATCACTCTCCAAATTAAAATTGATCCATTGAATATATTTTGTTGCTATCCAAAATGACTCTCCAAATATTAAAATATAATAAAATATCCACTATTAATATAAAAAATACAAACTTAAATTTTCAATTTTTTTATAAACTTGATTTTGAAGTTGAAATACCTAATTAAATATAGGCATTATAAATTAATTAAATAATTATTTTCTTGGAATGATAAAATAATTTATGTGTAGTAATAAAAAAAATTCGATTTGTTGTAAAGTAAAATAACCTTAATAAGAAATGGTCATCTATTATAAATAAAAAATTATTTGTTAAATACAATTTAAAGTATTTTAAACTAATTTTGATTATAATAATAAATACATAGAACTCTAAAAAATAAAAAATAAAATGATTTATTTAAAAGCCATAAAAGAAACTTCATAATATTTATTAATGAAATGAATATAAAAAAAACTTAAAAATTAGCTAATAAAAGATAATAAAATACATACAAAATAAAAGATAATAAAATGATTGTAGGTCCACCTTTTATAGTTAAAGTCCTCCATAACTGTGGCTAGCAAGTTAAAGATTGACCAAATTTAGAGAGTGCTATTGAGTAGTATTTCGTTCCACTACACCATTTTTACTCTTCAAAATTTGGAGAGTTGGAAAAATCTGACATTATTTCACATTTAAGGAGGCCATTGTACATGCTCTTAGTAATGGTAATGATAATGGTAATAGTGTTGATAACGGTAATGATAACGATGTACTCGCCATTTGTATACGGAAATTAAACCTTCGATGTTTAGTTTTTTTCACTTATTTTGGCTGAATTTTTTATTTACATGAAATAATTTTTTTAAACTTTGTATTGCACATTGATCTTACTATTCCGAGAACTTTTTAAAATTAAATATTTATTTTTATAATGAATTTCCCGTGCGACGCACGGGTGAAGTACTAGTTAAATTTACTTTCAATTAAAATACAATAAAGGGCAAAGTACAGTTTACACCCCTGAACTATAGGGGTTGTACCAGTTTGCCACCTTGAACTACAAAACGTCCCAAATACCCCCCTATATTTAAATTTTATTTGTAAATGCTGACGTGGCACTTTGACTTTATAATTTCTAGCTATTTTTTATACATTTGGACATTTTGTGACTACTTTACCCCTCTATTCAATTATATATATATATATATATATATATTAAAGCTTTTTCACTGAATTTTTTTTTTATTTTGTCAAGATTTTTTGCTCTATATTTTCGGGTTTATTTTCTCGTATTTCCGTTTTTTTATTTAACCACTAAAAGGCCACTGTTTTTTTCTTCTAAAATTTATTAAAATGTCGAGTAACACAAAATTTTTGTACTTCGTGGTACAAGACATCTTATAATGCACAAAAATCACCCCCAAAGTTATGCATTTAATTAAGGGCATAAACAATAAATGCACAAAATTGAACAAAAGGACAATTAGCAAACATATTGAATCCAAAAATTAAACACAATTAAGAAAATCATGCAAACCATAAATTTACTTCGTCACAAATTCATAACAAAATCAACAAATACAACACGTATTAATTATATAATTATGAAGTTTCTTACAACAAACCCCCAAGGGCAGAAAAGTAATTGCACATTTAAATTAAAAGTGTTAATAATTTAATGGTTGACCATAAACTCGAGGGGTGTATTTGGGACGTTTTATAGTTCAGGGGGGCAAACTGGTACAACCCTTATAGTTCAGGGGTGTAAACTGTACTTTGCCCTACAATAAATTTCTTTATTATTAAGAATTCCAAAATCTGATTTTCAAGTAAGAAGACGTAATCAAAGAATTGTGGCAAGTTTAAGGCAAAATCAACACGTCGGTCATTCCCAGTCAAAGGGTCGGTTAAGTTAGTTAATTTGAGATTTCACATGTACGTGGCTGTACACAGTTAGTTGGTCGGTTATGTCTTGAAGTAATCTAATCAACACAAGACTTTTCCCTCAACATATCAACTATGCATACACAACCCGACACCAAGCAGCCGACATGTATTGCATATGGTCAAATCAAGATTTTGTTTTAAATCGTGGTAATATAATATTCGGCAATATTGGAATTACCATAAATAAAACAAAGTCCACTTATTTAGTTAATAATGGTTAATCTCCCCAACCAAACGAGACCTTAGATGTGATTAATACATAGCCAATTTCCATGGGCACTGATTTAATTCGATTTTCAAACAAATATTTATAGTTCTTTAATAAATAAAAAATAAAAATTCTCACAAATATGTAGGCAAAATAGCAAGTCTTGGATTAGGAAAATGAAGAACGCTTTAAAGGCAATTCTTATTATACAACACAACTCCAAACTGAAAAATCAACAATACCCAATCCCCAGTAAATGGGACACATTATTTAATTATTAAACCAAAATGAAAATATTGCATGCATAATCGCGTTTCTTAGAAGAGAAAAACGCGTTTTCAGAAAACAAAAGTGAGATTAGAAATCCCGCCACACTCCTCGTACCATGGAACCTCCACCTCAACCTTCCCATTGGCCGTCCACCCAAACACCACCTCACCTCCGTTAAGGTACACCTTCTTCGGCGCAACGCTCGAATACGCCAAAAATCTCCCAACGCCCTTCACCTCAACCTTCGCCACCGTCTCATCGTACACCAATCCCTGTATAGTCCCGCCGGCGTTGAACAAATTGGTCAACCCAATCGGAGCGAATTTGACATCCCCTCCGACGAGATTCTTAATCGGAACGAAGCTGAAGATCTCGAAAGTCGAAGGCTGGATAGTGATCGAAACACGAGCCGAATCTCGTTTCGCGATGTACAGCTTCTCAGATTCGCACAAATAAACCGCGTATTCGTCGGCTTCTCCCAATTTCGCCGACTCGGTTTTCTGATCGAATTCGATGTCGCTCACATGAACCGAACCGGTTAACGGCTTGTAGCACTGTGAATGGCCCTTGATCCTCTGCTCCTTTGGGTCCCACCCAGCTCCTTGGCAGTTGAAAGCACCGATCACTCCTCCATACTGTATCAATTTTTGTCAATTAAATCAATTAGGGCATAAATTAAGAGAATTAGGAAAAACACAAGGGGGTCGAATTACGAAAATAACCTTGTTGAAATTCCAGATTTTGAGGATGGTTTTGCTGTCAAAGAGGGGGTTCTTGAAGAGACAGTCTCTAGTGGGGAGGGCAAAATGGAGACATTTGGGGATAGTTCCATCAGGGAAGACAAGCTTTTGAAGAAGATTGAAATCATGGCCGGTCAAAGAATCACTGACATAAACAGGGCCGCCGCAGATAGCCCTGGATCCAGCGTGGAACTTGGCGCAGAGATGGTCGGATTGAAACATGTCCCAATCTGGTTGGATGAACTGACCCATCCACATGCTGTTGTATGCACAGTGGATCATGTGCACCCCTTGCAGCCAGTACACCCCCATTGGATCTCCGTTTGGATCTTGGAACCAGAAATCATCCCCTTCGAAAAAAAAAATTGAATTTTCAGAAACAAAAAATTATAAATGGAGAAAAGAGGTTAAAGGGTAGTAAAGGAATTTGTTGTTACCAACTCTTCCCATGGAAATCTGCTCAGTCCCAAGGAAGAAGAAGTCATTGCATTGCTGCATGCTGGAAATAAGACCAGTTCCATTGAAGTTCTTGGCTACAGATTTCGACAGCCCTTTGTAATAAGCCTTTGCTAGCTCAACTCTGCCTCCATAATCTTCAGACACATATTCAAGTGTCTGTATATTACAACAAAAAACATATTAGTTAGTTGTCAAGATATTAAGGGCTAATTATTAGGAAAAAAAATCAACTTACATGAATAACATCAACTTTGACACCGGTAATGCCGACGCTGGAAAGATACGAGTGCATGGAGTCGTAAAAGTCATCAGCTTGATCGGGGTCCACGAGTCCAATCGAGCCCTCGATAATTTTGACCACAGCAAGATCGGTCATGGTTCCGTCGAGGCCGGGAGATAATTTGCATGGCACGATCTTGGTGCTGAGATGAGTTGCACCTGGCCTAACACCACCCCATGCACCGGCTAACGCATGCCACACGTATATATCATCCAATCCTTTGAAATTAGTCCTCAAATCCTTTGTAAATGCTTTCATACCAAACTCGTCGGTCTTGCAAGAGCAACTCGAGCATCCTTTTTTGCTCGAAGAAGTATTCGCCTTTTCGTCCGAACCACCGCCACCGAACATTTCATCCAATTCTTTATTCAGTTTCTTGATCTCGATCTCATATGCAGTCAAGTCGGTGACACCAGATAGAGCCGCCTTGTCGCGTGTTTTTTCAGCGACCTCGATTTCGATTGCTTTTGAAATCAAGAGCTTCGGCTTTTTGGGGTCGAAGGTGGGGCGATTGGGTCCGACCATGGAGCCGCCTTTGTATTTCCTGAATTTTTCGCATTCGTCGAGCCTGTGGAGCCTAGCTGTCATTTGGGTCCCACCTAGTACGAGGTTTTTGGTGTCCTCGTGTGGGTTTTCCCCATCGTTGTTGATGCTCTGCCATCCGTCGTCTATGATGAGAAACCTTGGGGTTAGACCGCCGTCGGCGAATTCCTTCACTCCGTGCCAGATTCCGGCGGGTTCGACGGTAAGGTAAAACGCGTCCCACGTGCACCACCCGAATTTGTTGACAAGCGGCGGGGCCGCTTTCTCCTCGATGAGCTTGAAGGTGTTGAGGTGAACCCTAACGGCGGTGTACGCCTCTTTCATAAGTGTGTAGGGGTTTTCGGACACGTGGACGTAAGCAATTGAGTTGAAGGAGGAAGCTTTGGCTTGGGTGGAGCCGCTCTCGGCGCAGATTAGCAAGTGGCCGTCGGTTCCGGGAAAGAGTGCCGACCGGAATTTGCCCTCGATGATGGGGATTACGACGGCGTAAGACTTGATTTCGGGTATGTCGAGCATGACCCACTGGGTCTCCATCTGTACGTCGGAGCCGGAGGTACCGACCCACTGGGTGGACCACCATGTTTTGAACCGGAAAATGCTGACGAAATCACGGCCGGTGAATTTGCCGAGGGAGTTGGTGAGGCGGTCGGAGGATTTGCCCTGGCTGAAACCGAGGAACCCGCCCTTGAAAGAGAGGGATTGGGCGCGGTCGAACAGGGGAGATGGGGCGTCGGAGGATTGACAGACGGAGGAGAAGGGTTTGAAAGTGACGTTGGTTGGGATATCAGTGAGTAACGGAACATTTCTAACGGAGAGTTTTCCGCCGTTAAGTTCGAAAAAGTTGTCCTTTTTGCTTGCGATCAAGGCGCTGAAAGTTGAGTTGGCGGGATCGTTTGGGGGTGCCATGGTAATTCAAGAAACAGAGCAAAAAAACAGGGGAACTGAACCCAAAATAAATAAAAGATATTTATGGAGAGGAGAAATAAAAGAGACGAATTGGGAATAATAAAGAGGTAATTGTTTTAATTCGAAGTGTAGAGACAATATGAAAAAATATGAAGGGAAGGCAGATATATATAGTCGAGTTGGAAAATGAATAATTAAAATAATAATAATAATAATAATAATAAAGAAAGAAGAAAGAATAAAAGAGAAAGGTGTAGAGAGAGAGAGAGAGGAAAAGGGTATTGGGCGGTTGGGTGTGGGTGAGTATTCTTGGTAGGATATATAGCTTTATTAAATTTATGCTGTGTTGTTGTGACTTGTGGTATATATCTTCTTCCTTTAATATTTATTATATGCCATTTCTATTCGTTTGTTGAAAGCTCAATATGAGCAAAAAACAGAGGACTAGTGGAGACTATGGCATCTGTATTTATACATATATATAACTTGTATCTATTATATTATATTGACACATCAGCCATGGATGCATGGATGGATGACATGCAGGAAATGGTGGATTATTTCGGTCACTGTGTGAGAAACTCGAAACTTCTGTATTTTCAATTTTTGTTCTAACTATTATTTAGGGTTTGCAAAACAAATTGTTCGATTATTATTGCAATTGACACCTAAGGACTAATGTGTAATTTTATACATTCTTGAAGGATTTGTATAGGTGAGTGCAAGTCAAATTTTGGGCATAAGTGGCCTTAATTAACCATCTAGCTAGTATTTGTTAATGCTTACATTTACATACATACATACATGATTCATGATACTACACTAGGTGAATTTATTGATAATTTTTAACAGTTGATTTACCTACTAACACATACAATTAATTATTATTATGATTGCTAATTGTTGGTGCTAATTATTAATATGTATAAAAAGGGACCACTTAATGCGAAATTCTTGAAAGGAATGGTAGAAAATGCATTTTCTTTTCTTTTTAGTCTCTCTCTCTCTCTCTCTCTCTCTCTCTCTCTCTCTCTCTCTCTCTCTCTCTCTCTCTCTCTTATATTCATCTACAAAAGATGCCGATCAACTTGTATAATTGCAGAAGGTATAATTACTTTTTTTCCCCCTTTTCTTTTTGCAGGAGGTATATTCATTTTATTCATTTTTGGATGATCGATCTCAAAATTCTTACACAACTTGAATGCCTATAAAAAAAGATAAGAGAGAGAGAGAGAGAGAGAGAGAGAGAGAGAGAGAGAGAGAGAGAGAGAGAGAGAGAGAATAAATTAAGATTATGAACAAATTCGATACTTAAAAGATTATAATTTGATGTCATCTCACTAAGAAACATTATATACGTACTATAGCGAATCCAGTGAAAGGTTTATCCTTTTCCTGCAAAAAAAAGTGATGTCGCTTTACAATATATATATATATATATATATATATATATATATATATATATATATATATATATATGTATATATATATATATATAGTGGTTAATGGTTATAATAATGATGTATTTATAAGTTTTCTGTGAGAGCAGTTATTATGATGATGTATGTGTTTGTTTAGAGGAATGTAGTTAGTTCCGATGGTCTTGTTATTTTAGAAACATGCATGTGGAATCTTATTGGTTGTTGTGAAGGGGATTGGATTCAAAATGGAGTTTGCTTTTAGCAGTGATGGGTTTATTTTCATCGAATCTTATTAAAGTCTTTCATTACATTCTTATTTTTCAAATGAATAATATCAAAATTAAGACACAATACATACATATTATGTAATTCTCATGTGATTATTTGTTGTAACTTCAAAATATGCATTCATGCATGCATGCATGTTTGGACCTTTTTATGTGTCCTACAACAATTATAACCATGCATGCTCAACTAGTGCCCCCCTCCAAACCCACCGCCACCTCCCTTTCCACCTCCGAATCCTCCTCCGGCACCCCCACCACCTCCTATTCCTCCCCCTGCACCACCACCAAATCCTCCTCCTGCACCTCCACCTCCACCAAATCCTCCTCCCGCACCTCCACCTCCGCCAAATCCTCCTCCGGCACCACCCCCTACACCTCCTCCAATTCCACCACCTTTTCCACCCCCAAATCCTCCTCCAACACCACCTCCTTTTCCTCCACCAAATCCTCCACCGGCTCCACCTCCAAAACCTCCACCAGCACCGCCTCCTACTCCTCCACCCTTGCCGCCTCCAATTCCTCCACCAGCACCAGCACCACCACCAAGTCCTCCACCAGCTCCCCCACCAGCACCACCTCCTACTCCTCCACCAATACCTCCGCCCTTGCCGCCTCCAAATCCTCCACCAGCTCCCCCACCAGCACCACCTCCTACTCCTCCACCAATACCTCCGCCCTTGCCACCTCCAAATCCTCCGCCAGCACCACCTCCTATTCCTCCACCAACACCCCCACCAGCACCACCTCCTACTCCTCCACCAATACCTCCACCCTTGCCGCCTCCTATTCCTCCACCTTTGCCGCCTCCTATTCCTCCACCAACACCCCCACCCTTGCCACCTCCAAAACCTCCACCGGCACCACCTCCTACTCCTCCACCAATACCTCCACCCTTGCCGCCTCCTATTCCTCCACCTTTGCCACCTCCAAATCCTCCACCGGCTCCACCACCAATACCTCCACCCTTGCCGCCTCCAAATCCTCCACCTTTTCCACCACCAGCACCACCTCCTATTCCTCCTCCGGCACCACCACCCTTGCCACCTCCAAATCCTCCTCCGGCACCACCACCTTTGCCACCTCCAAATCCTCCTCCGGCACCACCACCAAATCCTCCACCAGCTCCACCACCAGCACCACCTCCTACTCCTCCACCCTTACCGCCACCAAATCCTCCGCCAGCACCACCACCAAATCCTCCACCGGCACCACCACCCTTACCTCCTCCAAATCCTCCTCCTGAACCTCCACCAAGCCCCCCGCCTGCTCCACCCCCAAAACCACCACCCTTTCCACCACCAAAACCACCTCCAACACCACCACCACCACCTACTCCTCCACCAAAACCACCACCTGCCCCACCTCCAAATCCTCCACCAGCACCACCTCCGACACCTCCACCCAGTCCCCCACCACCACCACCGCCAACACCAAGACCACCTCCACCAATGGTTTCTTTCTCAATCCTCCTCCCATCAGCAATTTGAACAACCCACAAACCCAACAACACAATTAAAACAAACATCCCACCATTTTTCAAAGGCTTCCCCATCTCTTTTTAATCACTCACAAATGTGATGGAGCAACCTCAAACTATAGCAAAAATGTGATCTTGCTATGTTTCACATATTAATCAACTCATAATACAGTATATATATACATGCAGTTGGACATGGCTCATAAATGCATGCAGTTGAGACAGGGACTAAAATCACATACAATATATACATTATGTCAAACTAAAACGTTTACCTATGCACACTTCATCATGTGGCCTTCCACATTTTGCGTTATTGCATTCCCAACTCTCAACTACCTTCTTTTTTTCTAAGCTCAAGATAATGCTATCTTCATTTCTGTCCCTATGACTTTGTCCAACCTTAATTAATAGGTTAGGTGCAATTTAAATGCTTGTTATGATAACATTATTTATTTTTTTTCAACTAAACTATATATGTCTCTCAGGCACTAATTAACCTCCCGACATATAAAGATTCATTTAACTGCTGCAGAATGCAAAATAACTATGAATATCTCACCTTTTCAACACGCACAGACGCTCGTTTTTTACTTATATAAGCAAAAGATAGGTGTATAGGTAACAACATCGACTGCTTCTATTTATTACTTCAATGGTTTCAGTTTCAGAATTTCGGTTACTCTTTCGTTTTTGCTATTTCAATTTGATATGTATTTATTTAATTTTTTAAAATTGTATAAGCTTTTTGAGCTTTAGTTTTTTGCCTTCTCATGTAAAATCATATAATACACTCTTGGTATTTTTTTTGTATTTACAGTAAATTTAGGAAATAGGAGCAGTGGCATGTATACATAATAATTAATATTACTAAGAGACATTTTTTATATTTATTTTAACAAAAGAAACTATAGTTAAGGTGCTTTTAAGGCTAACAACAAATTAGATGAGAGTTCAAATATTTTGAGTGCATTTGTTGTGTAATCACTGTTAAAATAATGAAGGCATCCATTAATACTTTAAAAAAATAATTCAAGATTTTAAATTTTATCAAGTAGCTTCGAAGATTCGGCAAAAGTAAACAATACGATGTTGAGAAATTCAATACAAGATTCATCATCACCAAACATAATATTTTGAACCCGAGCACAAAAATGACATGGAGTCTGGAGAGAGAGAGAAAGAGAGAGGGAGTTTAATTTACATATGTTACACAAGAAAACTGTTGACAGCAATAAGTTACATGAATTACTACAAAGGTAATGGTTGAAAATTAGGGATACGATCAAACCTTGTGGAGCTGCTGCTAATGGTGCCTGTGTGAGTTCTGTCATCCTGAAGAACCAGCACTTTTAACGAACCCGATTCTCTCAACCAGGCAGCCACAACGGATCCTGTTGATATAAATCTTCCGATGTTGCACTTTGCAATTTTAAACGGTGCACCAATGCTTATTAGCAGAGCTTCGATTGTCCTTTTTAGTGCACCATCACCTACTATCTTGCTGTGCTTCCCCCACCCAGTTAATATACTGCAAATTCCAAAACAAAAATATAATCGAAGAAATCAACATAAAATTTGATAAATTTTCGGACAAAAAAAAAAAAAAAAAAAACCATACCTGAGCAGACTTGGCAACTCGTGGCCTTCGTACACAATTGAGCGTATATTGAGCAACCAGGCATGAACCATTGCCCGGGCAGCACCAGAAGACATGAGGTGCAAATCAAGACAAGACTCGGACCAAGTATTCTCCCATACTTCACGCCGTTTTCCTTCAAGCACAACTAGCTGAGCGCCTCGCTTCTGCACACACACACACCAAAAAAAAAAAAATTGTGATTAAAATCAAATTTTGAAGTTATTATTATTTCAAAAACGGTTGAAGTAATGAATACGGTACCTGGCCAAAGTGCCACAGCATGTCTGTCAGAGCATTGTAGAAAGCAGATGCTGTAGAAGAGTCCATCCGCTTCACCTCATCAAAAAGCAATAGAGCTTTCGACCAAGTGTTCTCACTATGGCCCATCAGAAGCCCATGTGCCACTCCATACACTTGATTATCGAAAAGGCGAAGCTCTTCCAGTAGCAACGATGCTTCTTCAAACGAATTACAACGGCTGAAATATTTACACAAATTAGAGAAATCCCATTTGAAAAACAAAATTTACAAAGTAATGGAACGAATATTTATATACCTGCAAGCATTCAGAATAGCCGAGAAGGTAACGACATTGGGCTTTATTTCCATCTCATGCATCTTTCGGAAAACACCCAAAACACATCGGAAGTCCTTTCTCCACCTCTGGTCAAGCTTTTCATAACCCGATTTCCCACAAGATAACTGCTTAAAAACTTCCACGATTTTGTCATCATCTTTCTCTTCGACTGTGTTGTTGTCGGAAACATCTTGGAGAATCATCAGTTTCGAAGATTCCATCCGAGATTCCAAATAGCCAACAGTTTCCGATTGGCCATAGGCATTGATAATCGAATTGTAAGTGACAACGTTCGGTTGGATCCCTTCTCTCATCATCTCATCCAGCAACAGTGCAGACGATTCCACCAAACCCTTCTTACACAAGGCATCGATAAGTTTACTGTAGAAGACAACATCCGCCTTAAGGCCTTGTCTTTTGAACTCTCTGTACACCTCCATTGCGTCTTCGTACAAACCTCCTTTAGAGTAAACACTGATTAATGTTGAGTAAGTCAATAAATTAGGGTAGAGATTCTCCTTTCTCATCTCATTAAATAGTTCCTTAACCTTGTCGTACTTCCCTTGTTTCCCGAAACCATCCAACAGAGCGTTGTAAGTGACGACGTCCTTCTTGATCCCGATACTCTCCATTTCCTTACCAACAGCAAAAGCATCGTCGAATCTGCCAAGACTAGCATAAATACCAAGCAAAGTATTGTAAGACACTCTGTCTAATTTAATACCAGCAAACTTCATCTCATTGAACAAATTCAACGCCCTGTCCAATCTCCCCACCTTGGCACACCCACGAATCATAGTACTGTATGTTACCTCGTTAGGGAAAACATTCTTTGCGGGCATCTCAGCCATTATTTCAAAAGCTACATCCATTTGGCCCCCACTGCACGCAGCATCCAAAAGGGTATTATATGTATAAATATCTTGATCAATCCCTCTGTAAACCATTTCATCGAACAGATTCCGTGCAGTATCCCACAACCCTGCACCACTACAAACTGCAAGGAGAGAATTGTAGGTAATCCTATCTGGCTGCACCCCATTTTGTAACATCTCATCGAAAATATCCAAAGCCCTCCTATAATCTGCACCCCCTTTGCTACATGCATCAATCAAAGCATTATAAGTCACTAAATTTGGCTTCAAGCCCGTGTATTTCATACTCTCGAAAAGTTCAATAGCCTCGTCACAGTATCCGCTCTTTGCGTAAGCACTAATCAACGCTGAATAAGCATAAACTGTATTGCCATAGCCTTCATTCACAGCATTCTCGAAGACTTTCTTGGCTAAATCGACTTTGCCTAATCTACCGAGAGTACTAATCATTGAGCTGGCCAATTTCCCCAGCTCGTTTCTTCTCTTTTCGCGACGAATTGCGAATTCGAAACATTGCATTGCCTTCAACCAATCCCCTCTATTCCCCAGCTCCCGCAGCAAAAATGTATAATCATCAGACGCACAAAGCTTCGACCCGAAACTGAGTAAAATATTATCAATACAAGTTACCTCTCCGCCGCAGGTTATGGCCTGGTGGAGAGCTTCCTCGGCAGCAGCGGAGCGGCGGCCGGAGGCAGTGGATCTAGGGCGGCCAAAATGCATTTTCGACACAAATCTCGTGGAGCGGCGGCCAGAGAAATCTGCGGCGGAGAGGCAGGAATAGTTAGGGCTAACAACCGCCGCGGCGGTTGCGGCGGAGGGTGGAGGAGGCCTTGGGGCGGCGGCATGAGAAACGTGGGTGTTTAAAGAGACCTTTTGCGGGGTCCAGTTATGGTTTTGACGGGAGGAGCTGCCCTGGTGGTGGCGGTGGTTCTGGAGGTGGTGGAAATGGTGGTTCTGGTAGGGTTTGGTGGTGGTGAGTGAACAGTGCGGTGGCGGAGTTGAGGAGGCCATCGCATAGTAAGGAGATAAAAAGGTTGGACCTTTTCCCCCTTTTGACTGTCTAGTGAGAGAGTGAGAGAGAGAAAGATTCTAGAGAGAGAAAGTGACGAGTTGAGTATAGGTGAGAGAGACGGCGACTAAAAGGACTTTTTGGTTTCATTGTTTTTATTTAGCCATTTTTTTCTTTCTTGTCTGTCGTTTTTTTATTATTTTTACTAGTAAGAGTAATAAATAACGATGATTCGGACATTGTAATCTCCACCTCATAGATTTACTACTTCGGATTTTGCCTAATTTTAAGGAGAATGACGATTTACTTCTGGATTCAGGCTAGCCCTACAGCTACTCGCTTTATTAGTTCGTGCTTCACACGCGTCGTTCAAAGTCAAAAAAGAAAAATGTATGGCTTGCTTTGCCCTTATTATATTATAGAACAAAGGCCCTTTTGAATATTATTTTGGGCCAAGTAATAGTGCCAAATGGGCTGACATGGGCCTAATTAAATAGGCCTAAAGAAAATCCTAATATTCATTTTTAGACGCAAAATTAATTATTAATTTTGATTAGTGTGAGATTATCACTCCTCTTCCTCCATTTTGTCCGAATTTGTCGCATGATATCAATGGACTGTCAAGAGTCAACACAACCTGAAACAGGATAGACAAAAACCACAGGATTAAAAGAAAATTAAAAATTAAAAAGAAAATAGTAATACAAACATCAATTCCATCAGTTACTAGTTTCTTTTGTTTCATTAATCCATCTCTTGATGGAGACCAAGAAATTACATAGCTCAAATCCCTAAATTTCAAACACCAAAGAAAAATAAATATAAAGAGGAATTAGATTTCAAGAAGTTTGAAGAAAGGAAAGGAGGCGTACAGGAAATTCAAAATTAGCCTTTGTCTCAATTCCTGTATGCCAAATTTCTCTCAATGAAAACAGCCACAATTCACATTCTCTCACTACTTTTCTGCATCTCTCTCTTCCTATATTCAACCCACGCCGCACCCAATCCACCATTGGTTTTGACATGCGGATCTTCAGACGCCGGCGGCAATGATCCCGATGGCCGCAAATGGGATCCTGACGACAAATACATTATCTCCGGCGACAAAACCACCGCCGCCAAAGCCGATTACCAAGACCCTTCCTTATCTTCCACCATCCCTTACATGACCGCAAGAATATTCCAATCAGAAACTACCTACCAATTCCCCCTCCAAAATTCCACCTCCCGCACTTTGCTCCGCCTCCATTTCTACCCTTCTTCTTACCCTAATTTCAACATCTCCAATTCCTACTTCTCCGTTGTCGCCGGAAAATTCACATTGCTTCAAAACTTCAGTGCATTCCTCGCCGCAGAAGCGCTTTCTCAGGCGTATCTTGTCAAAGAATACTATCTAGCCCCGTCGGATATGCCCACCCTAAACGTCACATTCAAACCATCTGCTGACCAAAACCAGTCATTCGCCTTCATTAACGGGATCGAGTTGATTTCTTCGCCACCAATCTTCGACGAGGACCCGATGTTGGTGGGGTCCGCCACGTCATCATCAAGCAGCGATTTTCAAACCTCGTCGACCGTTCCGATCGAAACAAGCAGCATGGAGACAATGTACAGATTAAACGTCGGCGGCCAATTCATTTCTCCGACGAACGATTCCGGTGGCCGGAGTTGGTACGACGACAGCGTCTATATATACGGGGCGGGCCAAGGGGTGGCCTTACAAGCCAACACCACAATCAGTTACAAAGATATGCCTTCGTATATGGCGCCATTAGATGTGTACAGCACTTACAGATCAATGGGCGCTTCTGCTGATTTAAACAAGAACAGCAATCTGACTTGGATTTTCCAGGTGGATCCTAATTTCATGTACCTCGTGAGATTCCATTGGTGCGATTCCGAGATGACGAAACCGAACCAGAGGGTTTTCGATGTGTTTGTCAACAACAAAACTGCGTCGAGCGAAGTGGATTTATTTGCAATGACATCTTCGATTGCAACTCCAACAAAAGAGGACTATGCAGTACATGTGAGCAACAAGACAAGTGAGCCTCAGATTTGGGTGACCCTTCAGCCTACAGACAAGACGAAAGCTGAATTTGCAGATGTTCTTCTCAACGGGCTGGAAATATTCAAGCTGAGCGACAATGCAAAATCGAGCCTCGCGGGGCCTAATCCTACGTGTTCCGATTTGATGAAGAAATATCAACAAGATCATGTGTTAGGGCCGAAGTCTTTCGATAATTCGAACGAAATGAAGACTTCCAAGGTGGTGATCACCGGAGCAGCAGGAGGAGCCGCTGCAGTCGGAATAGCAGCCGTCATATTTCTGGCGGCGTACAAGACGAAGAAGAGAGTACCCGGAGCTGATCAAGGGTCTAGCTGGCTGCCCATTTCTTGGAATTCGAGTTCGAATACCACCGCCACGAAATCATCTGTGTTGGGCAAAAGTACTCAAAACGGGGTATCGATTTCATCGGATGCCGCCAGCAATTGCCGCTACTTCAACTTAACGGAAATCAAGAACGCCACCAAGAACTTCGACGAGTCGAACGTGATCGGAGTTGGCGGATTCGGAAAAGTGTACAAAGGCATCGTTGACGGCAACACCAAAGTGGCGATCAAGAGATCGAATCCATCTTCCGAGCAAGGAGTGAACGAATTCCAGACGGAAATCGAGATGCTGTCGAGGCTAAGACACAGACATTTGGTCTCGTTGATAGGGTTCTGCGAGGACAATGGAGAAATGATTCTTGTTTATGACTACATGGGGAAAGGAACACTGAGGGAGCATCTTTACAAAGGGAACAAACCCTTACCCACACTGTCGTGGAAGCAGAGACTTGAGATCTGCATTGGGGCGGCGCGTGGGCTCCACTACCTCCACACCGGAGCAAAGTATACCATCATTCACAGAGATGTCAAGACAACAAACATTCTGGTGGACGATAAATGGGTGGCCAAGGTTTCGGATTTCGGGCTGTCGAAAACGGGCCCGAACATGCACAAAGGCCACGTCAGCACAGTCGTGAAAGGCAGCTTCGGGTATCTGGATCCCGAGTATTTCAGAAGGCAACAATTGACGGAGAAATCCGATGTTTACTCGTTTGGAGTTGTTCTGTTCGAGGTGTTGTGTTCGAGGCCAGCATTGAATCCAAATCTTCCCAAGGAACAAGTGAGTTTAGCCGATTGGGCTTTGCGGTGTGCCAGAAATAAAACCCTAGATGAGCTTATCGATCCCCAATTGAAAGGTGAGATTACAGAAGATTGCTTGAAGAAATTTGCAGAGACGGCGGAGAAATGCTTAGCGGATCACGGATCTGATCGCCCCACCATGGGCGACGTTCTCTGGAGCCTGGAGTCGGCGCGTCAGCTCCAGGAGAAGAGTGACGGCGGCGGCGGCGGCGGAAGTACATTTTCTGAGACGACGGAGGGCGGTAGAGGTGCTGAAGAAATAGATCACGGTAGCATTATGGCGATGCATCGGAATACATTGAGCCTCGGAGATGAAGAAGATGTGAAGAAGAGTGGAGACAAAGATGACAGTGATGAAATTTTCTCACTGTTCGTCAATCAGAGCGGACGTTGAATTAATTTCGGATATGGAATTTGAATTAATTAAATTACTATTAGTATGTATATTGTATAGTATAAACAAATGAACATTGCACTATGTAAGTTGATTTTCCTGGTAATTTGCTCCACAAATTTATTTTTGTGGAAAAGAAACACGTGGACATAAAATTACAGATGAATAAATAATACAAAATGTTATTTATTACCTGGTGGGTTCAGGACTGCTTAGTGGGCTTTTCTCTCCTCTACACCTTGTTGGGCTCAATTAAATTAAAACCCAATCACCTTCAAAACTCCATATTTTATACATATACATATATATTTTATATATATAATAAATATATGGGGGTCACTATTTCAAATACTAACTTTTGCTTACTTGAATACCAAAAAAATAAAAAATAAATAATTAATTGTAAATTACTTTAATGCCCTTAATGAAAATTAAAACCAAAAAAATATTACAAATACTATTTTTCTTTCTTAAATACCAAATAATCAAAAACCTAAAAAAAACATTTCCCTCCTCACTCACAAACCCCTCACCTCCTCCACCTCCTTCTTCTCCCTCCCCAAAAACCCTCCTAAAAAACCTCAAAACAAAAGAAATCAAAACCTTACACAACTTGCAAAATGGCGTCAAATGACAATAGAATGGTAGTTTACGAGCAAGGAGAACCCATTCAAGTATGTATTCATGTATTTTTTGAGCTAAAACATCGATTTTGAATTTTTTTTTTTTTTAAAACTCGCCATGTATTTTCGACACATACAGGTCGAAAATACCCTTATTTTTCGACATGTATGTGTCGAAAACATAACAATTCATATTTTATTAAGTTTCGACACCTAAGTGTCGAATTTTGATACAATTTTCGACACCTAAGTGTCGAAAATTACCCATATTTTCGACAATTAAGTGTCGAAAAAAAAAAAAAAAATTACACAGATCTAATTTGACAGGTAGCTGTCGAAAATTGGTTGAATATTCGACAGCTAGCTGTCGAAAACTCATCCAAATTTCGACAGCTAGCTGTCGAATTATCAAAAATCCCATTTCAAGCTTTCACATTTTTCGACAACTATATGTCGATTTTTGATGAATTTTCGACATCAAGCTGTCGAAAATTCATCAAAAATCGACATATACAGGTCGAAAATTGTGAACGAAGAACCAACCCACGAATCTCAAATCAATGCTCAAATCGACTGAAATTAGATGCACCCATTACTAATTAACGATCATTTCTACCTAAAACAATCAAATCCTAATCACCCATATCAAACAATCAAATCCTAAGTAAATATTAAAGAAAAAAAATTCGAAAAAAATTATTATTTGGATAAATGAAACCGGAACGAAGAAGCGGCGGCGGGCTGATAACAATGGACGAAGAAGCGGCGGCGGCGTACGGTGGCGTTCGGCGTCGGCGACGGCGGCGGCGGCGGCGGCGAGGGTTGGAGAGGGTTGGAGGTTTTTTTTTTACAACAAAGGGATTTTTTTTTATTTGGTTTTTGATTAGGTAATTTCTAATAAAATTTGATATAATTGATATTTTGTATGAAAGGGTGTTTTTGTAATTTTCTTTTTATTTTGGTATTAAAGTAAGAAAAAACTGATAAATATGTACTCAATTTTGGTTTTAAACTTGGTAGTATTCAAGTAAGCAAAAATTCGTATTTGAAATAGTTGCCCCCTAAATATATACATACACAACAGTATCTTAATTAGGGTTGTCGATAATAAGATTAGGCAGGAGGCACGATGAAAAAGTCAAAACGGGGTGGGGAAGACGGAGGAGGGGCTTCCAATTCCATGGAGGAGGAGGAGGATAATAGGATATCCCATTTGCCAGAAGGTTTGTTGCAGAGAATTATTTACTTTCTCTCACAAGAAGAGGCGGTCCGAACCTCTGTATTGTCCAAATCATGGCGCTACATTTGGTGCACTCGCCCTAATTTCGATTTTTCGGAAACCAACTTCAATGGAAACAAACAAGAATTTATTACCGCTGTGGAGAGGAGTTTGCAGGGATACTGTGATCCGAATGGGCTTTTATTGGAGGAATTTCGGCTTTCTATAAATCTGCTTGGTGGTGGAGGGGACAATCAGCTTTCCGATCAGGAAACGGTTAGGGTTATTAATAAAATTATACTCACCAACCACAACTATGGGTGCTGCGCTTAAGGTGTTTCGTCTTTCTATTATTTCCTTACAACAATCCTATATTTCGAAAGATCCTAGTCTGGCATATAATCTATTATTAATCGACAACAAGAAGCTGCATTTCGGGCGTCTGCAGGTACTTAGTCTCCGAAACGTTTTGATCAGGCAAGATATTTTTGACAATTTAATCTCAACCTGCACTTTGCTTACAACAGTGCGTTTGAAAGGCTGCATTGGGTTGAAAAGAATTAAATTGGATAAGAAGCTTCACAAATATCTCAAGCACTTTACTTTTATGGTTGACAAGTATCAGATACAAGAAGATGCAGCCGCCACTCAAATTGAAATCGACGACGCTCCAACTCTGGAAACAATCAAGATTGTCGGCAGCAACGTTCGGTTGCATGTGGGGGAGCGTAGCTTCACTAATCTAAAGTCCGTAACTATAAAGCTCCCACTTTTTACAAATGATGAGATTTGTATTGATGCCCCAAACCTTTTGAATTTTGAATATACAGGATCAATTATCCCATCCATCTCTTATGCACCAAATTGCACTAGGTCAAACATAAGACTGGTTGATTGTGATGATCGTTGTATTGATGTTGTGTCGTGGCTCTTGAACATAAGTCAGTTGCTCCAGGCTTTATGTCACTCTCAGATTTCTCTGAAGATTCATCAAACTCACTGGGATTTTGATTCTGTGTGCATTCCACAACCAGACTTGTTTGTTAATGAACCTGTCGTGGTGGTGGAACATTTGAAAATGTATTATTTTCAGATATATTCAATGCCATCTGCCTTAAATGGTTTGTTGTGTATTTGCCGTCCGAAGAGGATTACCCAGCTAGGTGTCATGCACGATAATTTAAGGAGAGAATTTGAAGTGATGAAAATCAAAGAGTATTTGCGAACCATCCTAATCGCGAGAGGAAGTGTAAACCAAGAAATCAGACGAGATTTGGAGGATGTGAGAATTCAGATATTGGAAATATTTGATGAATATGAAAAATGGCAACCTATGGAGTGGGCGGCCTTCTTAAAATATCCCGAACTAGACAGTATCAGCTTTCGGTTGAAATGGAGAGAAGTTAGTTAGAATTTTAGATAGTAATTCTTTTTACATTATTATATTGTTCGTCCTTTTTTTTTTTCTTTTTCTTCCTATCTATTTATTAACTTATTTGGGACAAGTTTTGAAACGTGGCTCTTAGCCGTACAATATTTATGTTGGTGATGCGTGATTGTTGTTTTTTGTTTTTTGGTAGTTTCGGAGATTCACTGGGCACTGTTTTTTCTTATCAAATCGTGGTGTAAATTATTCCAAAGGTGGCATTTTTATTCATCTAGAATCTTACAATATATATTGATGTTGGGTGTTATTGGCTTCTAAAGCGAAATGTTGTAAAACCAATTTAGATTACGAATACTCGTAGTCGTATATATATCAATCGGATAAATCATATCAAAATTATTATAAATCTAAGATTTAAAAATGATTGCTAATGCTATATATGCAAACAAAACTTGTAATAGAACTAACTAAATCAAACACATTTACTGAAAGGCTTGCAGCGTACTTTGGATTCAAGTCGCCGGTACCGGCGAGTTTTTTTGCCACACGTGTCAGTGAGTTTCCTGTGTTATTAAGGAAAATATTTTGTTAATGTTCACAATTATTAACGAAAAAAATACATATTAATTAATCAAACGGCCACAAAGAATTCCCCTCTAGACCGGGTTCAATTATTAGGGCCCATAGACAAAGGATGATCCTCTGGGCCGGGTTCAATTATTAGGGCTTCAAAGATTTCGCCCTATTTAAAAAATTAAATTTTTTTTCTCTCAGAAAACACTAATCTTTCTGATCGGAGTTGTGAAATTAATATTGATAAGAGGGATGATGAAAAGGGCAAAAGTGGGTGGAGAAGACGGAGGAGGGGGTTCCAATTCCATGGAGGAGGAGGATAATAGGATATTCGATTTGCCAGAAGGTTTATTAAGATATTCTCACACGAAGAGGTTGTCCGAACCTCTATATTGTCCAAGTCATGGCGCTACATTTGGTGCACTCGCCCTAATTTCGATTTATCAGAAACCATCTTCAAATGAAACAAACATTAATTTCTATCCGCTGTGGAAAACACTTTGCAGCGATACACTGATCCGAATGGGCTGTCGTTGGAGGAATTTAACCTAATTGTATCCCTAATTGGTGGAGGCGATGATCAGGAGGAATCGGTTATGATTCTTGATAAATGGATCCAAATTATAGTTACCACAACAATGGGGGTTGGAATTAAGGAGTTTCGTCTTTCTATTGCTTCGGAACAAGGTGGTCCGGTATATGATGTAAGGGATCATCTGGCCGAGGTACATTTTGTGCGTCTACAAGTACTTTGTCTGAAAAAGGTGTTGATCAAGCTAGAGTGTTTTGACATGATGATTTCAAACTGCCAATGCATTACAACTATGTGTTTTGAAGATTGTCCGGGTTTGAACACAATGAAGTTGGAGAAGAAGCTTTACAAATATCTCAAGCACTTCACTTTTATTGGTAGATCCGGTCGTCCCAATATTGAAATACACGACGTCACAACTCTTGAAACAATCAACATTAACTGTTGTGAGTTTCGGTTTCATGGCGGCCATAAGTTCAATAATCTCAAGTCTCTGAAACTAAAGATGTCGGATGTTCCGTTCCTAAGAATTAATGATCAGTTTCATATTGATGCCCCGAACATTTTGTATTTTGAATATTCGGGATTAGCTATTCCATCCATCTCTTATGCACCAAATTGCACTAGCTCAAAATTAGACTTGGTTCTTTGGGCTAGATATCATCCTCTGACATGGTTTCGCAAAATAAGCGAACTGCTGCAGGCTTTACGTTACTCTCAAATTTCTCTGGTTATTGTTCAACCTTGTAGGAGCATTTTCATCTTTCAACAAGACATTGTAGTGCAAGACATTATTAATGGTGGTTTGTGCGATAAACCTGTAGTGGTGAAGGACCTCCGATTGGGTATTTATTATTTAACTAAATATTCATGTATTTTGAATTTTTTGTTTTGTTTTTGCCGCCCGATAAACGTAACTCAGCGCTGGAACAGACCTTTGACGGGAGAAAGGGCAAAGAAGGAGATCACTGAGTATTTGAGCACTCACCTAACCATGAGAGAATGTGGAAAACAAGAAAATCGGACAAAATTTGGAGGATTTAAGGTTTCAAAGACTCGATAAATGTCAAAAATGGCAACCTGTGGAGGGGGCCAAGTTGTTAGAATTATGTGCACAATCTCAACTTCCAAACATTAACAGTATCCGCTTTCGATTCAAATGGAGGAGTGATCCAAGCGCTTCACAAGTTAAAAGTTTAGACAATTAATCATTTTTTTGTTCCCTTCAATATCTAGATGAAAAATGGCTCTTAGCAACACAGTGGGTCTGTTGATTTGTTTACTAGTTTGTTTGGTTACATAAAATTATTGTCACTAAGTTGTAAATATTTCTAGTCATTCTAGAATGTACCTAAAACATTCATTGAGTTACTTTCAATCCTAGGATTCAATCAATTACCACTATGCATTAAGAGTTGAGTAGTAGTTAAACACGAGCAATATTTTATTCGTATACCTATCCAAAAAACTTGTTAACACTTACATTGATAGTAATAAGACTCAAATAAATAAAGATGTAAACATTTTATATAACCTTTCATGATCATTTTTCTTCCAATTCATCCAATTCATATCCATCCATCTTCTCCTTCCCCTTGAGTTTCCTTTTTGCTTCACTTTCTTCCTCCCTCCTTGCTTTATTTCCCCCTCAACAAAGCTCTGCAATTTGGAGGTCTCGTTGTTTTATTTGCTCATACCAAGGAACTTCCGAAGAGATATCCCAATATGGTCTTCCCGTTTCGTCAACGGTATCTTCATCCCTCCAATACGGGGGGAAACCAAGATCGTTCATAGTAAAGCCGACCTCCAAACTAAACTTGTGCAACCGTACAAGGTCATCTTGAGTAGGGTAACTATATTCATTCGGCTGCCGACAATAGTCAACATACCATTGATTGTCGTACTCATAATTGTAGTGTTCCTCATAGAAAACGTAATTCAAATGTTCGGTTATGTAATATTTGTCATCTTTTCCTTCCCTCAACCTTGTCCAATAAAATTCATCATCGTACTCTGTTAGCTTTCAGATAGTAAAACTGAAATTGTGTTGAATGTGTGATCTACAATTGAAAATTACAAAGGATTTAACCCCAAAATATCTAACGTGAGCTACATGAATGCAGCTCCAGTCCTATTTATAGACTTTCAGCTGGTTCTAACAACTAACGGCCACGCCACGTGTCACTCACGGAGTGGTGAGTTTTAAACAGCCGTAGCCCCCCAAAAGCGCGTTTCTATCCTCAGCGTTTCTTTAAGTGAATATCCGCTTTCCACCCTACGACGTCGTTTCTCTCTCTCTCTTCCTCATGCACGTAACAATCCGTCCCCCTTAAAAACATGTCCTCATGTTTGAAAGCTAGGAAATCTCCTGATTATCTCCTCAGCATCCTCCCATGTAGCTTCCTCGGCCGGCAGATGGGCCCACTGGATCAACATCTGCCCCACTGCAGCATTTTTCCTGTTCACTATCCTTCGAGATAATAGCCTCACCGGTTGCAGCAAGAGCTCCCCATTATCAGTTAAGTGGGGAAAATCTTGCACCACCCGGTCTGTGCTGCCCACCTGCTTCTTGAGCAGTGACACATGGAAAACTGGGTGAACCTTGGCATCTTATGGCAATTTCAACTCATAAGCTACTTCCCTCACCCGCCTTACTAATTCAAAAGGACCACAATACTTAGGCATAAGCTTCCATATGGGGCTCTTCTTAAGACTTAACTGTTTATACAACTTAAGTTTGAGATATACCCAATCTTCTACTCCAAATTCCCTCTCACTCATGTGCTTGTCAGCTTGCACCTTCATACTGTTACTGGCTTCTTGCAACATCTCTTTGAGATGTTGAATCATCTTGGTATGGTCAGTTAGCCATTGTTCTACTCCAGCTGTTCTGACCTCTAACCAAGGACCATACCCTAATTGAGGGGGCTGATACCCATAGAGAGCTTGAAATTGAGACATCTGTATAGCTGAATGATAGCATGTGTTGTACCACCACTCAGCTAAAGACAACCACAAACTCGAGTGCTTTGGAAACTTGCCACACGTACACCTCAGATAACTTTCCAAACACTGATTGACCCTCTCACTCTGCCCATCTGTCTGTGGGTGGTATGACGTACTCATCTGCTGTTGAATCCCCAATGAAACCATCAACTCCTTCCAAAACACACTTGTGAATATCCTGTCCCTGTCTGACACCACATAAGTAGGTAGTCCATGCAATTTGTACACAGTATCTATAAAGACTTAAGCTAAGGAAGAAGCTGTCATAGGGTGGCTGAGGCTAATAAAATGGCTATACTTAGTAAATCTATCCACAATGACCCAAATAGTATCATTCCCTTTGGAAATTGGTAATCTTTTTATGAAGTCCATAGTGATGTATGCCCAAGCTTGCTCTGGTATGGGTAGTGGTTGTAGCAGTCCAGGTATTTTATTAGTCTCATGCTTGTTGAGCTGGCAAACTCCACAAGAACTAACCAACTCTTTCACTTGAGTTTTTAGCTGAGGCCAGAGAAATACACTTTGCACCCTCCTCAAAGAATTCTGGACCCCAGAATGACCCCCCACAGCTGATTCATGCATGAAAAGGAGGATTTGGTGCCTTAAAGTGCCAGTACTCCCCACATAGATCCTGCCTCTAAATTTCAGTAAACCATCCAAAAATTCAAATTCAGACACATCCCATGGTCTGGTGGTTAAGTGTGCAATAGCCTCTTGCACTGCAGAATCACCCTCATAACTCAGCATAACTTCATCTAGCCACATATAGGCTGCAAAACACTGATTGATGGCAGACAATTCTCCTTGAAGTAAGCCCTCAGAATCTCTTCTAGAGAGAGCATCAGCAGCCTTGTTTTCACATCCCTTTTTGTATTCAATTCTATAGCTGAACCCCATCAGCTTGGCCAAGTACTTTTGCTGAATAGGAGTAGTAATCTTCTGTTCCAACAAATATTTAAGGCTTTTCTGATCAGTTCTGATTAGAAAAGTGGTGTGCATCAAGTAATCCCTCCACTTCTGAATGGCTAAGAGAATTGTTAGGAATTCCTTTTCATAGATTGATAACCCCAGACTTTTGGGGCCCAGAGCTTTGCTCAAATATGCTAGGGGGTGCCCTTGCTGCATAAGTACAGCTCCAACTCCAGTGGCACATGCATCAGACTCTAGCACAAAGGTAAGAGAAAAATCTGGCAATTGTAACACTTGAGTACTACTCATGGCTTGCTTCAGCTGATCAAAAGCTTCAGTGGCAGAAGCACTCCACTCAAACTTACCTTTCCTCAGTAAATCAGTAAGTGGTTTAGCAATGATGCCATAGTGCTTGACAAACTTTCTATAGTAACCAGTTAAGCCCAAAAAACCCATCAATGCCTTCACATTACTGGGGATAGGCCAATCCCTGACCCCCTCAATCTTTTCTGGATCAACTTTCACACCAGCTGCATAAATGATGTGGCTCAAATAGTCAATCTTAGGTTGACCAAAGCTGCACTTAGAAGCCTTGGCATAAAGCTCATGTTTCCTCAGAATAGATAGGGTGATCTGTAGATGTTCTTGGTGAAGTGTTGCAGTGGGGCTGTAAACCAAGATACCATCAAAGAAGACAAGAATGAATTCTCTTAAATGAGCTTTAAAAAATTGATTCATCAGGGCTTGAAATGTGGCTGGGGCATTAGTTAAGCCAAATGGCATCACCTTGAACTCATAATGACCTGAGGCTGTAACAAATGCAGTCTTATGGATGTCTGCCTTTCTAACCCTGATTTGGTGATAACCAGCTCTAAGGTCAATCTTTGAAAATATTTGAGCTTAACTGTGATAGGTATTCTATGATAGGTATAGGGTATCCATCCTTAACTGTGATAGAGTTCAGTTTTCTATAATCAATGCAAAATCTCCAAGTACCATCTTTCTTCTTCACCAAAAGTACTGGTGAAGAGAATGGGCTGACACTAGATTGTATAATACCACTTTGCAAAATCTCATCCACCATCTTCTCAATTTCCCTTCTTTGTATATAGGGATACCTATAAGGTTGCAGCTTAAAATGAGCCATACCTGCCTTAATGGTGATTGAGTGTTCAGCTCCTCTCTCAGGTGGAAGAGATGTAGGTGTGGCAAACACATCTGCATATTCCTCCAGGGTAGAGGAGAGGTACGAAGGTGGTGTTGTGGTGTTGGGTGATCCATCTGTACCAGAAACCATACACACACATCCAATCATGATCTTATTTCTACTGATGAGCCCGTCCATCTTTTCTTCTGTGATGGCTTGAATGGACACACTAGGTGTAGGACCTTGCAAGGTAATCCTTTGCCCTTGTAAATAACCAGTCACTCGTTGCTGAGTGAAGTGAAAAGTAACTGGTTCCATTTGCCTCAGCAGATCCACTCCAATGACTAGGTCACACCCTCCCAATTCCAAGATCCTGACCTCAGTGGCAAATGCATACTGGCCTATTTGCCACTTAAAAGAAGAGCATTTGGCATTGCTCACAATTTTTCTACCATCTGCTACAGTAACTCTCATCAATGTTGTGGGCTCTAGGAGACATTGAACTCTTTTGGCTGTACCAGGATCAAGAAATGTATGAGTACTGCTTGTATCTACCAGGATGGATATAGGATGTTTGTTAACCCTTCTCATTAGTTTAATGGTTTTGTCACTTACTTGACCAGCTAAAGCCTACACAGAGATTTTATAGACCTCCACTTCCTCTTCCACTTCCTCTAACTCCTTCTCTTCCTCACTGACTTCCTTCCCCAAAATCATGAATAACCTCTTACACTTATGGCCGTAAGTAAACTTCTCATCACAATTAAAACATAGACTCTTCTTCTTTATTTCTTCCCAATCCGCATTTGATAATCGTTTAACATGTGTAGGTTTGTCTTCAATAAGAAGAGGAAGCTATTTGTTAGAATACTCACCAAAGGTGCTTTTGAAGCTCTTAGCATGTGATGCATGCATCGAAGGTTTGGGATAACTCCTCATGTTTTTGTGCAGTTGATCCACTGCTCTCTCTTGGAGTTTAGCTTGATACATAGCTTCCTTCAATGTCCTCGGTTTAAGCAATTTCACCATGCTCTTGATTTCTTCTTTCAATCCACTCATAAAGCTGTTTATGAAATAGGATTCAGATAGTGTTCGATTCATGTTTAGCATGAATGCCTTGAGTTCCTCAAACTTGTCTCTGTACTCCTCCACTGTACCCTCTTGTTTCAATTTATTAAACGTTTCCACTACACTATCATCATCGTCTTCCCCAAAGTGTTCCATCACCATGTCAACAAACCCTAACCAATCAATTGCCTCACGCCCTTCCACATAATCCGAATACCAGCGGTCGGCCTTACCCTCCATATACATTGATGCATAGCCCACCCTCTCGTGATCTATCATCCTCGTAATATTAAAATATTTCTGGCATTTACGCAGCCATCCATGAGGATTATCGCCATTAAATCGTGGAAAATCTAGCTTCGGAGCCCTATGACTTCCATTTCCCCCATTTTGATTTTCCGTTTGTCGATGCATGGGAATCGTGTAGGGTACATTTCCTTCCGATCGTGCACGCGCCGTCGGCGGTGGTGGATTCGCCATGGATCCACCGCTCTGTAACTGCTCCTTTCCCCGATTCATTGCTAGCATCCGCCCTAGTTCATCAAATTGTTTGAATACTTCATCAAACTTCAGATCCGTACTTTTCTGAGCTGCTGCAATCTTCTCCTCTAAATCGCCCTGCAACTCCGATCGTAAGGTTTGCTGTCCGCCGAACAAACTCGCCACATTCTGCTCCATCGATTTCATCTGCTCGTCCATCGGCACCAATTGCTGCTCCACTGCCTCTACCCGAGTACTATTAATCTTCGCCATAACCAATTCAATCGTGTGTGGTTGTTAGGATCAATGCTCTGATGGCCAATTGTTAGCTTTCAGATCGTAAAACTGGAATTGTGTTGAATGTGTGATCTACAATTGAAAATTGCAAAGGATTTAACCCCAAAATATCTAACGTGAGCTACTTGAATGCAGCTCCAGTCCTATTTATAGACTTTCAGCTGGATCTAACAACTAACGGCCACGCCACGTGTCACTCACGGAGTGGTGAGTTTTAAACAGCCGTAGCCCCCCAAAAGCGCGTTTCTATCCTCAACGTTTCTTTAAGTGAATATCCGCTTTCCACCCTACGACGTCGTTTCTCTCTCTCTCTTCCTCATGCACATAACATACTCGTAGCAAACGTACTCCTCGGTCTCCTTATTGTCATTATCGTTATCTTGAACTTGAGCTTCCTCATCACGACCGTCTTCATCTTGGTTGTCATTACCATCACCATCGCCATCTCCTTCATCCCCTCCGCCTCCGCCTCCGCCTCCGCCACCTAATACTAAATCCGGCAGTTCGATGTCACTATCTTCGTCCATGAAATCAGCCGGATCGTACTGCGGCTCTGCATGTAAATCAATGTCTTCCACCACAATAGCATCATTCTCTTCTTAGCCTACAGAGTCGTTGCAACACGTCGAGGATAACCAAGTTCATTTTTTAATTTTATATAACCAAATTCATTTTTTAAAGTCATTTAGTGAGAAATTAATTTAACGGTGGATGAAAATAATTTAACTTGACATTTCCAGCACAAAAATAATTCCTATTGCAAAGACGACAAAAAAAACCCTCAATAAATACATCATACGAAAGTATTTTTCTTCTTGGTACAAAGTATTAAATTTTGATTTTCCACCCTTCAACGATATTCTTCATAAAATTATATAAAAAACAAAAATAACATTCGTCTATTTTGTGCGGTTCACATAAAGAAAATATCAGAGTTAACTTTCGGAGTTTTAGACTAGAGTTGAAATTATAGAAGGAAATAGATCAAAGCACACTGAAAAGACGAAGAGATTTTAGAAGTGTTGGGAAGTTTTCGAAAGCACGAAGGAAAATGGAAAATGTTGACTTTGGTCAAAAGATCAAACCTGAAGCTCTTACTACAGAGTAAAAAGAAGATGGGGCCCAGTCGAATTAGTCTCCGTTACAATTGCAATTTATGGACTGATTGTTGTTGTTTGTTTGTTTCACGGGCGGGCTTTACAAGACTGGGCCGAAATTTGTCCATTGGCTTGTTAGTGGGCTTTCTCTCTCCTCTTTCTCTCTCCTCTACACCTTACCTTGTTGGGCTCAATTAAATTAAAACCTAATCACCTTCAAAACTCTATTATATATATAATTATTACATACATACATCTTAATTAGGACTGTCGATAATAAGATTAGAGAGGGAGGCATGATAAAAAAATCAAAACGGGGTGGGGAAGACGGAAGAGGGGGTTCCAATTCCATGGAGAAGGTGGATAATAGGATATCCGATTTGCCAGAAGGTTTATTGCAGAGGATTGTTTACTTTCTCTCACAAGAAGAGGCGGTCCGAACCTCGGTCTTGTCCAAATCATGGCGTTACATCTGGTGCCGTCGCCCTAATTTCGATTTATCAGAACCCAAATTCAAAGGAAACAAGCATCAATTTCTATCCGTTGTGGAGAGGAGTTTGCAGGGATACTGTGATCCGAATGGGCTTTTATTGGAGGAATTTCGGCTTTCTATAAATCTGCTTGGTGGTGGAGGCGACGATCATCATCATCAAGCTCACGAGGAAACGGTTAGGGTTCTAGATAAATGGATCCCAATTATACTCACCACAACTATGGGGATTGCGCTTAAGGAGTTTCGTCTCTCTATTATTTATCCCAAAAAATCCCATTCTCCGGATCATCCTCCTCATCGTGGTCTGGTATATGATCTATTATTAATCAACAACAAGAAGCTACATTTTGGGGGTCTTCAAGTACTTGGTCTCCGAAAGGTTTTGATCAAGCAAGAGTCTTTGGACAATATATTCTCAACCTGCACCTTGCTTACAACTATGCATTTCAAAGAGTGTAGAGGGATTAAAACAATTAAGTTGGATAAGAAGCTTCACAAATATCTCAAGCACTTCACTTTTATCAGTGACGACTTTCGAGGAGTAAACGGTATAAGCATTGAAAACCACTACATTGAAATCGATGACGTCCCAACTTTGGAAACAATCAAGATTGTCGGCAGTAACGTTCGGTTTCATGTGAGGGGGCGTAACTTCACTAATTTAAAGTCCGTAACTCTAAAGCTCTCGTATCATACAAATTATGAGATTTGTATTGATGCCCCAAACCTTTTGTATTTTGGATATACAGGATCAATTATCCCATCCATCTCTTTTGCACCAAATTGCAGGACGTCAAACATAAGACTGGTTAATAGTGATGGTTTTTGTATTGATGCTCTGTCGTGGCTCTTGAAAATAAGTCAGTTGCTCCAGGCTTTATGCCATTCTCAGATTTCTCTCTATATTCATCAAACTCGCCGGTATATTGATTCTATTTGCATTCCACAACCAGACTTGTTTGTTGATAAACCTGTGGTGGTGGTGAAGCATTTGCAAATGTGTTATTTTGAGATATATACAATTTCATCTGCTTTAAATGGTTTGTTGTGTATTTGCCGTCCGAAGAGGATTACCCAGCCCGGTATCAGGCGACATTATTTATCGAAAGAAATTGAAGAGAAGAAAATCAAAGAGTATTTGCGCACCATCCTAATCGCGAGAGGAAGTGTAAGCCAAGAAATCAGACGAGATTTGGAGGCTGTAACAAGTCAGAAATCGGAAACATTAGATAAATGTGAAAGATGGCAACCTATACAGTGGGCAGCCTTCTTAGAATGTCCACAACTAAGCGGTATTCGCTTTCAGTTAAAATGGAGCGAAGTTTGTCACTCGAGTTCTAAGCTTCGCAAGTTAGTTAGAATGTTAGACAAGTAACTATTTTTACATTATATGTTCGTCCCTTTTTTTTTCTTCCCTATCTATTTATCGACTTTTTTGGGGCAAGTTTTGAAACATGGCTCTTAGCGGTACAATATTTATGTTGGTTTGTTTTCAAGAGCTTTACATACAATTATGATTTGTGTTGGTGATGTGTGATTGTTGTTTTTCGGTAGTTAAAAACTCTGATTGCATAGCATATAAGTTTTTTTTTTATTGCATAGCATTTAAGTTTTTAGGCTTCGGAGATTCACCAGGCACTGTTTTTTCTTCTCAAATCGTGGTGTCCCTAAGTTAGCATTTTTATAAATCTAGAATCTTCCAATATCTTGATACTGGATGTTATTAGCTTCTACAAGGGAACATTGTAAGACCGAATTCATGTAAAGTATTGGGCAAATTGCTTCCATTTATATTCAGAGTTCCAACGCAGTGCAGTTTCTTAGTGCAATAGCCAAATAGACATTTCGGTGTTTTTGAAAAGATAATAATTGTGAAAATGGAGGAAACATTTGTGCCCTTTTCGTGGGATTAAGAATGACACTCAAGGGAGGCTACTCTGCTACAAGCAAGATTGGACTGGTGGTTTCAAGGTTGGTTTTCAGATTTGGTTGATATACGTCAACTTAGTTTTCTGTTGTAATATATATGATCACTGTGTGATATTGTGTTGATTTTAAAATTTTCAGGATTTTGACAAGTTAATCTTGAGCGACGCCTGCAAAAGAGGTTAAAGTAGTGCAGAGTCCTCGTTTATCGGAGAAAGCATATAGTCCAAGGTTTGGTCAACTCCGAGGACCTCATAGCCCTCGTAACTCTGGAGAAGTGGGCTCATCTCGTTTGGGGATAAGTCCTCGATATGACCAATCGTAAGATTAATGTAATCAATTCTCCTTGTTATGTTTTTTTTGTTTTTTTACTTCTGTTTTGCTTTGCTTGTGGTGTTGTAAAATGTTCTCCAAGTTGGTTATGGGAGACAACCTGTAAAATTAACCAACACTATGCCAAATGTTACCACCTTTTTGTAACTTATGGCCATGCCCACCAAACATCATATGCCCAAAAGTTGAGTATAAAATCAGTAAAAACAGGGGAATTAATACCATTTTTGGCAACAAACTGGATGCAATAATTATGGAATGTTGATGAATGAGTGAAAAGAGACAAGGAATTGTGAATGTCTTTTAAGTTTAAATTATGGAATGTTGATGACTGAGTGAAAAGAGACAAGGAAATGTGAATGTCTTTTAAGTTTCAGCAACTTGGAACACAACTTTTTTTTTTAATGTAAGAAACTAAACAACACTTTGATCAACTTGCTGCCTGCTGCTGAAATAAGACATTGGCTTTTTGAGTGTGGTGGCGGAAAAAGGTGGAACGAATAAACCAGAAACGGGGTATAAAATAGACAAATCCACTATCTTGTTCATGATTGAACCTCCACAGTTGTATTTTTCTTTTTTCACCAATGAAATCATACGTAATACGGATTGTTCTCTGCAACTCCGGAACATCAAGTACCGTTTTTGAACTCTGAAGACCAAAAGAAGAAACAACACCTTGTTTCGATCAGTCTTAATGTGGTAACTCCCTCCTTCATATGTATGTGCACTAACAACAGTACAGAACTGCTGGAAAACACAACAATCTACAACAAGTAAGCTTCGATCCAACAACACTTGCAGTTTTTTGTCATCATTAAAAAATGGTCAGATGCGAATTTTTTAAGTAACACCTTCTATGTTTAAATGCAGTATGTTATTCAAGAAAAAGAAAAAAAAAATGGAAAAGCAAAAATAGGAAAATGCCCATCAAAGATTATTTCCAGAACAACAGCGTGCAAGTTTATTAAGGCTAGTCAGAGTCAGAGTCAGCCTTCCCAAGTCTTTAACGTTTTCGGCGCTCCTTCCGCCTTTGTTCTTACTTTGCCCTTCTTGCTCTTTCTTTCTCTTCCAACTGGACATGCCAGGGGATATGAGAATTCACATCCCAATCCCGAATGGGTTCCCCATCCGGACCACTTTTAGCATTTGGCCAATAGGGTGGACAAGCAATCTGGTTGTTTGTTAGACCCTGTCTCAATTTTTCTTCGTGATGAACTATAAAATCTATATCCTCAGGTCTTGCTCCTTCTGGAGGGTCGTAGCAGACATACCTATGTACCCCATGATCGTCCTCATAATCGTACGAGTAGTCTCTCTCGTATTCTAAATATGTTCTGTGTCGGTCTATACAATCATCTTTTGTAAGATGTCCTCCCTCGTTCGCTTGCCAAAAAAAATCATCGTTGAACCAGTAGGGCCGATACAGAGCATTATCGAACTCATGATCACTCTTACCACCATTGTCATCATCGCTGCCCTCGCCATCGTCATCATCGCTGTCCTCACCATTGTCATCATCGCTGCCCTCGCCATCGTCATCATCGCTGTCCTCACCATTGTCATCATCGCTGCCCTCACCACTGTCATCATCGCTGCCCTCACCACTGTCATCATCGCTGCCCTCACCATCATCATCTACCTCATAATCTTCCCCCAGCATGTCGTCATTGCCATCGTCATTATTGCCGCCACCGCTGTAGTCGTAATATCCGTTATTAGAACCTACTCCACCCCAGGACCTGCTAACATCCGTATCCATGTCTTGTGGTATGTGAGAATTCATCTTTAGATCTCCGTTTGGTTCCAGGATAACACGTAAACGGAACTCAAATCTGCAACAAAATTAAACCAGAATTATGCAGTAATTAAATTAAATTAAGTAAAAAAAAAAAAGATGAAGAAGAAGAAATCTTTACTGATTAGGGCAATTTAACAAGTCATCATGAGTTGGCCTCAGAATCAAATCAATAGATGCCTTATCAGAGGAGGTAGTTAAATCAATGGAGGTGTCAACTTCCCAGAATCTGAGCCTAGCAAATCCAAGTTGCTCCGTTCCTCCATTGTTGATAAACTGATCGATGAAGATTTATAACAACAGTTTCTTCTGATCAATCAAAATGCATGCAATTGCAGGGGGGGCGAAAAAGGAAATTAAGAAAAATACCGTTGGAAAGCAAATTGGGATGCCTCCACGAATCGGATTATAAGGTTCGAAAACAGCCTGAAATAAAAAAATAATATGGAAAATTACTTGAGGAAAATTTGAACCAACTCGTCGGAGGGGAATTACTAATTGAAGTACCTTTTTACTGATGAAAAGCAACTCGTCTCCACGTTTGTTCTTCCATGATTTTACTTGACCTCCATACAGAAGAACCTACAAATGAATCGAATCAATGCAAGTGTCACCGGCGCCGGAATTGGATGGGGATTCGGTTTTAGTTAGCAGCTTTGGAATTGAAAAAAAAAAAGGAAATTAGACGTTGGATCTGTTCTCAACGACGTCGTTTTAGACTAAGGCTGAAGATTTGGATGTGGACTTGGGTTAGAAAATTAGGAAATTGGGGAATTCCCAGCGATTGAAGATGGGCTGGATCGAACGGAGAAACTTGAACGACTGAAAATATACTATATACCTCGGCGGAGTAGCCACCAGGTTGACTGAGAACGACTGAAGTTAGGCCGTTGATTCCGATGGAAAATACCGCAGAAGGCCTCTCCACAGGCGGCGCCGCCGCCGATGAAGATGATGACATGTCCACTACCAGCGAAGAATTTCACACAGCGTGTGCGTGTGCGTGTGTGTGAGTGTTTAATTGAACTGCTGCAGAAGCTCTCGGGAGATTATGTAACTGCTGCAGATCAGAAAATTGAAAATGGTGTTTTCCGCCTTCTTCACAGCTGTGTCAATTTATACTAACAGAATCTAGTTTCCGCTCTCTAACTGAAATCGATACATACAGCCTACAGGCATTACATACACCACTTTTCGGCCGCGAAATTACCACAATACCCCCGTATTCTCTGGTTTGTTCTTATTAGTATATTTTTTTTATTTAATTGTAAATTTATTTATTCTATAATATTTTCGGACCTCTCTTTTTTGGTGTTTTTTCCGCCGTCTTCACACTTGTGTCAATTTATATAGAAACAGAATCGATAGATACAGGTATGTACAGCATTTTCCGGCGCCGAAATTACCACAATACCCCCGTCTTCTCTGTTTTGTTCTTATTTGTTTTAGTTAACTGTGATGGCCTTCAGATTTATCATTTATATTTAAATAAAAAAATGAGGGAAATATAGCTTATCTTGAATTTGATATATGTATGAAATCCTGTCAGTCAATTATAATTTCTGAAAATTAATCTATATTTTTTGTATTTGTCCAATAGCTAATAGCCTAATATCAATATTATTGTGTATTATACTTATAATAGGTGGATAAATAAATAAATAAATAAAAACAGTAAAGAATCAGAAACTAGCAGAGCAAGCATTTCTTAATCAAAGAGCAAAAATCAACATTTGTAGATATGTTCAATGCAAGATTAAAGAATATTTTCAATCACTACATCGGAATAAATGTAGTAAGTAACAAATCAGATTCTTATAGTTTCTAAAGAATATTCCCAGGATCTGGCAGTACATCGGAATCGGTCCAGTGGTGAACAGAAAGACGCTGTGTCCCGGTCCACACCTCACCGGGATCCAACGTGATTGCATTCTCCACAGCAGCCGCCTCAACGCACACAAAGTTTCTATACTCTTTATTTCCCAAATCAAATATTTCCTTTGCCTTCGTCCGCCACGGATTCCACACAACTACCAATAAACAAATAAATCGATAAACGCACGCTTTATTAAATAGTCTCGTTGCATACAAACACGAAACTCTAAAAAGTATGTATATACAAACCTTACCAATGTCGGGAAGAGCACCATCTTTATGAATGGTAAAAGTTCGGTTTAATTGACGGTCTATAACAGAGATCATATGCGGTGTGCCGAGATATACCTTGTCCACCTAAAAGTTAAAACGCGAGGTCAACAAATTATCGCTATACAAAATCAGCAGAGCATTTATATATACTATACTCACTTCAGAGTCGAAAGTGACTGCTTGGGCTTTTTCAGTACATCGCTTTTTGTTCTGCAGATAGTCAAGATAATCGACATTCTCCAGTCCTTCAATCCGAACTTCACTGAACATCGGGAAGAGATAATTAAGTTAAATTGTGGCAATTATAATAAAAGAAAATAGACAAATCCACTATCTTGTTCATGATTGAACCTCCACAGTTGTATTTTTCTTTTTTCACCAATTAAATCATATGTAATATGGATTGTTCTCTGCAACTCGGGAACATCAAGTACCGTTTTTTAACTCTGAAGACCAAAAGAAGAAACAGCACCTTGTTTCGATCAGTCTTAACGTGGTAACTCCCTCCTTCATATGTATGTGCACTAACAACAGTACAGAACTGCTGGAAAACACAACAATCTACAACAAGTAAGCTTCGATACAACAACACTTACAGTTTTTTGTCATCATTAAAAAATGGTCAGATGCGAAATTTTTAAGTAACACCGTCTATGTTTAAATGCAGTATGTTATTCAAGAAAAAGAAAAAAAAAATGGAAAAGCAAAAATAGGAAAATGCCCATCAAAGATAATATTTCCAGAACAACAGCGTGCAAGTTTTTTTTCCAACAGTTTATGAGTCAAAGTTTCCCTTTAAAAAAAAATAGGAAAATATGTGCGCCAAGGGTAATCAGAGTCAGCCTCCCCAAATCTTTAATGTTTTCGGAGCTTCCTCGCCCTTTTTTCTTCCTCTGCCCTTTTTTCTTCCTCTGCCCTTCTTGCTCTTGCTTTCTCTTTCAACTGAATATGCCATGGGGTGTCAGAATTGACATCCCAATCCTGTATAGGTTCCCCATCACTCCCACTTTCAGCATGTAGCCAATAGGGGGGACAAGCAATTTGGTTGTTTGTTAGACCCCGTCTCAATTTTTCTTCGTGAAGAAGTTTAAAATCTATATCGGCTGGTCTTGTATCTGGTGGAGGGTCGTAGCAGACATAAGTAGCTGGCCCATATTGGTCCGCATAATCGTAACGGTAGTCCTCCTCGCATTCTAAATATTTTTCGTGTTGCTGTTGACAAAAACGTTCTGTAAGATATCCTCCCACATTTTCTTGCCAATACATATCTTTGCCGATGAAGTAGGCCCGATACGGAGCACCATCAAACTCGTGATCACTCTCCCCACCACCATCATCATCATCGCTGCCCCCATCATCATCATCATCATCATCATCATCATCGCTGCCCCCATCATCATCATCATCATCATCATCATCATCATCATCATCATCATCATCATCATCATCATCATCATCATCATTATCGCTCTTGCCATCATCATCGCTCTTGCCATCATCATCATCCTCATAATTTTCATCAAGTCTGTCGTCGTCGTCTTCATCATTATTACCGCCGCCACTTAAATCAAGACATATATAGTTTGACCCGCCCCAAGCACCGCTAACATCCGCGTCTTGTGGAATATCCCCTAACAATTCAAGCATTTCAAACAATATTAGTATACTATTTTCATGCAGAAAATGCTCTAAGTTCCATCTAATAACTTCAAAACAATTATTGGAGGTGAACACTACAAAACTCAATGCTGATTTTGTTTCATATATAGAACAATTTAGATTTTTCCGGCATCAATCATGTCTACGTAGGAATATAGGTAAGTTTGTAAACGAATAAATGAAGTCTGTTATATTTCCAGCTATTCTAAAAAGGTACATTCTACATTAGTATAGATTGGCCCAAAAAAATTATTATTATCAAGCTAAAACTCTAGAAATTATCTGAAAAGAGATTCTTCTTAGGAATAGTTCATTTTAGAATTTGGTTGACACTTGCTGTGTATTCTTTAGGAAAAAATAAGGGCAACTTAATTCCACCTCAGATTCCTCTTACCTCGATTCACTTCCATCCAAATATAGAAAACCACAAGCCTCTCCCATTCTATGTTTTCCTATCCATTTATCTCCTTATGAAATATGCACCAGTATCAAAGGTCAAAACTACCTTCAGACCTATGTTCTTGATTTATTACAGTGCATGTGCTCAGCAACAACAAGAAACCGTTTGCACATCTAATTTCCACTTATTTCCTCGAAGATATGGAAGTGGTGGTTATGTTAATAGCAGACGAGTCCATTATTAGCTCTCTTGAACTTTTGAGGGCTGGTGTACTATTACTGTTGCTCAAAAGTTCAAGAGAGCTAATAATGGACTCGAGTTCGTTCTCTACACCTTGTGCACTAAAGAGAGCTACAGGCCTGAAATTTCAAGAAAGTGCAACATAATTAGAAACGGCAAATAAAAAGGGAAGTGCTAGTTTGGTGAACTATCCAATTCGTACCTGGCCAAGCCATTTTCCTTGTTTTCTATCATGTAAGTCCTTGTTAAATTTTTTTGACCAAGTTTACTTTTGTTATCAATACAACATTCCGGAGATAGTTCCCTGCAGCCTGCATATCAATAGGATGATATTAACATGCACGTTTTAATCGTAAAAATCTGCAATGTTGCACCACTCGCAATATAATATTCTCATAGCTAAGTTAGTATATTTGGCAACGGTTATCTTATTCAACTCAAGAGTAATATTTCAATGCAGCTAAGTTAGTATATTTGACATGTGTAACGGTTATCTTATTCAACTCAAGAGTAATATTTCAATGTAGCAATTAAAACAATAATACTCATATTATGCTATTTTATATGCTCTGAAGACAGTAGAAATCCGATTGAGAAAGTTACCGACATGTTCATCAAGCACCTCCAACCCAGAGAACCTAATGTAAATAGCCTCATAAGGCACAGTCAAAAAAGGTTGTACATATTCATGCTAGCATATTGCAGACCGAAACGCGTTTCCCGCAGCACATCTAATTTGCAATCGTAATTTATTTCAATTTAGAAATGAATAAAGTAAACCAAACCAATAATTCATAATCCTATAAGGAAGTTAAAAATAAAATAAAAACAATCAACTATTTATATATTGATAGTGAACTGGAAAAGGTAAGTTTCTAGACGAATAAATGAAGCCTCGTTATGTTTCCAGCAATTTTTAAAAAGGTATATTGTAAAATAGTATAGATTGTCCCAAAAAGATTATTATTATCAAGCTAAATTTCTAGAAATTATCAGAGAAGAGATTCCTTAGGAATAGTTCAATTGGAATTTGGTTGACCCTTGCTGTGTATGCTTTAGAAGAAAAAAAAGTGAAAATTAATTCCAACTCAGATTCCTCGTGCTTCGATTCACTTTCATCCTAATACAGAAAACCATAAGCCTCTCCCATTCTGTGTTTTCCTATCCATTTATCTACTTATGAAATATGCACCGCACATCTAATTTCAATTTGTTTACTCGAAGATATGGAAGTGGTCCGATATATTGTACGTCAAGGGCTCACAATTCTAGGAAGAAATAATTGAATTACAGAAAGTTTTCTTCTAAAAAAATATTCAATAATTGCAGTCTATAAATGGAGCAGGTTATGAACATACCTTGAAGTCTGAGTTTCCAGCTGCTTAGTTTTCAGTTGACTGAGATCGGTTACTATTCGCCTGAATTTGCAAAGCATCGCGAGTTAGAATAAGACCTATATGATGTTTATACATGTCACACAGGCAATCAATATGTAAATACTTACAGATTCGTGTTGATCTGAGTTTCAACACTCTTCAATAGCAAGTATGATTCCGATCCATCATCCCTCAAAATCTCAGCCGATTTTTTGCTAGTAACTAAATTCGGATTGTTTATCACAAAACCTAATGCTGTAGCAAAAACCTCTACAGCACTACAATTGTAAGGAAAAAAAAAAATCAGTAGGAAACATGAAAATGATTGGGGAAATTTCCGATTCCTAAATTATTATTTATTTCTACTCGTTATTGAATTCAACAATACCTTGCTAAGCAATCGTCATGATTCTGTTTCAGGTACATCTGAATCTGACTACTGACCTGAGTACCTACTAAATTGTACAAAAAACATGAAACAAAAATTACACTAGTTCGAGAACAGAATCAGCTATATTTCATACTTGTTGTTTTCTGTTCCTAATCATAATAAATTAAACAGACGGCATACTACTTCGATCTATTGAATAACCTGAATTGTTGTCAGAATCCATCGCATCTGTTCTGGATTTCACCGTCGTCATTTGCTAGCTCCACTGATTTCTCAAAAAGCTGGTACCGGTCTGATTTTTTTTCACCGAATGAAACGAAGTTTCTGATTTCTTAAAGTAGCTGCAATTTTATCCGTTTATGCTGTGCGATTCAGAATAAGAAGAAAAAACCAGAGTAACTTCGGAATTAGATCGGAGAAAATTGAAAGAGATGAAGAGATTCAGAGAAGTTTCGGGAACAGGCGGGAAAACGGAAATGCTGAAGGCGTGACTCTGGTTCTCAGCTGGGAAAAATTGGAGTTTAATCCTATTATTATTGGAGTAATTTTTAATTTTTTTTCGAAATCTCGCTAATGAAAGGCAGCCACGTGGCACACAATTTAAACGGCATTTGCCACATCATCACACAGAAATGTTTAGGCTTGAAATATATTTTTGGGGGCAAAGTGGACTTTTAACCCATCTATCAAACGTCGCCGTTTGGAATCAAGTCATGAACGGCTGTAAGGTGGAAAGTAGTAAATAGAAAAAAGTTGACCCCCATATGTGATGTCTGTGATTCATATCTGGAATTTGAACTTTATTCCCATATACATATACATATATATATAATATGTAGATATATCTCAACTTCAATTTTTATACAGCGAAGAAATCGTAAAACGACAAATTTGTGAAGCGGAGCAACCATTTTTCTTTTCCCCGACGGCGGAATACGCCGGTAATTTTGTGGATACGTATTTGAAGAAATCGTTTCTCAATTCTCCTCACTCGTCGACTTTTGCCCTAGCATAGATCAGGATCAGGTGCTATTTTTTTTTATTTATTCCTGTTAATAATTTTACCCAAACTGACTTTAATTTCTATATGCTGATAGTTTCCTTAATATCAGGTCGAAATTATCGAATTGCTAATTTGATTCTGGAGTATTTGATTTTTCTATGGGATAATTTCACGAAAATCTGGAATCATTTAACTGAATTTCAATGTTTTCCGTGTGTTTTTACTATGAGTATGTTGAATCTAAGGTTTTGTCATAAGCAGCCGATACTTTAGAATCGTAGTTATTGATTCGTGATTTTTCTTTTTGTAGTGCTTAAGATTTGAAGTTTGTGGGAGAATATAATGGCGAAGATCAAACCTCAAGCTCTCTTACTGCAGAGTAAAAAGAAGAAGGGACCCAGTCGAATTAGTCTCGTTACAATTGCAATTTACGGACTGATTGTTGTTGTCATGGCGTTTTTTCTTTTCACCTCCTACAGACATTGGAATCGGAGGTCTTCTCATTTTTATTTTTATTTAATTGTGATATATTTTGTGTTTTTACTGTATGGCTGCTTAGTTGAAGATGAGTTACTCTCCTAGTAACTTATTTATGATTATTTGCCGTATTGAATCGAATGTGGAGAAGTGAGGGCTAGGTATGAAACTATGTTGATTTAAGATCGTTCTAGGGACATTCAGGGGAAACTACCCGGATTTGTTTCTCATACTAGGTTCGAATTCCTTTTGTGCTAGTAACCCTATGAAACAAGATACTTATAGAATACAATTTATTTCCACTATAATATTAAATGTATTATGGTTGTAGGTATTGCTTTTGCTTTTAATTTGGTTATACTGATTTTTACTGTACAACAATTCAGTGAAAGATACACATTCCTTTTGATGGAAAGCGACCAATAAATTCCATTGAGTAACTGTTATGAATGAGTTGTAGTACTAGATTTTAGAGGAGTGGTTCGGGAAAATACTGCAGCATATGTATTTACGTTTTTGTGCTAAAACAGAAGGTCGTAAAATGGTGATTACATTGTTCATAACCTTCATTTGTTTATATTGCTCAGGTCAAATTTTCAGGAGGAGGATAATTTATCGAGTGCAGAGGTACAGTTGTCCTGTAATGATTTATGCAACAACTACTTTATTTAATATGTTGTACTTCAGTATGTTTTACTACTCAATTTGACAAATGGAAGTTCGAACTTGTACCGCGGATTACATAGTCATAGATTTTTACTTCACTTTCTCTTGATGTTAAAAGTAATCACAGGCACCAACTATGGCATTCTCTTTATTTGCTTCCACTTTTTTTTTTTTCTGAAGTCATTTATTTCTGCTTTTTTGCAGCATGACTCATTTGGTGATTCAAAGAAAGTTGATGTGCCAAAATATGCGGTAAGTTTTCTGGCGAGCTAATTTATTAATGGATTGTTACTCTCTACTAGATTGAATTGAATTTAATATTTCCATGAGGTATAAGAAGATTGATACCCCCAAAAAGTGTTTGTGTACATGGATTATATTGTTACTCACTATACCTTGCATTTTCCCAGATTGTAATGTGCTTTAAGTTTGTGATCTGATATGAGGTGCTTTAAATTACAGATAACAAACAGTTACTACTAATGACATAGTTACTCATAATTTGTTCTTTCCAAAATCATGTTTGATCTCATCTGTATGTTGGTGTGGCAATTTTAGATTCCTGCATTTTTCATCTGTTCCTTTGGTTCTTTCGTTACCGTTTTAGGAATATGTTAACACGTAAATATGTGATCAGGTGATAACAACTTCGAAAGGCTCAATAACTGTGGAACTTTACAAGGAAGGTTCTCCAGAAGTTGTTAGTGAATTTATTAAGTCGTGGTATGTACTACATTGATTACTTTACAAATAAATTGCATTTTAATCTCTGCAATGTAACCTGTGTAGCGCCGAATAATTTCCCCCCTGCTCTTGTTACTTTTTCTGATTATTTTGAACAAATTTTCTGCCCAAGGTAGTCTGTCCGATGTGCTGCTTCTTTTATTTTGTTTTTTTCCAAAGAATAAAGTCTCAATTGGCATGATTTCACTATCCAATTTGATTTGCAGTCATAAAGGACGCTTCAAAGGAATGCTTTTTAACCGTGTAATAAAGAACTTTGTCATTCAAGGAGGTGATGTTAATAGACCTGGAAATATGGAAGATTGGACCTCAAGGGGAAAACATTACAATCAACTCGATACAAGGTTTGTCTTATCTCAGATCTCATATACTTTCAGTCAAAGTCAACATTATCATAAAAAGCCAAACGTCCTATTGAATATATTATTCTTGTACTAGCCTGAAGCATGAGGCATTTATGCTGGGCACTTCCAAGACAAAACATGATGGGGGTGGATTCGATCTTTTTATCACTACAGCACCAATCCCAGACCTAAACGAGAAAATTAATGTATTCGGACGTGTCATAAAGGGTGAAGATGTTGTTCAGGTTACAACTCTTACTGCTCTTCGACATTCCTGTTTTACAATTTTAATCAATACTACTGACTAGACCTGAAATTTTAGCTATCGAAAAGTTTGTGAAATATTCCTTACAGCTTCTGAAATTATATCACTTTTTATTGGCAAGAAGCCAATATCTGTTCAGTGTTCTCTATGTTGATAATTGTTTTCGATCTGTTTTGTTATTCCTGTTATAATTAAATTTTACCGAGTAGTGACTTGTACATTTAATGCATGATTTGGATTTCAGGAAATTGAAGAGGCAGACACGGATGAGCATTATCGGCCTAAAGCACCCATAGGTATCATAGAAGTTACCTTAAAACAAAAGTTGTAATGGAAGTTGTGCTCCGTGATAGTCTTCTGCCTTAGGATGAAACCATCTGATTAGAGGAAACGATCTTATGGTTTGAGTTATTATCTTCTTGTGTCACTGTCGCATGCGGACTCTTATTCCTCTAAATGCTTGCTGATTGTACAATCACTTCTGATGCACAAGGGCTTCTTCATTTGCTCTATTTTGTATAATTTGCCTCCCATTTGATCCTATTCCTTATTATTTTCTACTGTATTTTGTACACAAATTGCTTTTTGTTCACATTACAAAGATTTTGATGACAGTTTATTTGAATTACTCGAGCGAACATTTTTACTACGTATCAGTTATCACTGTGTTGTAATTTGGTATTGTTGTAATATATGTGATCCAGGATCTCAATTGAAGTATTCAGCACACAAGCTTTATAAATGAATTTACAGCACACATTTTGCAATTGAACCCAAAACCTCAAACCACAAGAATATAAGTGGTGCCACATAACTACAAAGTTGCTGTTGCTGGTTGATAGTAACTTCAAATACTAAATTCAACCATCTAACCAAGTTAAATTATTCATCTTCAACTTATTGTTCATAGGAACTGCTCTCTGTACCAAAAACTTACTGTCAAGTCAACTGCACCAGTTTCGTTTCAAGACTCGACCTCTGCTCTATGTGGAATATCCTGCACTAATGCCGTTATTGGAAAGAGAAATCCGATTTTTTCTGCTCAGTGTGACCTATATAAATTCTCTCCATTACAGACATGGAGAGAATATAGGCAAGTGCATTCGTCATTCAGGGCAAACAATTGCAAGCAAATCTTCAAGCTCCTTGTTCGTTTTAATCCCATCCTCCTCAATCCTTGCACGCATATCAAGCTGTGTTTTACCAGCAGCCACATAGGTCTGAAGCAACATTTTCAACAAATCTCTGTCGATGCAATTTATCCTCTTCATCAACTTATAGAATTCCTCAGCACCGTCCACATCGCCCTCTTTCTTGAAATAGTCCAGGAATTTCTCCGTGGTGTCAGATTTAGGGCGCCATTCACCTTCGCGAACTCTAGATGTAGCAATATCCATTATCTCCAAAGCTTGCTTTATTTGATTCTTTTTCAGGAAAAAAATCACAAACATTTCCCATGCAGTGAAGAAAGGTCCTCTCGATCTACTGACAGCATTTTGGAGGGTCGACTCAGCTTCTTCAAGCATTCCCTGTGTTAGGTAAGCACCGATAGCTGTATTGGCCAATCTAACATCGTAATTAGAACATCCCAACTCCCATTCCTCGAAGCATTTCTTCACTCCCTTTATATCTTCCAAATTCCTAAGAGATTGAAGCATGATAATATAACTATTATTCGTTACTACTCTCATAGTTGACTTCAAAGCCTTCCAAATTCGATGGACATTGTGAAGATCGGATATTCCAGCATACAAGGTTATCAAGAAATGGTACGCCTCGCGATCATTAGGGCGCATTTCCTTCTCCAGATTTTGCAGTGCCAAAGCAGCTTTTTCTTTATATCCAACCCTAGTGTAGAGAATAGCCAAATTACTATATGTCGTCCAATTACACTGCTTCGCATTTTCCCGTTTCATATCTTCGAAAACTCTTTCAGCTCCCTCGATATCATTCAAAAGCGAGTAGCTATTCATCAACAAGTTGTAGGAAAACGTGTCTGGTTGAATATTCCTCTTCTTCATTTCTTCGGCTAAGATAGGAACTTTCTCTGGTTGGCCTAATCTGATATACAAGGACATGAGATTGTTGAGAGGTAATGGTGTGGATACCATGTTCTCTTTAACCATTGTAGCAAATAGATCGAGTGCTTTATCGGTCATCTTCTCCGTACAGTAGCAGTTCAGAAGTGATCCGTAAGTGCAATGAACCTTAACAGAGGGTGAGAGGCCACTGAAGTAATTTTCAGCTGCAGCTATTCCTTGAGCTTTTGCAATCAGATCCAAACGCACCGCATAATCTTTATGCCCAAAGTTAAACTTTCGAACATCCATCCAATCCATGATCTGGATGTATTAATAAGTTCAAAAAAAAGAAAAGGTCAATCTCTATCCAAAACAATAACCACAATGAAAAGGAAGGCACGGATAATTCACACCAAAATAGTTATATTCTATGGAGTTGAGGCGATGATTTTGCCCAAAAAATGCAGTTCAAGTTTCCAAATGACATGATCAATCAATCGATAACCGATACGAGAAAACAAAAATAAGCTTCTTCTGAAAAGTAGACACTATACTTAGCAACTTATAAGTAAACCGGTTGGTTTGATACAAACATGAATATGGTGTTGCTTCTTAATTCAAGCATTCTTCAGTGAACTTAATGCAATCCGAACTTTTATGTTAATCATCATTTTACAGAGAACAAATCATAAAAATTGAAGCATAGCCACACAATTACACACACAGAGAGAGAAATTGTAGAGAGAGAGAAGAGCGTGAACCTCGAGAGCGTGGTTGAATCTTTTGTATTTGCGGAGTTGCTTGATACAAGCCTCAAGTTCAAACTTGCTGACGGATCTGCCCTCCCTTATGTACTCATTTATCGTACTTGCCACCGTCCCCTTTTTATTTCCCAACGCAGACAATCTCCGGTACAAACGGTCCTCCTGTCCGGCCGTCGCCGTCGCCGCAGCTTTCACCGCCGTAGAGAACTCACGAACCAATGCAGAAGATCCGGCTGCAAATCGACGGCTGAGATTCGCCATTGTCAATCACCGACGTAGGCACTTTTTACTAAGAAAGAGGGTTTATCGACTAGGGTTTACTCAGCTGATAGAAAAGTAGTAGAAATGAAGCTGGGATAAATTGCTAATGCGCCGTGTTTGGCCAGGCCTTGACCTGTATTTTAGTAGCTGACAAATTAAATAATAATTATCATATTATTATACAGTTGTATTTCCACGTGTCACAAATAAATTGAATTGCAAAATTGCTCATTAGCCCTTAATTTATCTTCTGTATTTATTTATCTCCCTATGTTGAATGAATAAAAGGAACAGTTAGGAGGAGGGTGGAGAGCTTGAAGGTGTACGGCTATGGCGTTTCTGAATCACCGACCACTCGTCTCAATCTCAATCCCCTCTCTCAATTCTCCAACAATCGAACCTTCTTCTCGATTTTCCTGTTTCTCGCTCCGATCAAATTCTGTACACTACCAACTCTTCGTTTAATTGTTATTTTAATTAGATTCACTAATTTTACCCTTTTCGTTTTCCCGTTAATTATTAATTAATTAACAAATAAATAAATAAATCCTGCAGGTAGAAGCAGTTGAGTTGAAGTCTTCGCCGCCGCAAGAATATAAGCCCGGGATGATTGATGATATTTTCTTAAACGTATTTCGTAGCAAAATGGCAAAGGTCAATACTTCTTTTATTGTTATTAATTATTATTATTATTATTATTCCTTGATTAAATTTTAATAATTATGTAAATTATTGATAGGAGAATGGATGGGACTCTGAAAAGCCTGGATACGATGGAATAATTGATGCAGCTCATCGCCTAATGCGTGGTCGATCCAATTCTGAAGCAACTAAAGCTTCGGTATATCACAATTTCCTCTGTTTCATAACCGATTTCTTGTAAAGAAGTTGCATTGATTTAAGTTTGCTGCTAATTATTTTTAATATGCTGTTTAGTTAGTTTATGGTGATATTAATTTTTGTGGCAGATCCGGGTATTAAGATCACTGTTTCCTCAATGGCTATTGGAGCTCTATAAAATGCTTATTTCACCTGTTGCTGGTGGCAAGTTGGCATCCGTTATGGTTGGTGAGTATTTTGATGGTTTATTTGACGGATTTCGCCTGGTGTAATTAATCGTATTTTGACCGATTTTTTCTTAATCCGGATTGTTTTGCTTTCCATTTCTAAAACTGAACCTGGAAGTTTAATTCAGGAAAATATTAGTGCATGTTTCATAATTGAATGGTGTTCTTGCATGTGTTGTGTTTCTGGAAGCAAGGGTGACTGCGCTTTCGTGTCAATGGCTCATGGGAAAGTGCATCGTTAACTCTGTCGATATGCCTAATGGATCGACGTGGACTAGTGGGGTAATGTTATAAATTTTCTTGTTTTTTGTTGCTCTTCCTAGTTGAGCTGATTGGTTAGTCGATTTAGGTCTTTGTTGAGAAATGCAAGTACTTGGAGGAGAGCAAATGTGTTGGTGTATGTATCAATACGTGCAAACTTCCTACGCAGGTTAGTAGCTCTCACTATCCTTCACAAGTTTGTTTATCACCTTTTTGCCTTAATTTAACCATGAAGAATTAATTTAACCATGAAGAAGCAATTGAAACTGATATTTAATTTTGAGATTGATTCACTGTATGCATATATAACTTTTAAATTCTAAAAAAGGGTTTTCCAATGATCTGATCGTACATCTCAGTCTCGTTTTATGTATCTACTGCTACATGGTTAGCATAAAGGAGGGAATACACAAAAATGTTCTTGTTTTACTAACTTCGACTTGTTTTGATTTGCTAGGCTTTTTTCAACGAGTACATGGGAGTTCCTTTAGTGATGGAGCCCAATTTCATCGATTATAGCTGCCAGGTATCCCATGATTCGAATGTACCTCAATCCTCTCATATTCGTTTTTTTTTTTCAGATCTCATCATTAATTTTAATGTTGTTTATATATTTCTTGGCATGTGATATGACCAATGGTAGTTCAAATTTGGGGTGGCACCTCCTCCACCAGAAGACGACACTGCACTCAAGGAGCCATGCCTGCAGATATGCCCAACTGCCAATCGACGCAGGGAAATAAATACTGCTACGGATGTCTCAAAATGTCCAAAGGCTTAAAATTTGGTTCATACACAACAATGTTATATTGACAAATACACTACTACTGCATTGCAAGAACTTTGCTATAAATTAACATGGCACCACACAGTGGTAAAAGTACATTCTAATTTGTGTTTGCAGATGACACAACTAATATTGCTAATCCAATCAACAAAATGCTTTATATACTCAATCCCCTCCTGGAAAACAACACATGTCCAATATTACATTGTTAAATTACATCCCAAAAATCAATGGAATGGAGTTGCGCTGTGCTCACAGTTGCTAAAATCGTTTTCCTCACAGTCCTGTTACCAAGCAATAAATTAACAACATAATATTTAGCAAGTAAACCCTCCTGCAGAAGTTTTCTTTTTAAATAAGCTAAATTCACGATCAAACCATGTATAACAGCGACGCCACTTACAGGCCAAGGCCATAAATACAGATACAACAGCATCAAATGGGGGCTTAAGTCAAAACATAGTTTGATTCCACAAGCAAAAATATCAGAGCATTAACGATCCCAGCCTGAGGGTCTCCTTCTTTCTCTTGTTCTATCTCTGAAAACGAAAGCAATAGTAAATAAGAATGACATTATTTTTGGAGCAGAAAGAGATGCAACGAAAGCAACAAACAACAAGATATGGTCACAAACGCAAGGTGTACATTGATATATACAATCAATCATAAAACATTCGAAGCTTTCTCCATATTTCTCCATATACATATACAAGAAGACAAGTTGAAAGCAGAATGTCACCTTTCAGTGGGAGTCTGTTTCGCAGTTTCTCTGGAGCTGGGTGTAGTATTTGATGCAGAGGCAGTAGAGCTTGTACCGTTTATTTTTGGAGCATGAATATCACCACCGATTGTCCCACCAGATACAAACCCAGGTAGAGCTGTTCTTCTATGGGTTTGACCACCTGCGCTGCTTTGTAGGAACTGATTCTGAGAATTTGATGATGCAGGAACAAAGTTGTTTCTGGCTTGTGACATCATCCCAGTCTTTGATGAATTAACTGCCGCAGGTCGACTGGGAGTGGCATTCGATGCAGGTTTTGATTCCGAATTGTACCCGATCCCCAAACCAAAGTCCACACCACGAACACCTCTACCGCTACTTCCCCTTCCTTTTGCTCTTTTTCCACCTGCAATAGTAGGATAGGCTTTCAGAACTCCAATAAGATTAAAAAAAAAAAAAGATATCTACAGGTATTCCACATATTAGATCTTTAAATTCCACTAGGTAATTTGTTTTCACATAAAGAGCCCTGCTGCAAACACTATTGAGATAATAGCCTCTTGTTTTTAAACCCAAGTTTGGGAAAAACATAAATAAAACCACGAGTATATTATAGCAGATGGAAATACCATACCTCCTTTCCGTGCGTCACGTTTGGATCTGAACCTTCCATCCTAATTATTTAGGAAGTAAATGTCACTCACAGAAACAGAAAACTAAATATGCAAAATGTAATGATAAATTCAAGCAATCATGGAGACAGTATAAAAGATTTTTGTTCTAAAACATGACCTGAATACGATTGCAGAACAATTATATATGCATGGAACAGGAAAAGGGTTGCCTTATTTGCACCAAAAAAAACCCATGGAATCAGTTATCTGTCCGCTTTTTCACGTTGATCCTAAGTCAGGGCGGATCCACCCTTGGACTAGGATGGTCTCTATAGCCCACCCTCAATCCAATTTATTTACACTACATAATAGCCTATTTATTTATTTATTTATTTAGCCCACTTCCAATTTTTTCAGGCTACATCATAGCCTATTTGCTTATTTACCCAATTTATTTCATCTAGCCCACCCAATCATGAAGATTTTTCACAAAACGAAAATTTGAAAGGGTCATTTTGTAGTTTGTAATTTCTAAGTAGTTTACATGATAATAATTTGAGATATAACCGTACAGAGTTTTTTCACAAAAAAAAAAAAAAAAAAAAAAACCTTACAGAGTTTAATTTATGCTATATTCATTAAAAAATTTAAATATTTACTTGATTTAAGTTATTTTATACTAAAACTCCTAAAAGGAAAAATTCAGGGGCTCTCGTGTATTTTAGCTCACCCTCAATAGACAATCCTGAATCCTCTATTGATCCTAAGTGAAGTATCTCCAGCACAATTCTATAAGTTGATTATACAAGCGAATCATCCTATCACTACACAAGTAGAACCATTTCTTTAGTAAGTCTTATCTAGATTATTATCTACTGCAGTAAGTTAGCATTTGCTACAGTATACATTGGGGAAAATGAAGGGAAGTTGAAAAGTATTGTATGTTACAATTCAAAATATCACACCATAACTAAACAGCACATAATTTCAACAGTTTTAACATTTTTATTTTAAAGGCGAGCAAAACTAAGCCAAGGAAATACCTTCATAGCCAGATCCATGAGCTCCATGGGCACATTCTGACCAGCAGCAACCAAACTGTTGATCAGCTCACCAGCAAATCTCACCTCCTTTTGTGTTATGAGAGTGTATGCAGTTCCATCTTTGTCACCAGCACGACCTGTTCTTCCAATTCGGTGAACATGCATGTCCATGTCTTTAGCTATATCGAAATTTACAACAGATTTTATTGACTTGATGTCAAGACCACGAGCAGCAACATCGGTAGCAATAAGAACATGATATGTTCCAGATTTGAACTTTTGCAATATCTCCATTCGAGAAGACTGATCTTTGTCACCGTGAAGTGCCGCAACTTTAAAACCCCTCTGCAATAGTTGGGCTTCAACTTCATCCACTGTGGCCTTTTTGGAAGCAAAAACCAGAACATCTCCTTCATCTATCATTCTAGGAAGCTTTTCGAGCAGCCATGGCAACTTTTCTGTATCTGATGGAATCACTTCAACAACTTGGGTAATGTCCTCATTGGCCATACCCACCTCTCCCACAGTTACTCTTACAGGATCAGAAAGAATCTCCCTAGCCAGCTTTTCAACTTTTCCAGGCATAGTCGCCGAAAACAGTAATGTCTGGCGGTCTGGCCTTATTTGCCCTACTATTGACCTTATCTGTGGCTCAAAACCAAGGTCAAACATTCTATCTGCCTCATCAAGTACTAAATAGGTCGCCCTCGACATGGTTAGTGCCTTCAATTTAATCATGTCTATCAATCTCCCCGGAGTAGCCACCACTATCTCACATCCTGCCTTTAGTTCCTTGATCTGATCAAGTTTCGACATTCCACCATAAACTGCTGCGACACGAATACCATGAGCTCTGGAAAATTTCTTAGCTTCCAGATATATTTGATGAGCTAATTCCCTAGTAGGAGCACATATCACTCCAATGGGACCTTCTTCTTTCGCAAGTTCAGGTTGATCCATAATGTGAGAAACCATAGGGAGCACAAACGAAGCAGTCTTTCCTGAACCAGTTTTTGCTATACCAATTATGTCTCTTCCAGAAAGCACAATGGGTAAGGCTTGACATTGTATTGGTGTCGGTTTCTCATATGCTTGTTTTGCTATGGCTTTCATCAGCTCCAAAGAAAATCCACAATCTTCAAAAGTCTTAATCGGTCGGGGAACATCAAAACCAGAAACACGGATAGATAAGCTCTTCCTATACTCGATAACATCCTGGTCACTCATACCTGCAAAACATTATTACTTACTAGTCAGATGCTTTCCGCATAAACGCAAAATGAAATTCTAACGGTGCACGAAAAGTTTGAAAGCAATGTGAAATATCTTGAAGAAAATTTTATCATTCCTTGACTCTGCTAAGAGAAAGGATATGAGCTATAGTTCAAATTGTCGGTTTATTGGCTAGATAGACACTGGCAACCGAATACCGGATGATATCTTTATTCTCTGATAGTCGCTAATGTCAAATGATACCCTCATATTATTGGCACCGTCATATTTCATTAGCGGTAATATCTAATAATCATTGATTGTTGGAGCCTAGACTACTTTTTGGATACTCATATTGGATGAAAACTCAGTTCAGTTAATATATGTAATACATTTTCGATGTAACATCTAGAACCCTACTTTTTTACAAATTTAAAATGTTATTAATAGTTGATTCACTATCAGTTTTTAATCTGTACTAATAATTGTTTTTAGTTTCTTTTATCATTCTATGATGCATTTCTTTCAAATCTCCCTAATAATATCCCGATATTGCTTGATCATAGTGGAGCAACGCATGTTATTTCTTACTGACGTTGCAGCTTTCAACAATGGTAAAAGTTAACCCATTAGCCATGAGTCTTAACTGAATAAAATTAGGATAATTGTAGAAAACTCATAACTAAGACTTGCTAAAATCACGAAGTGCCCGAGACTACAATATTTTATTTTTCAACTCAGTGAGGGGCTGCTAAAATGATCTCTTATAGCTTACAGGTTGGACGATATACTAAATATGGAGATCATTAACAAAAGTTCCAGTAGCAAACATGTAAACCTGGCGCTAACATACACTTCTCATCGGAGATCAAAGCACTAAAAAGCATACAGAAATCCGCTGCATTAGCCCACTAGATTATAATCAACTGCCAGAAAACTGTGAAGCTTCTAACAGAATTCAAACTGAAAATAACAACAAGTATGTGAAATACCTGAAATAGAAGGCTTCTCCTCGTAAAAATCCTTATTAAATGGTTCATAATCAATCGAGCTATGATCAAGCGCCGCTATCGGCTCAATCTTCTTCCTATCAACAACAATAGGATTATCATCCGAATCATACTCAATCATCCCTGCATCAACCGCCTTCGCCGCAGCATAAACCTCCTCATCCGAATTATACCCTGCGTGAAGCGCATCAGCAGCCAATTGCAGCCCCAAATCCTTCTTCGCTCTCAAAAAACTTTCCATTGGGTCATCTTCCACGTCATCCTTGTACTTATCCAGCTTCTCCTTCGGCTTTGGTGGCGGTGCCGCCTTCATCTCCTCCTGTAATCCTTCCATGAACGCGTCCAGAGGATCAATTTCGTCTTCATCCGCAGCAGCGCCATCATTCTTGTTAGGCACATCCTCGTTTGAAGTGTCACGTTCATCGGCATAGTCGATGTTCTCGAGGTCGGCGTCTTCATCAGCGTCGCCGCCGCGAGAGGAAGGAGGGACGTATAAACGTTGAGGTGGTTGGGATTGCTCGAAGTTGTACGTTGTTTGGCGATTGATGCCAAAACCCTCGAATCCGAATTTTCGTTTCGACATCTTGCGGGAAAATTAAACCCTAGAATTGAAATTTGGGAAATTCTGAGAGATTTTTTCTAATATATAAATATTAATATACTTATTTATCCCCACGCTATAATGAAAAAAAATCGAAAAATTATTGAGGTCGGCGGCTGAGCCATATGAAATATGAACCTGACCAGGGTTTATGGGCCTGGATTTTCCGGCTACATGAACTATTAATTTATTATTCGGAGGTCCTTTAAATTTATTGAATTTGGTTCTTCAGCCCAACTATTGTTACAAAATGCATGTTTAAATTCTATTTTTGCACCATTGAGATTTAGTTTCTTTAACTTTTGCATCCTCTTGAACATTTAATAATACTTTAGATCCCCATAACATAATTAAATTATTCACAATGCACCCCGACGTTATTTTTTATATTTATTTTTTAGTATTTGTAGATGTAGTTTTTGCTTATCTTAAAATTATTTTAAATTACTACTTCAAAAATATATATGTATCTTTTTTGTTTTTCTTACTTAACTTGCATTTGATAATTATGTATTTTTGCTTGAATCCATTTTATGAAGATGGTTTAGATAGTCCACGGAGTTCTTTAGTTACCGCTTTCGGGTCGTATTGATTAAATAGTATGAGCTAATAATATATTATATAGGTTTTGATTGCTTTATAGACAATATTATGTATAATGCTATAATTCGACAAATTCAATATGCTATCTAGTAGTATAAGAAACCGAGAATCTTATTAGTTAAATAATTAATTAGTCACTATGAAACCAATCCACTCGATCTAATTCAAATTAATATGATACATTTAATAATATTTATATTGATTTGAGTTAGGTGTGCGTAGGTTATAAATCAAAATCCACCATTGTTTCGTTAAACAACGACTCTTGATGTTAAGTAACTAAACTTGTGGATTTTCCACGGGTTTAGGATAGACGGGTCCATGGCGAATTTATATTACGACCCAACCTTCAAGGGTCGAAACTCGTTATAATTTAAATATGTTTTTTAATAGTAATTTATAAGATAATTAAAAAATATTTAAAGTAGTATAATTAATTTATAAGATAATTAAACAATTTTTTTTTTTATAATTGTCATATAATTCTTATATTTAAAAATAAAATTATAATTGGGCTTCGTTGAAGCCCTTCAAATAATTTGTAAATAATATTATAATTGGGCTTCTTTGAAGGCCTTCATATAATTTTAAAACAATGTTATAATTGGGCTTCTTTGAAGCCCTTCAAATAAAACAATACGTACTGGTTCCATTTTATGTTGTTGGACCAAAACATTAACTTAATAGTATATTGGGCTTTTCTGGTCGCCTTATTATATTATATTTTAATATACAAACCTAAGATCACATATTTTATATATACTTTATTAAATAAATAACTAATTGTTACAAAAACATATAGATAGAGGGACTGTTGATTACAAAATCCTAATTATTTTGGGTTGTAAATGTCAAAATTGCGTTATTCAATATAAAAAAAAAATTTAATAAAAATCAAGGACTGGTCGTTGCTAAAATAAGCGGGGAGCGCAGGAGCTTATCCTGCGCACATAGTTGCAGCACATGCATTATATTGTTGGAAGGAAGGAGGCAAAAAAATAAGAGAGAGAAGCCCAAAGGCAAAAAGGGGGCAGTTGAGTCAACTCGGCAGGACCTTGCTGAGTCGTCATAACCGAGTACAAATATCCCCAAATCAAAAAAACAAACACACTAAAAATTCACACACACACACACCAGGTGTGAAAAAAATGGAGAAGAAATTGGGAGTCTTCTTTACTACTACTACTATAGTAACCCGTATCAACACCACTACCTTGTCTATCTTCTCTAACCCTAATACAAACATCCAAACAGCCCCTTACATTCCTTTATTTCTCTCTCTGTGCAATACATACTCACCGACCCATTATCTCTCGCCCTCGATTACATCTTCTATTCCCCCGTTTTTCATCTCTCCGCCTCTTCGTTTCTTCTCCGTCGGTCTTGTCGCTAGGTAAATTTTGTTTCTTTATTTTTATTTTCTTTTGCTTTGATGTTTTTTATATGTGCGCGTTAATTCGGTGGTTTTCTCTGGTGGGAATTTGGGGATTTTGGTGAATTTTTCGGGTTGGGCGATGATCTCTCAATGTGGGTTCTCTATGAAGTAACTCAATTGGCGCTCTAGTTAATTTCAGTTTTGGTGAATTTCTTTTCTTTTCGGTACGGGCCTGTATGATTCACGTTGTTCTGATGTTTGGGTTCATGCAAATATGAGATTATCAGTATATTTCGAGGTATATTAGATTTGCCCATTGTGAATTAACTTTCTATAGTGATTATTGCATGTTGAATTGCGGTTTCACATGGATTTCTTCGTGTTTTGCTGATCCTATTTAATTGTTTCCGTAATTGTACCCTTTTCGTTTGAGGTGATGGTGGTGTTGGGCTTGTTTAGAGGTAGGATGCATTGCTGATGATTTCCTTATTGAACTATCAATGCCGCATTAGGCATTAAATCGATGTCCTCGTTTGGATTAATTGAAACTGTTCTGGTTACTAATTTTGTTAGCAATTACTGTCTTCTGTTCCATGGATACGCGATTCCCAAATGTAACTACAAGATTAGTTAGAATTTTCTGTTTATGTGGTGTAATCTTTCAATTTGTGGTCTTTTTTTTTTTGCAGAGACAATGATGAACTAAGTGGCTCCACATACATCAACCTGAACGAACATTTAGTCAGCCTGTGTGCTACCGTTGTTATTAAAATCAGTAATCCTCTAACATGGATCAACAAGGGGTTCCTCGATTGGAGAGTAGTATAAAAAAGAGAAGAAGTCAAACGTCACGCAGACCTAGACCCGATGCGCAGCCTGATCGATCCCCAGTGTCATCAACACCTATTTCAGACGATATAGGTAAGGTGTCGAGTGATGAGAACATTGGTGATGGTAACTCAGGGGGGAAAATGTTCAATTTGAATCAGTGTGTATCTAGGTCCTTACCAGTTAGTGGAACAGAAAGTGGATCGAATGCGATTCTGAGTAATGGCGTGTGTGATGGAGCAGGGAGTGAGAGTAAATTGAGAAAAGTTAAGTTGAAGGTTGGTGGAGTTACTCGCACAATTCAAACCAAATCGGGTTCCAATGGGTCTTTGGTAAAGGCCAATCAATCCCCAGATAATAATGCTCAACCACGACAAAGACTGACTCCTCAGGTTTTGTGCTCTGTCTGTATCTCTTCTTCGATTATGATCCATTAGAACTTTTTTCGAGCTGATTCAATATGTTCTTGAATTGGTTTTATCTCTCCCGCTTTCGCTGCATTTTTTAATTGATTGATAGATTATTTACCTGACAAAAAACTGTGCTTTGGCTGTAATGTGCAATTATGAGGGATCCTGCCGAGGTCAATGACTTGAAATGAATATTAATTGTTAATGTCACAAGTCACGTATTTATTGGGTATATATATGTATGAATATATATACTGGTTCCGGGACTCGTTCATTTAAGGGAATTTTGTATTTGTTTGGCAGGCAAATCTGTAGCATTCAAGTCTCATGATTGTGATTTACCTACTTTAATAGGTGGCAGGCTTAATATTTTCATTGTTTGGTCCGCTCTTGTTATTTCAGGGAAGCTCCGACGAAAGTCACTCTCCACCTACAGGTAAGAAAGCTGGCTTGCAAGGGATTCCGTGGAAGGATTTCAACAAAGGTGGTTTTGGTGTTGTAAAGGAGGATATGGGGAGGACATCAGCAAAGAATTCTTCCGAGAAGCAAGGAGACAAATCAGATTCAGTTCGTAAAAGCAAACGTGTGCCCAAGAGACGAGTTTTAGATGCGGGATTTGATGAAGACGATGAAGATGATGAGATCCGTTACTTGGAGAAACTCAAGACGTCGAAGATAATGGGGTATAAGGATCTGGAGGCACAGCCAACCAGAAAACTGCAGAAGGGGGGCAGATTTGACAATATTGAAGATGTTGGAAAGAGATCCAGATCGGGGGGGAAAGATTTCGAAGAGGAAGAAGAAGTTTCTGATGATGAGAATGAAGGGAGGAAGAAGAGCAGACAAAGGAAAGATCTGTCGGAGTTACCGACGGAAAACAAGAGGGAAATGGCTCTTACGAGTCGTCAGAGAGCCCTTTTAAGCAAGGATGCCCCTTCTGCATCTGGCGGTGGCCAAATTGAGTTTCCAAATGGTTTACCACCGGCTCCACCTCGAAGTAAGTATAAAAATCCTTTTTCTTTGTCTTGCGATGTCTTAATTACGTCTACCTACAGTCAGATCTATATTGAACTTGGCTCTGTTAACTTGTGTAACACAGAGCAAAAGGAGAAACTGACTGAAGTGGAGCAACAGCTGAAGAAGGTGGAGGCTGCTCAGAGGCGGAGAATGCAGAATGAGAAAGCAGCTCGTGAATCAGAGGTTTCTGTTGTCTTCTTTGCAATTATTTAATTTATTTAGTTTTTGTAAGTTGAATGGGAAATAAGAAGGCCAGTTTTAAAACTGCAGGCAGAGGCGATCAGAAAAATACTCGGTCAAGATTCCAGCAGGAAGAAGAGAGAGGAGAAAATCAAGAAACGCCAGGAAGAGTTGGCTCAGGTAAATTCTGCGCCTTTGGAACCTGATATTTTGAATGTGTTACATGAAAATTTACCACACTACCCTTTTGTTTTAAACAGGGGAAGGCGACGAACGTTCAAATGCTCTCCACAAACACAATTAGGACTGTGATGGGACCCACCGGGACTACCGTCACATTCCCACAAGACTTAGGCCTGCCTAAATTTTTCGACACCAACTGCAAGTAAGCATTCTTTCAATCTTTCACAATTTTCCATAAGGATTACATGATTTAACGACCCTAATATTTTAATGGGTTTTTCGAATATCAGTTATCCTCCTCCACGTGAGAAGTGTGCGGGTCCATCTTGTAGCAATGCTTACAAGTACCGAGATTCCAAGTCGAATCTTCCTCTATGCAGTCTCCAATGCTACAAGGCCGTTAATGAAAAGACGCAAACCGAAAAGGCCTGCTAAGTTCGTGCAAGTAATCGTCTGCATATATGATGTTATTTTTACAGAGAAGCTGGGCGACAAATTGTCTCCGATTATCCTTTCTGCACAATGTAGAAAGGTTAAGGAATTTAGGATAGCTTCTCTCCTATGAGCTGGATGACCTTTCTTTGTTATCCATTTAACTCATCTTTTATTTGTATTTTATTTCCCTATGGTGGTATCTTGTATATTTATCCAAGACATTTGCAGTTGTGTGACCGTTTGTATTACCGTTGCTAAATCTGGTGTTTTTTTGATGCTACACTCGTCAAATACACTGGTAACGTTGCACCACACAATTACGCACACATACATGTGAATGTGTGTATCTTACTCGGTGTACTTGACCGGGTGTAGCATTTAGAAAACCGGTAAATCTCATGGTCTCATAGTTTGTTGAACTTTGGCAATTTACAGTGAAGAGAGTATTTTTACTTTGCAGGGGTTTCCATAAAATTCCACTGTTATATACTTATATTGTATAGAAGATAATAATGAACGTTTCTTTTTAAATGTAGCTATTAAAATTTATATATAGAAAAGACTATTTTATTTGATTAGTTGAACTGAAGAAATTGTGTTAGAAAAGATAAGTAGAATATATATAAGGGTGAAAAATATAGAATAAAAAGCGCTATAGTTTCCCCGCTCAAAGAGAGAATTGTAGAGAGAGAAAAAAAATCAGTAACAACTCACAATTCATTCACACACGCTTTCACCCTCTCTTCCACTCAGAGAGGCCGCCGTTAATTGGATAAGCCTCCCCAGACTCACCGCACCACCACCGTCTCTCTATCTCTCAGAATGGCGCATTCATGTGTCTCTTCATCTGTTGCATTCAACTCATCTTCACTTTCTCTCTCTTCCCCAAACCCTAGCTCCTCCTCCAAAACCTTCTCTCTCCCCTTGCAATCCGTCCGTTCTAGGTATGGATTTTCCAGAAAATTGAATGAATCTAGTCTCAAGAGCTCTTCGGTGCAAGCTGTATACTCTCCTGACTTTGGTGCTCCAGGAAGGAACTCACGGAACGGTATTTGGTCGGTTAGGTAAGGTTTTCTTAATGGATGAATTGTCTTGGGTACTATCTAATACGATCTAGGTTCCAGATTACACCATTCAATTTGACTCACTCATCATCATATGTGACTTGCGATCAATTAATTTGAGTTACTTGCATAGAATCAGAATTGTGTTTCTGAAACATAACCAAATTGTATTACGAATTGAATATTTCATTTTACGGAGCTAAATATTCATTAAATAAACTGCTGAGAAAATTTACAATTCGCCGTTTGGCTTTAGAAGCCAGTTGGTTCATATGCTAGCAGAGAAGTATGTTTCTCATCTGTAGTAAACGAAGATATGACTGTGTTAGAATGGTTTTTGGTAGTTCTATGTTGTATTGTGAATTTGTCGAAATCAGACAGTATAGAGTTTAACCTCTAGCATGGAGGACACTCATATGCAAACAAAGGAGGTATATGATTAAATTGTAATAGCTTTTGTTGCTTTTAGGGATGATTTGCAAACTCCGTCATCGCCATACTTTCCAGCATATGCACAAGCTTCACAGGGTCCGCCTCCGATGATGCAAGAGCGTTTTATGAGTGTCATCAGCCAACTTTTTCAATATGTGAGTCAGCGTCTGTTTGAATTAATCGAAATTTCTTTTTATTGATCTGTGTTGATGTTAAGTTGTAACCCAATTTGTTTTTAGAGGATAATCCGATGTGGTGGAGCTGTAGATGATGATATGGCAAATATTATTGTTGCCCAGTTGCTCTATCTTGATGCTGTGGATCCTACAAAGGTATATTTCATTTCTTTTGCGTTGAAGTTTCTATCTCAATGGAAGTTTTCCCTTGCGTATAGATTGGTATGCAGATAATACTTTGTTGATCAATATGTTGTGTAATTTGAACAGGATATAGTTATGTACGTGAACTCTCCAGGTGGATCGGTTACAGCTGGTAATACATCCTGTTCCGTGTGATCATTTCTAGCCGCTGGTTTTCATTTATCTTATTCCAATCCTCTTAATTTGTAGGTATGGCTATATTTGACACGATGAGGCATATCAGGCCTGATGTTTCAACCGTTTGTGTTGGACTAGCAGCTAGGTAAAGATACATTGACTTTGGTTTTGTATAAGTAACTGCAATTCATGTCTATATTTCCAAACATAATTTGAGTCGCTTCTTTCATTTCAAAGAACAACCTGGTTCTTCATCAATACATGACTTTAAAATTCTTAAAAAGCTGCTGCTGCTGCTGCTGCTGCTTTTGAGTCATATTGTATTTTTTGGCCGGTTAGATTTTTTATAAGCTCTTATCCACCTCATCATCATATAATTTTTGTTTTGTTTGTGTCTCCTTCCTGCATCATCTGTTTATACAGCTAACTGGCAGACATCACACACACCTGGTTGATACCTTTTCGTTGATATTAATTTTAAGAATACTTGATGATGTATTCGTCTACTATATTCTGCAGATGTTATTACATTATTTACATCCCTCAACCTTTGATAAGTGCTCATTGTTTTTGTGATTGGGCCTCTGGCATTTGCCTATGTATATGAATATATGAAGATCTTTGTGAATTAAACTGACTGTATCCCCCCTATTCATGTGCAGTATGGGAGCTTTTCTATTGAGTGCTGGTACCAAAGGTATATGACTCAATTCATTTAGTTAGTTTGATCTTCCAATGATGATATTTCTTCCTTTCTTCAAAATATATAATACTCTGCTCTTTGGCACTGAAGGGAAAAGATACAGCCTTCCCAATTCAAGGATAATGATCCATCAGCCTCTTGGTGGAGCACAAGGTGGCCAGACTGACATTGATATCCAGGTAATTATATCTTTTGCCTTAAGTGTGTAACAATATGTTTTTGTTAGGCAGTAGATATCTAGCTTTTTCTTACAAACTAGTGTACAGTTGCCTTGTGGTATGCAATATTTTGGGAATTTGATGAGTATTCTAAGCTATGAATGTGTTAGTCGCACATAGCCTAGCTGGTCCTATCCAGATAATAATAGTTTGTGCACGTGTTGATTTCTTGACATGCTTCTAAATCAAGGATATCCTTGCATAATCAAGAATTGGCTGACATAAACAAACTTTAGACCATTTGAACTTGAATCCAGCTCAAGTAGCTTTGTTTACTCTACTTACCGTCATGTCATAGTTATCTGATATATTGTTGACCTTGGTAAAGTAAATCTAATATACATCTATTGTGCTTTTTCTCTCAGCCTATTTTCAAGGAGTAGCTGATAATCATCATCCTAGGTTTATGAAAACGGTTATTTAAATTTGAGGAAGATGATTTTTGCTTACTGTTTTTGTCTTGTTTTGCTCGGTTCATATGAATCATGCAATTCAAAGGATAGAAAAAGTAAGTGAAAGTGGACGATGCATGTATATTCAGATAAGTGGAAACTAAATTCAGAGACTGGAGATATGTTTGCTTTTAACTTCATTGTATGGAGAGAGAATGTCTTTACGTTGAGCTCACTGGGTCGACTGGTAACATTGAACTTACACTCTTAAGTAGGAGCCGCATATAGTAAATTGATCCTGATCTGATAAAAACACTCTTTCTACATTGTCTTACTCCTCTTACATGGGCAGTCACAATTTTGACAGTTGTGGAAATTTCATGTGATGGATTCTTTGAAATATCAACTTAACTTGTTTTAAGAAATTCAATCACTCGTTTCCAATGTTGACCATGCTCTTGCTCAGGCAAATGAAATGCTGCATCACAAAGCAAATTTAAATGGTTACTTGGCTTACCACACCGGTCAAAGCCTGGAGAAGATCAACCAAGACACCGACCGTGATTTTTTCATGAGTGCTAAAGAAGCCAAAGAGTATGGGCTTATTGACGGTGTTATCATGAATCCTCTTAAAGCCCTACAGCCACTTGCAGCTGCAGCAGAACAATTATCTTGAATATTCAGTCTTTTTCATGACTACCCCTTTGTCCTATTAAATAAGATCATGTCGGTTCTGCTGAAAACTAGGTAATTTAGAACCATTGCCGTAATATGTATGATCTGTGTTCTTATTCAGGAAACCTCAGAGTGCGTTTTAATTTTTTAGTCTGATGGACTTATCGGTATCCTGTTTAGTTGATACTTCTCTGTTATATGTAATATTGGTATTAAATTCTAGAGTTGGATATGTTTGCTTCTTTACCACCATATCTGAAATCAACTTTTCAAAAGATTGTCATGGTAGTAACTTACATATAGAGCATGCATGCTTATTGGAATTTGTGGAAATTCTCATATTCAAACTTAGGAATTCACCACAGCGTGGGGGAAGAAAGGACACTATCCTGTGATTCTCGTGGTGGGAAAGACAGGTGAGAGCTAAAGTACCCACTACACAAATCTGCTAATTGCCTTATCTGCTTCTTTCTCTCTCTAAATCAGGTTTGGTGTTTTTGTTTATCACGTGTATCAAGTGCTAGAAAGCAGAAGCACGAGGCCCAGGGCTGGAAAATTGAGCCAACTACCACTTTGGCTACTTAGAGTATTTTTCATATGAACAGGATACAAAACAAAGATCTATGTACACGAACTTCCCTTGTCCATCTACCAGGATAATCAAGAGGGATTTACAATACTCCTATCCTTACAGAAACTGCTTCTCATGAAGGATTTGAAAAATGAAGACGAGGGCAGTTCCTCAAGCTCATCAAAGAAGTCGTTTTCCTCCGATGAAAACTCCGTAGGAGCACCATGAGTAAACGGCTTCGGATCTTGATCGTAAAGCACCGAAGAAGTTTCCAGGTTTTCATGGAAATTACTGTCTTCTTGGTTGGAATTGAATGGAGACTGGGAGTATTGGAAGCGATCCTCACCGTTGGTTTCTTGATCAGGATTTGTCAATTCTGCTTCTTGCTCTTGCTTGGGAGTTGTGGGCTGATCATCAGTGATTTCTTCATTGATCTCATCTGGGTCTTGTTTGTGGTTTGTGGCTACTGTGGAATCAGGGCCCGGGTGATTGTGGGTGGATGTGTATGTGATTATCAGCATTGATGCATCTGTTTTGCATCTCTCCACTTGCTTCTTGGCTGAGCAGCCTTTGGATGTGCTGCACTTGTAGTAGCCCCTGCATGCAATCAACAACTCCATTTTAGTTACAAGTAAGAGAGAGAAAAACTTCATAGCTGTGGAGGTTGGAAGGAAGAAGAGAGAGAAAAATAAAATAAACCTGGGATAAGGTGAGCCTTTGATGGGCTTTTGGCCATATTTTCTCCAAGACCAACAATCAGAAGGAGGGCCTTCATTTCTGTGCTGCCTTTTATCATTTCCTTGTATTTTCACAGCCACCACAGTCCTCTCAGCCACCTTTCTGCAGAAATTATCCACACACAGGAATCTTCAAAAATATCCCTCTTTCAAAGATAAGTAATTAAATTCAACCCTATAATTTTTCACAAAATTTAGCAAAGAATGGGTGAACTTGCCTTTTCTTAGATGCATGCATCTCCTCTGCTAGTGTTGAACAATTTGACTCTGAGTTGTGGTGATCAATTTCCTGCATGGTTTCTCTTACATATCTCTGCTGCTTCAATTCTCTTCTCAGGATTTTTTTTCAAGATAAAATCTTGATTGAAGAAGCAGATATTTCTGTAGCAGAAGCAATAAATGGAAGGGAGAAGATGGATCAAAAATCAGGGCATTCAATTGATTATTATGGGGAGGGAGAGAGAGAGGGGAAAGAGATAAGCAGAGTGATGACAAACCCCTCCACAAGTTGCTTTCTCTCTCTCTCTCTCTTTTCTTTTCAATCAATAATAAATATATAAAAAAATCGCCCCACACACACAAAACACCACATCCACTCACACAAAGAACAATGCTTTTTCACGCCACCCACCATCCCCAATGAGAGACTGATTCAACATTTTTACATTAGTAAAGTTTGCATTTATTACAAGCATTATACTTAAAAAGGCTGCACCATTTGTCCATGAAAAAAGGTAAAATGCCCTTAAAATGGTTATCCAATCTTTTTAATTAACAAGAAAATTGGCAGTAACTCGAAGTAGATTCGATATTGGTACAAATACTTATAAATCGTACGAGAGATATAAATCGTACGAGAGAAGTAAACCACATGAGTTCATATAATTATTGTTAGTGAATTTGGTTGGATGTAAATTTAGGAGCTGAGGTAGTTGTCCAATTGGAAAAAATAAATGCAGTAATGGAATGGAGACAAATCAAGTAGTTCCAAACAAGTAGGGACTTTGGGATAAGTATCTACTACATTAGGGTTAGATAGCAATTGATGTGTACTATTTTTTTTTTGGGGTATTTACTTATTTTCAAAATTGCCCTTATTATTTTAATTAGTTGAGAGAAAATTAGTGGATAAATAAATAATGATATGAAAAACATAAAACATTATAGTTTAATGGAATAACCGATAAGAAGCAGATGAACAAAGTGTGTAACACAAGGTAGTGGTACCTGGGCATCCACAAGGCAGGGAATCACCGCGTGCAAAACCTTTGGACGTGTCACTAGCATTCACTAATAAATTAATACTACTACTCAAGAATATTATATATACTTGGATATTCTTCCTATGCCAATTTGGACATGCAAAATGACAAAACAAATGAATTTGGCTACGATTTTGAAGAAATTTTTATATTTTGTTGTTAAAGTAGGTCATGAACAAGCCCATTTTTTTATGGCCCAATTATACATATATGTATATATTAATTTTCGAAATAAACATAAAATAAGTAATATTTATAAACGCTGAACTAAAAAAAAATATTGTCTAAAGAATGAATCTATTTCAATAGTAATAAATTAATAATAAAAAAATATTGTCTAAAAAACTGTTGCCGTTTCATGCGGGGTTTGAATACTGTGCATCCGTATGAGTCGGCCCATCATAATATTGGACACGTGTCTCAATTAGTCCTAGCCAAGATAAATATCAACACGCACGGTCTATTTGGGCGTTAAGATGACGCCACAAGTTATCAACGATGACCTCCAAATTAATTAGGTCTTCTGCACCGCGTCGTACAGTATCGCCTCCTTATTACGGACTCACATTGCCACGTTAGCATCCGCCCAGGGCAGACTCGATTCTCTCTCTCTCTCTCTCTCTCTCTCCTCTCTGTTGTGTCTCAGTCTCACTCACTCTTTCTCGCTGTTACAGAAAACCATTCACAAGGCAAGATCATGGTCTCGAATTCCAAATTCAAAGTTTGTTCTCTGTCCCTCTATCATCCGAATCAATTTTCCTTTATTTGCTTTTCTTTTTCTTAATTTTATTTTATGCGATTTTTTGGCTAGAATTCCATCATCGTTTCAGAATTTTGATTATGATCATCGTTTATTCGTTAATTTTATACCTGGATTGAATCGATTATCATATAGGGCGTGTGACGGTATGCAATCGAAATTATAAACCCTAGTTTTTATTGGTTTAGTTCTCTTATGCACAGTTACCATTGAGACCTGTTTGTTTAATTTTTTGGCTTTGTTCCTGAAATTGATTTTACTTGTTCGATGGTATTCTGTAGAAATCCCAAGGGGAGCAGGGGAGTGATGCCATGGCGGACTTGACTACTAAACTTACGCAGCTGAAAAGGCAGATTCACTCCGAAAGAGTTGTTTCAGTTGGAGTAATTTTCACCAACTTTTATCTTAATAATCCTATTTTTTCCCTTTGTTGTAAATTGTAATGATGTATCTTCTTTTTAGATGAAAATTTTCAGTGTTGAGCTTGACATTATTTTTGTAGGAGAAACTTGAGAAAAATAGCAAGATGGTTCAAGCTTGTGTCTCTGAATTCGAAGCATTGGCTGCATCAAGGTGTGACTTAAGTGCCACAAGGAGTGATGTTTCGGGCGATCTTCTTTCTTTGAGAATGAACTATCCTCTGTGCAAACTTAGCGGACATATTCAAGGATCTACAGATAGAGATGACGCTAATGGCGAAGAAGTTGTATTTCCTACTACTGCCAAACTTCCTCTTGTTGAGAGGATACCTTCCTACACTACTTGGATGTTCTTAGATAGGTACCTGACCATCATAATTCCTTTTTATTTTTCTCATTTTTTTTTTTGCTATTATTTAATATTTACTCAAGTTTCCTTCACACAGCACAGAAATCAAAGAATGGCTGATGACCAGTCGGTCGTAGGGCGCAGACGCATTTACTATGATCAACATGGTAGTGAGGCATTGATCTGTAGTGACAGTGAAGAAGAGCTAGGTCAACCTGAGGGAGGTAAACATGAATTTTCTGAAGGAGAAGATCGTATCATAAGGTCAGTTTACAAGAAACTTAAGTATATTTGTTTCATATTTCCTCAATTGGTTGTTTTATTACTAAGGAGAGACCTAACTCGTAATATCTCGTGCTTTCTTATGATTTTTCTGTATGTTAATACTTAATTTCATTCAGAGTTCAGAAAATATACATTTATGCATATTGTGTTTTGGTAGGGTGGCTTTTCAGGAGTTTGTGTTTGGCAATGACGTTCTCGATATGTTGACCCAATTCGTTGGAGGAACCTCTCTGGAAATCCAAGTAATTTCTTCGTAATTTCGGGGTTGTTTTGTATATTCGAAAGCAGCTAGTTTGTCTTATGTTAATTTGTTGTTTCTGTATGTGTACAAAATTGTCTCTTTCTATTATTCATGTGGACCCACTCTCGTACTATGCAGGAGCGGTGCAACATGCTAATGGAAAAAGATCAACTGATAGAGAAACAGAACTCGAAAAGTTCAAAGGAAGAGGGATCTGAAGATAGTGTATTCGCGTACAAAAGGCTCGCTGCTGCTTTAGATTCTTTTGATAATCTATTTTGTCGCCGTTGTCTGGTATGTGGGCTTTCATTCTTTTTTAGTACACTCTTCCATTACAGAGTTCATAACTGTTGCTTATATTTTTATTAATACCTCTTTTTCATTAACAGGTATTCGACTGCCGTTTGCATGGTTGTTCACAAAATCTAACATATCCTGTAAGCTACCAGTTTGTCTTAATTCTTTGAGGACTCGAGATTTTTCTTATTTTTTTATTCAAAAAATATATGTTTTGCAGAACGAAAAGCAAACCTACCACCCATTTGATTCCGAAGAAGACCGTGTACCCTGTGGCGATCAATGTTATCTCCAGGTATGGCCTCCTTGATGAATCTCCAATATTAGTGAAGCTGTCTTTCACCATTAGATGTACGAGACTTACTGTTGTTGTTTTTCCCCTTATGGAGCTTGATTATTTCATACTTTTAGGCCTCCTTTGGTTCAAGTGATAACATTATGCACTCTAATTAGACCCTGATTGTATAACTGGGCTATGGGAGGTCCAACACAAAATCTTCCAATAAACCAACATATGAGCTCATTTTTTCATAATTATATGCCTGCCTGAAAGTTATTGCACTAACCAAACACCTAGTAAGACTCCGTTGTGTTGCCTTATAGTTGAATGGTTTGAAAGACTTGGCTAAGAATTCAGCAGAAGATTCCGTTCACACACATAAAGCATCCGAAGAGGAAGGAAGGAATCTCTCGTCTCCATATGCCACTGAGCAAGGTGAAAAACTATATTCTTTTTGCCTTGTCCCTTTTCTAAGTATCTTGATAATCATCTCTCAAGAATACTATTTCTCATAATAGAACATCATCGAGATAGCAAAGGAGGAGGGCGCATTATAATCGAACCAAATTTGGCTTCTGATGACTCACTGAGTTCATCTAATAAGAAGCTGAAGTTGACCAATCTAAATACTCTAGTGGACAATGTCTTTAGATTGGACGATTTAGGATCTAATAACAAAGGAAAAGATATCACTGAACCAACTCTGAAGCAGCCGCATAATTCTATGGGAAAGCTAGCTGCATCTTCACATGTACGGAGTGAGTGGAAACCTTTCGAGAAAGACTTGTACTTGAAGGGGTTAGAGATATTTGGAAGAAATAGGTAAGCGAATTTTCAAATTGTTTCTTTCTGTCTTTCTTTGTACTATTTCTCATGTAGAGCTAATTTTTTATATCATTCTCCGACAGTTGCTTTATAGCTAGGAATTTGCTTCCTGGTCTGAAAACATGCAAAGAAGTATCCGCTTACATGTACGCTGATGGAGAATTTATGTCTGGTGGGTCTTCGACTATGCCGGGCTCGTTTTTTGAAGATTTTGGGAAAGCTTATATGGATCGTATGGTTTGTATTCTTTTCTTGACAAACAGTTGTGTGAGATTATGAGTCGTTGATTTAATAAAATATTGTTGGATATAATATATTATATTATTCTACCAGGAGATATTTATGCCAGTGAAGTCGAGAATATGTCGTAAAAGAGGAAGAGTGCGTAAGGTTAAGTCCTCTTGGAAATCTGCTGGGCATCCATCCTTATGGAGAAGAGTTGTGGATGGGAAAGACGAGCCATATAAGCAATATTCTCCATGTGCTTGCCACCCTTTGTGTGGCAAGGACTGCCCTTGTCTTCAAAAAGGAACTTGCTGCGAAAAGTACTGCGGGTATGAAATTACAATTAAATTAAATAAAATTGAAGGTATCACTTTTGGAATTTTGACGTTTTTGAAATTTAACGTATCACTTTATTTTACAGGTGCTCAAAAAGCTGCAAAAATCGGTTTAGAGGATGCCACTGTGCTAAAAGTCAATGCAAGAGCCGACAATGCCCTTGCTTTGCAGCCGGACGCGAATGTGACCCCGATGTTTGCCGAAATTGCTGGATTAGGTACTGATTTATCGTGTCTATACACACATTAACACACATTTACTGTAATTTATTCTATTTTAATGTATTGAATAAAAAAAATAATATCCAACTTTTTCTGCAGCTGTGGTGATGGTTCATTAGGGGAGCCTCCGAGACGAGGGGAGAGTCAGTGTGGGAACATGAAGCTCCTATTGAGGCAACAGCAAAGGGTAATAACATGATTTTTGGATTATTCTAATTTTTACTGTATTTTTTTCATTTGATGTACTCTTTAGGAATGCACTTTTTCATTTTCCCCTTTGGTAATAGATCCTCTTGTCAAAGTCCGATGTTGCTGGCTGGGGAGCATTTGTTAAGGTATGCAAGCAAAGTTTTACCTTTACTGTCATGAAAATCATTTGGCATGCATGGGAATTTGTGATGCATCTGAATTTCAGAACTCTGTCAATAAAAATGATTACCTCGGAGAATACACTGGCGAATTGATCTCCCATCAAGAAGCTGATAAGCGAGGAAAAATCTACGACCGTGCAAATTCATCGTTCCTCTTCGACTTGAATGACAAGGCAAGTAAATTAAATATCTCTCGTTTAGATATATATTCCTCTTTTCTACTATTTTTTCGCTTTTGTTCATTTTATTGTCAACAATTACTAGGCTTAAAATAGTTAGCTTCTCTTGTTTCAGTATGTCCTCGATGCCTATCGCAAGGGAGACAAATTGAAATTCGCAAACCACTCAGCAGCTCCGAATTGTTACGCAAAGGTATATTGTCATTCATTGGTTCTTCATTTCAGACAATAATTTTAATTTCTTTATTTTGTTTTATTTGATGTAAGATGTGTTCTGTAATAATATATAGGTAATGTTAGTGGCCGGTGATCACCGTGTGGGTATATACGCAAACGAACATATTCAGTCAGGTGAAGAGCTTTTCTACGACTATCGTTACGGGCCCGATCAAGCACCCCCATGGGCCCGCAGGCCCGACACTTCAAAGAGAGATGATTCCCCCCTACACCATCAAGGTCGAGCAAAGAAGCACCAATCTGGTTGAGCCTTCACTATATATATTATTCTTTTTCTCATGCGATTTATATAGTATAATATAAGTAGACTACATAGAGTGGATGCATACATTTTCATATAGTTTGTGCAATAAGTTTATATATATATAAACTATAATATGCCTGTAAGCTGCTATAGACAATACTCACAATATGCATATGAATAAAAGTTTAGTCTGCTTGGTATATTTTATGTACAAACATATACTATTTTCGATTTCTAGTCGACAAAATTGGATTTTGTTCTTGATTGCAAATAATAGTAGAGCAATTGGTTCCAGTTATCTGGAACACCAGGAAGGCACCAATGGCTGCAATCTTGGACACCTGGATTTATGGTTTTTCTTCCGTATATTGACGGGTGAGCATCGGGCCTATAATCCGATAACCGTGTTATATTCAGAAACGTAACGGGGTTTCTCATCTTGCTTATTGTCTCCTCTATGACCAAATTCTTCTCTGGGTAATCTGTCGAGGTAAATGTTTCGTTAATGGGTCGAAAAGCTTCCTTACAGTGGCCACCGGTATTCCATAGACCTCCACTGTTGATAAACATACTAGTGTTAATAAGTGAGAATTAATTTATTTTCTTAAATAAAAAAAAGCTTGTTATTGCATTTTCATGGCAAACCTGAAATGAGAAGGTGCAGAGCTTCTAAAGAATATTCGAGTTTTGTGTGGATTGATGTTCTTATCGATCCACGATGCCCATGTTGATAAAGATCTTCTGAAAGCCTCTGTAGCATCGAGTTTTGGATGAACTTGGTCGCCTTCCTGGTAGTAATTAATACTACAGAAAAATAATTATAAAAAGAAAAAAGAGTCGAATCAAATTTGAAGTGTAGAAATTTGGAATCGACGTTTATTTTTCAATTGTGGTTGATTTTTCAATTGTGTTCGAGCAAGCGTTAGATATTTGGAAAGAGGGGGCTCACCCGGCTTTTGTTTTGTGATGATTCCACCAATGTGCAGTGTTGAACACTAGAATATCGGCCCCTCTCCATCTCGACGACCCTTTATCTATAGTATCAATACGCAACGACTGCGTTCTTTTCTTGCCTATTCTTGCCTTGCTCTCGTGTACTAGAAAATGCGAAACATAATACTCAACCGTACATCTATAATCCTGCACATAATAACAAAACATACGACATTCGTCACAATCTAGCTAGCTACAAAATCTTGAATAATTTAAGAAAAAAACAAAATTCACCTCAAACTTGAAAGAATAAGTCCCCCTCTCCTTAGTTATCTTCCTCCCACGAGCCTCGTATACCTTCTTCGGATCTTTAACACCTCCCATCAACAAACAAAGCATGGATTCCCATTGATTTCTATTGATCGAATCACCGACAAACACTAACCTCTTCCCTCTGATCAATTCCAGCATTTTCGTTGCATTAAACCTACAATCAAGCATTTTTTTTCAAAATTTCTTTCGATCTCTAAAAAATTAGTACTACATGTTCACGAAAGTTACCTAGGAATTTCACATTCTTGAGGCTGCCATCTCCATTTCATGTAATCATTGTTGAATCTACCATTGCCGACACAATTAAAACCTTCATCTATAAAGGGGCAACTAAAATTATTGTATAATGGATAGCTTTCATCAATAATCCACTTCCCCTTTGACATGTCACAATCTACCTTCTTCACATTTCCAACTAGTACTGTATTATTATTATTACCTCCTTTGACTATTACATTATTCAATTCACGAAATTCTTCAGCACCACCACCACTTGATGCTGATGTTATTACATCATTATCTTCAGATCCATCAGTACTAAAAGGAGACGAAGTGGAATTACCAGTAATTTCTGTAAATATTTGTGAAGAAGAATTATCACCACCAAAATGGCTGCGGCGGCCGGCCAGGATTGAATTCTTGAGCACGTATTCCGAAGTGGGGTTGAAAGTCTGTATGGTGAGATTGTGGGGTCCACCGTAGAGTGAAGGGGAGGTTTTGATAACCCAAGTGGAGAAGAAGATGAGGAATATTACAGAGAAGGAGATGGTGACTGAGATAACCAGAAAAAATCTGATGGGTTTGAGAGAAAAGCTTCTCTGCTTCTCCATCTCTCTTTCTCTTCTTCGCCGGCGACTGTCGGCGGCGGGGGTGTTGTAACTTTGTTGGAAAATTAAGTCAAGATTTGGTGGTATTGTATTATATTATTGGAGCTGTTAGAAAAGAAAGAAAAAGAAAATGCAGTGAGCTGTTGTTTTGAGTGCGATACTGAAATACTGGAGAAAAAGAATGGGAACGAAAGACAAAAAAAGAACAGGTGTAGAAATATATTATTTTATTTTCAACCATTTTTCTTTTTCTTTTTTTTTTTTTTTTGGGCTGATGAAATTTGTTATGTGCTGCAGAAAATGGCATCGTGTATTAAAGCTGTAAGGCACGTGACGTGTCCAAGGTCAAAGAAACACCTCCACTACGTGAGAATGGGATCACGGTAATCACACACACACACACTTGGAAGTTTGATTATTAAACAGAAATATGTGATTAAAGACAAAATTTATTTAAAATATGGGATAACGTACGTAGTTACTCCCTCTGTCCCATATTATATGTCTTTTTAGAGAGTTTTTTTTGTCCCAAATTATTTGTCATTTTACATTTTCAATAAAGCATTAATTGCATTATTTTCAATCTTACCCTTAATCACCCATAATTAATTAGTTGAAACTTAATTAATGTCGAGGATATTTTAGTAATTTTATCTGTTTTTTACTATAATCTATGCACATTTATTGATTTTCTTAATATGTGCAAAACAACCCAAAACGACATTTAAATTGGGACGGAGGGAGTAACAAAGTGCCACCTAAATTTAATTCTATTATGACTTTATTGAATATATTACACAAATCGCCTGAAAGAGCATATCCGGTATTAACATAATCGTAATTTCACTTTATCTAAGATATTGTTAATTTTTGAGCCCATAAATGAATTGGTTTATGATTGGGCCCAGACTAAATGATTTCTTTGCGGCCCATTTATTTTTTTATTGGGCCGGGCCAAGACTTACTATTGGGCCACCCCACATCATTACCAACAAACCTACATATTGTTGAATAATACAAGCCCAATATCTTTTTTAATTTCCAAAAATATCAAATACTTTTTCAAAATTTTTTTTACCGGAAATATAATAATTTTTTGAAGTTTTAATAAGCAGGATGAAAATTTAAAATTGGAATCGAAATGATTTTTCACTTCTGAAGAAAATACAAAAAAAAATAAAATAAAAAATTTGCTTTCCGATTCAATATAAATATGTGGAAATTACGTAACTGTCTGCTGCTCACAAACACACACATCTTTTATGCATCATTTTAAATTATTAATAATAATAATAATAAATAACAAAAGGATGAGCAAGCAAGGCATCATTTAAATGGAGAAAAAACAGCCTCAACAAGCACATGTTTTCTCTTAGGATACCCCAAACCAAACAAGTGATTCAGATACACCTTCCCTTCCTTCACAAAAGCAGCTGTCACTAACCGATGAGTCGCCCCCGAAAATTTCCCCACAATTCGTGCAGTCTCCCAATCATCCAAACTCTCGACCAATCTCGATGGATTGCCAGCTACAACTATCTTTGTAGGAGACAAAATCTCCATTCCATCACCAAACATTAAAGAACCACCGCCGATTATTTTAACGAGCTTTACTTCACCTCCTAATTTACCTATTTCGACTTTGAATAGATTCCCGGTTAAAGTATGATCCACGAGTAAGTACCCGTTTGGATGGTACACAATTCCGTTGAGTCCGACTAAGTTGTAGTACCACTCTTTTGGAGTAAATAAAGGGCTTTTAATGGCGTGTAGGTATTCTCCGTTCGGGCCAACTTTCCAGATCTTGTTCCCCTTTGTGTCGGTTATGTATGAGTTTCCCTCTTCGTCAACTGCTACATCATCTGCGAATCCCTTTTCACCCTCTGCATTGAATTAGGCAGAGATTGATAAATGCTATTGACCTAAATAGGAATTAAAGACCGTGTAATTTGGTAAGGTTGGAGGGGCCTATTAGTTATGAGCATTTCTTTATTGGTCTAAGCATTAAATTCGATATAGTACTACCAATGCAAGAAATGTCAAATAATCTTGGCCTAATTATTATTTATTAATACACCTTCGAATTTGTAAAATTACATAAACTTCATTGAATCTTTGATTTTTAACCAAAAACTCACAATTTGAACTCAAATTCAATGCATTTTGGTCCTTACAAAATAAAGTTATTCGGCATTTGATTAGATATCGTTCGTTAAAACCTCGTATGAACTTGATTCGTTAACATAAACGAACCAAGATTTTCGTTTAATATGCAAATGCTATCAAGCTCAACTCGAGCTCGATTAGAAATACATAATAAAATATGTACGAAAATGCAAGCAACTCGAGCTCAATTCCTGTTCAAGCTCGACCCGATTGCTTATCAAACACAATTTTAAAAGCTCGATAAAATTTAAACAAGTCAAGTTTGGGTCTAGTTGATTACATCATAGGCAACTTTCTACGGTCTACCAAGTTAATTCTAAACCAACAAAAATTAACTGAAGCAATAATTTTCTCTACACAATACAGTATATACATGGGATCTAATAAAATATATACAATTGATATATAATAAATAGATATTTGGAGGAGGAATAAAATGGAATAACCTGGTCCACTGAGCTGGGTGAGAAACAACTGATCCCACGTGGTCAAATCATAGGCCGCTACAGCACTGTACTTGTTCCCAAGCACATCGGCGATGGCCACCACTGCTCGGTTCCTCGGCCGGTCAATAACGAACCCTAGCGTCGAGTTCTTACCGGAGACGGATTTTCCGACCACCGGAATCTCCTCCAAAACCGCGCCGGAGGAATGGTCTTCATTGAGAGGAATCACACCAAGGCCGCCCTCGAAGAAAGAGACGATGAAGCGGCTGTTGAGATCGTCCCACTTGGTGGACTCACGGAGCCAACCAGCGCTGTGGTAGGAGTACACGTGCGTGGCACGCTCCGAAGTTTCGGAGTGAATGATGTAGGCTATGGGGACTGCGGAAAGGAGGAGTATGAGAAGGAAAAATCTGGTGGAACAGAGGAAGGAAGCCATGGCAGTAGCAGCTAGGTGTTCCAAAGCTTTGGTTTTATAAAATTAGAAAGTGAGCACACAAAGAGTGATCTTATTTTATTTTATTTTATTGTTTTGGTAAAAGGAAAACGATAAGTTTTGTCCTTTTGTAGGTGTTTTAAGTCTTAAGAGTAGGTGGAGCCGCAGAAGACTGGAATTTAGAGAGAGAAAGAGAGAGATTGGGGGATTCCAAAAAGATGGCTGCATTTATTTGGACTTTAATATTTTGGAAACACATTTGGATTTTTTTCCTCGTTTATTTATGTTTATATTAGTATTTTTTTAAGTAAATAATCGTTGCATTAGTATTTGAGATATGGTTACCTATTATTGCAGCACTGCTCTAGATTCTCACATTGAAAATATGACTGCCAGTTGTTATAATAATAGTATCTCGATGAGAGCATTTATCATTTCATTTTCTTTTATTTCAAGTTAAGATTTTCTTTTAGTAAATATCTTGATAATATCTTAAGGTTTTAATTTATAATAACAAAGTACTTATTTATTAACATTACTTTGGTGGTCTGGATAATCATTCCCTTACATCTAAATTATTTCAGATGAATACCACCAACCTAAATAATAATTTAGACCATACATGAATGAATGCATACACAACCTTACAGATGATTTAGCCCAACCCTGCAATAGTTTTCAGTAAAACATTTATTTCAGTCCCCCCTTATTTGCTTCCACGGGAATGATTATTTGTTGATGAATCGGAACCAAAATCCTGCAACATTTAAATAAAATTGAATCCCGCTTTTCAACCAGATCATTTTTAAGGAGAAGAACCCCAATTACTTGATACGGCGGTACAAAATAACATTTGGTCAATTGAAGCAGTGCATATATAGTAGCGTAACGCTTTAGTTTACCTGTACATTTAGCTTAATTGATCCACTTGTGTACTGCTACCGTTCATGATCAATCATATCTGCTGCACAGAAAGGGGTTAAATTAACTGAACGTAAAATCATTGGACAGAGTTGCATTTACAGCACATTTGGCGTATAATATTGTTGTTCATCTTGCGTGAACGAATCAGATGAAGTTTTTACCATAATGAAGACCTTCGCGTGATTTGAACGTTATCAATTTCATCGTCTGGAATTTGATGCTCTACGACCCCTCCAGCTACACCCACAGCTTTATTTTCTGCATCTGTTATACCTGTGGTTGCATTTTCTTCAGGTGCAATAGGATCTGATGAATTATCCACACAGTGCTTTTGGAGCCACCTATCGGTTTCCCATAGAACATGCATCACACTCTCGCGTGCTGCATAACCATGGCTCTCGAATGGAAGAATTACAAGCCGGCAAAGTGCACCGTGGCCTTTCAATGCATTGTAGAAACGATCTGACTGCATTTTGTGCAATTGAAAAGGTTTACAAAATAACTCAGAATTTGTGGACAAAGGAAAATTTCGTGAGAGGTTAGCAAATTGAATTTGTGGACAAAGGAAAATTTCGTGAGAGGTTAGCAAATTATTAACAGCTAAAAACTCTGAATTTCTCAACAAACAAAATCACGTACGACATAAATTGGTAGCAAAGTTTGGGTGGTGAAAAGCAAGTGAACAAGTGGCATTTCGATGAAATAAATATCTTCTCAAATGTATCATATTGCTTTTGATACAAAAACAAAAGACACCATCTCACCTGCATTGTAAGTGTTCCTGGATTATTGTCTTCTTCACCGTGGATAAGCAATATAGGCTTCTTAATTTTATTGGCTGATATAAATGGGCTCATTTCAACATAAGTATTAACAGCCTCCCACAATGTCCTATCCTCGCTCTACAAAAAACAATTCAATAATTGTGAGGCTGCAAGACAAAAGCACACACTCTAGGGATTAAACGTACAAATCCGGAAATTTATTGCACTGCCCTAGTACTACAATAAAATAGCATAACTGATTGCGACCACTACATAGTTACCACATTAATTAAAGAACTACCTGAAACCCAAATGGAGTAAGTGTTCTGTTATAAGCTCCAGAACGAGCAATTCCACAAGAGAAAAGATTAGGTGCATGAGCAAGAAGATTTGCAGTCATGAAGGCCCCGTAGGAATGACCACCAACAGCAATTTTGTTAGGATGAGCCACCTAGGGCGCACACAATATTCATAGAATCATATCATTTACGTGTCAAAATTGCTCTACTACAAGTATTTGAAGTGGAGAGAAACGTACCCCCCGGCGAATAACTTCCTTCACTGCAGCCTCTGCACTTGCAACAAGTTGCTCTACATACCTGATCAAGAAAACAATGCATCTGAGTTCACCGTGAAATGTACTTGTTTTATGGTATTTTAGAAGAAAGAAAAAAAAATCCATGCAAACTTAAAAGACACTAATACCTATCATTTGCCTCTTCATTACCCTCTCCGATGATGGGAATTGTTGGCCCAGATAAGATAGCAAACCTGCAGGATTTGGAGCAATCATGAATGTGTGAAACTCAAAGAATTAAAGCGATCCCAATTGAAAGCAAGTGAAAGGGAGAAAAGCCTGCCTTCTTGCTAGCCAAAGTAATGGAGATGTCGAGCCAATGCCAGCAAACTCATTAGGGGAGCCACGTACTTGTCCAGCTGCATCTTTACTTTTGAACTCTCCCGGATAAGACCACATTAAACATGGAAGGGGTCCATCTTTTGCAGGATCATAACCAGGGGGAAGATATAAGGTTGCAGTAAGTTGGACTCCATCACTCCTCTCATACCTAATCATCTCTTTCTTTAATGAAGACAACTGAGGATACGGGTGGGGGAAATTTGTAACCTGGCATGCTTTCTTTTCTGGCCAACTAAATAAGTAATACTGTGTGTTTTCGGTTTTAGATTCTTTGGATGTCAGTACTTTTAACTGATGAAGATACATCTCCCTTTCATCTTGATCAGACATCAGAGCAACAACAGTCTCGTAATATTTTTCTTTGTCACTCTCCCATATTCGTTCTTTATTGCCTGTATTTCTGAAACTCCTCATCCCCTCATGTCAGATATTTAATATCATAAAGATTTTAATGATGGATAAACAGGAAAAGAAGCATTAAACTCACATGTCAAATAAATCCAAGAACGGGACATTCCCTTGTGGAGTAGCGCCACTTCCATTTAATAAGAGATATGTGCCTTCGTCACCTTCCTTCCTAATCTTCGCTATCACGTAAGTACCCGTAGGAGTTCTCCGCAGCATAGGAGAACCAGGATCTGAGTAAACATCTTCAGACGACCTATCGAACAGTATGCGTGGACTTACACTCTCACTTTGAGGTGAAATAATCCAGGTCCTTATTCTCCGTGTTTTATACCAAGATTCATATACTAATGCAAGCGAGTCATCACACCAAGAGATCCCTCTACAGAGAAAAAGAAATCAGAAATGGCAAGTAGTGGACAAAACAGTGGTATTATTTTTTAAAGATGATTTGACTATTTACAGACACATAGTATAAAGGACAAATGCCAGTTTGTAATTGTACCCATAACGGAAATCGAGCTTATGCAAAACCACCGGTTGCTCATTTTCAAGTGGATCAGCAGGCTCTGCATAAACTATATCACGTGGAGAAACTTCTACTTTGGCATCACCACCGTCTTGTGTCTCAACCCTTATATTTAAAAAAGAAAATTAAAAAAATGTAAATTAGATGCTGTCATTCTATGTAAATGGTTTTTAGAGGAATAGCCATCCAATTAAAAACAGATTTTACAAATAAGCATTATATATTTTCAAGTTCATTCCCTGGGACAAATTACAAAATATAAAACACCGGGATACAACTTATATGCAGTCGTAGCAATGAGATTCTACTATAAATGAGTAACAGAACACAAAAATTATTCAACTTGCAGAAGCTATTTCTCTCATTACTTAAATACTGGAATATCTGAATTTATACATAGGTGAGAATATGGGGAGTTATTTTTGGGTTCCACGCTTGTAGGGCATTGATTCTTTATAATTTTCAGTACTGTATGAAGTGTAATTAGGTTTTCACTTTTCTTCTTCTCTATGATTGTATATAATCTATTTTGTAAAATACATGTGAAATTTTATTTTCCAACAATTTTAGAAGGCAAACAAATAGACTACTGTTAATGATTGAACTTTCAAAACTTCAAAGAGCCATTCCTTAAAAATGCAAATAAGTGCAGGAACCATTAGATTGCATACCAGACAAGTGTTGATGGCTTATCTGCTCTCCAATTGATTGAGCGTTTTCCTTTTCGAACACTATTATGTGTTATGGGGATATCCTCAGCAAGGGGCAAATCACAAATTTCCCTCAGAAAGTTTCCGTCAGCTGTCCAAATATCAACCTTTTGGGGGAATCTCCCACACGGTATATTAAAAGAATACGGCCTGTGCATTGATCTCACAATAATGTAGTTTTCATCTGGAGATGGGTCCAATGATGTATATATAGCCGGCAATCCAACGGGCTTTGCCGATCCATCCAGAGATACCAGAACAAGTTGTGAAGTCGCGTAGTAATCAAATAAATCTTCATCATATTCATCTTTAAGAAGATCTTGATATGTTCTTGATTGAATGATTTCCTTTTGTTCATTGGATTGGATCTTAGGACCAGAAGGAACCAAAGTTTTCTTTGGAGGATCTCCGCGAGATAGGGGAATGGTACAGACCAACAACGTTGAGTTATTTACCCACACAAAGCTGGGAAAAAGGAAATAATAAGAGAAAGATTTAAGAAGTGTAAAGGTCTGTCTAATTCTATTTAAAGGTATGGACCGTACTTTTCAAAAACTGCATTTAGAAAAATATCTGTTGCCTGGAAAAGGGGTCTAGCTTTTCCAGTTTCAATATCAGCTACCCATACTCTTAGCATGCTGCTGCTGCCATCCTCCTGTTCAAGGATTTAGTTGTTAGAGGTCTAGAACTTATATAGAGAGTATGAAACACGAAAGAAGTAGACAGCAAAAAAGCAATGAAATTTCGTCTTTTTTGGACATTCAAACATTTGCCCCAACCAAGGTTCTGGGTAATTTATTTGCCATTGGAGCAGGCCAAGGAGTTTATGCAAGAAGTCCTGGAGCAATTGAGTTATTCACATTAATGTATTCATAGACTATTAGAAAACACTAACTTGGCGAAATTACCTCATCGGTTCGTACACTGAACGCCAGATGGGTACCATCACTTGACCTTGTTAGAACATAAAAGATTGAGTCAATGATGGCCCAAAAATTTTTGCATCAAGATAATCATACTTAATAGTTACAGTTCTATAAGTAAGCCCATGATGTGAAGAGCAATGAAGATCAACGAGAATATTTGATATTTACAATTATGCAAGTAAGCCATGATGTAAGCAGCAATGAAGACCAGCAAGAGATCAATTCATACACCATACAAGAAAGATTAATAAGCATTTCTATGTGTGTCCTGAATTAAATAGAAGCGGCAAGCAGATCGACATAACACATTTCTTGGAGATTCAGACAATCTAATCAAGAAATCCTAAAAATTGACAATTATTTTTCCATTTCCAAACCAAAAAAAAAATATTTGTGCCTTGCTCAAACAATGAGAATCATTTGGTAGGCCATCAAGAACTTGCCAAAGCGATAAACCAATCATAAAAAAAATTAACTTACCATGTGATAAAATTGATTTTAGCACCGGTTGGTAGGTTATGTATTTCTTTTTCAGGACTCAAGGTACCGTCATTCATCAACTGGTGGACTCCAATACCAGTATAATATGACCTGAAAATAGATGTTAAGAATTAATGTTATGACATTCCTCATCCAGAGTAAAATAAACAGTTAAAGAGAACTAACAATGTATATAACCGAACAATGGTGATTGGACCCTGAAAGGTACAAGAAAAGTTGTGCTACTTACATTCGACTCCGAGAGTTACATTTTCCATCAATTCGGACTCCAGCAAGCTTCTCCTCAGGTCTTGCCAAGTCTGCCAAAGGAGGCAATGATCTCCTTTTAAGGAATAGAATTTTGTCCCTGTGAGGAGAGAATGATAATGTTGGAAGAGGTGGAGCATCGACAATATCTCTGATCTCTGGTGGAGGAAGGCAATAACCATTTTCCAGTGATGCGTCTGCAAGAAATAAAATATAAGTAATTAGTATAGTGGTGGCGCTAATTGTTATTCATATGAGCAATCAGGATTCATATTCAACACCATATGGCAACATAGATTATGCATATAGAACAGATAAGTATTCTGTAGAAGAGATTGTACTGAAGCTCAGAAAGGATATGAGAATACAACTATCGGTGCCTCGTGCAGATTGCTTCGAAAAAACCTACTTATGATCAATTAAACAGAGAGAGAAGATTATCCAACTGCATTCATACCTCTAATGCATAATCTAACACAGCTATAACTAAATAAGTGCCGTAAAACCAGAAGAGCATGTTTTCCACAAGTCCAGGACATAGTAAGTACTGAAGAAACGATTTAGTTCCGGCTGTATAGAAACAAAAGAAAGAGGAATCCATGACTCACGGGAAACCTGGAATTAGAACGCCACGTGCCAGCATTACATTAAAGAATTTCTTCATGAAATTGTACCAATGTTCTGCAAGTAAATTGACACACTGATTCTCTAAACAATCAAGTCCCATGCATCTAAAAACTTCAGCATGCACCCTCAAGGTTTTATAACCAACACATGGAAAACATCCTTCGGAGAAGCGGACATTTCCATAAGAATCTAGCAATAGTATTATTTGTTGTGACTGGATTTTCTTTCTAAGTAGATAACTTCATCAAAGAAATCTCATCAAGCCAAATGCAGAGCGTTAATATCAAAATTAGCAAGTAAGAGTAGGCCTCAACACCAAAAATCTTACATAATAGATAAGATATGAGGCGACGAGAAAACACCAAATAAACAATTAACATATCAAAACAAGATCAGCAACTTCTAAACAAAGCTAAGCAGCGACGTTTAAACAAACAACAATTCCCCTGAAGAAAAATAAAAAACCAAAGTTCTTCTTATAGTCCCTATCAGCCTCATTCAAGTAAAATTCAACTAAAACGGCAGTAGTACTCAAAATTCGGACAACCTAATAACTATCCTCAAAATCCACTTTAAATGCATTCGAAGACAGGCACGAGTGCTATTCATTAATCATTAACTACCTTCACGATCAGCGGTGCCGGCGGAAGAATGAATAGCGCCGTTAGATCCTCCGTCAGTCTCGGCCGCACCGACGGCGACGATGTTTCGAGACCTCATTGGTTTGGTTCGGAAGGCAGCTGGCGAAGTCGTCGAACAAGGTTTGATGAATTGAAAGGGATGACGGAGAGGGGGTTTTAGAGAGAGAAAGTGAGGGGAGGAGGAGAGGAGGAAGGGCTGTTTGGGTAAATGAAAGAGAGAGGCACATTGGTAGACTTTGTGGAGGCGCATTTTAGCGTGGATGAAGGAGTATGAAGTAAAGTAAAGTAATAATGGCGTAATCCTTTTGTGCTTTTGGAATCTCTCTTTTTTAGCGGTGGGCTGTGATTGGGTACGCGCGGCCGCAGGGTGGAACGTCAGTGGGAGTTTTTGGACATGGCTGAATTTGAGGATTTTCAAGATATTTTTATTCTCTTTTTCTGATTTTTATTTATTCATGTATAATAAATAATAAATACTCTTCTCAAAAATATTAATTTCCACACAAAAAGATTTGATAAAATGTGTGAATAACTAAATATAATTCACCAACAAATAGTCAAATACTAATAAAGTATCATACCATAATCGAATAAAATATGTAAAAAGAAACAAAAGGTAAAGATATATTATTCTTAGATATGTCGAACAAATAAAGTATATACAGATGCATAATTTTAATTAATTTATATTACATTGGAATTTAAAAAAAAAAAAAATTGACATAACAAGGCAATGTTTGGAACCGTTTTGGATCTTATTTTGATTTCATTTTGAGGAAATATGTTTTGGGGGAATAATTTGAGAATGCAAGTAATGTTTGTTTGTATTTTGGAAGGAGACAAAATGCACTGTAGAAGTCAAATCATGTTTAAAGGTGTTAGAAAAAGATATTTTTGAAGAAGAAAATTGAAAGGTGAAGTGATGTTTATTTGTTTTTTAGTGAAGACATTTTTTACTGTAGCAATCAAATCATTTTACTGTAGCAGTCACATCATGTCTGGAGGAGAGAGAAACTTTTGAAATTGTTTTGAGAAATTGATTTGAAAAGTGTAATAAATCCCATTTTGTTTTGGGGAAAATAAAAACGGTTCCAAACATTGCCCAAGTCTTTTTTCAAATACTAAATAGTCAATAGAATTGGGCCCACCAAAAACAAACACAGCCTATAATCATTTTTCTGGGCTTAGTTCTTAACGTAGTCCAATAACTTTCAAGCCCACTAGAACCACGAGATTAAATCAAAAAAAAAAAAAAAAAAAAAAAAAGGAGAGATTTTTGTGTATATAATAATATCTAGCAATAGGAGTGACGTGGAAGAGTAGAATTAGCACAAAATAAGATGATAAGAAATATGTGACCGCAATTCATTTCATCACCCAACTATATAATATATATATCTTCACCCGAACCACTGAAACGAAAAATCACACAATTGCACAAACACAATATCCGGAAAATCGACAATGGCGGCAGCTGGAGTGAGCATCACAACCCCCAAAATCTTCGCCAAGGCGTCGTCGGACTCCTCGAGATCTCACCCGATCAACTTCTCGCAGCTAAACAGCCCGTGGAAGGGGTGCGGCGCCGCCCAATTTAAGCAGAGCAGGATGTTCGTCGTCCGCCCCGTGGCGGCGGCGCCGGATCAGCTGTCGCAGAAGGTGGAGCAGAGCATCAAGGACGCGCAGGAAGCGTGCTCCGGCGACCCCGTGAGCGGGGAGTGCGCGGCGGCGTGGGACGAGGTGGAGGAGCTGAGCGCGGCGGTGAGCCACGCCAAGGACAAGAGCAAGGATACCGATCCCCTGGAGACTTACTGCAAGGATAACCCCGAAACCGACGAGTGCCGCACTTATGATAACTGATTCGTATTTATTGGCTTATTGCTGCTGTGTATCATTTTATATTTGTCGAACGCTTTTAGTTTACAGTCCTTGTATTATTATTAAGAAAAATCAGGATTTGGGGATCACTGATTGATTGTTATATACAAATACTATACAAGTTCTATTCACTATTTGTCAAAAACTTCAAATTTACCTGCTTTATGATGACATTAGAACAATACAATACACAAAATTGCATTCAATCAAATTCCATAAGCACATATATAATAGATACATTACTCATCGAAAACATCCATTACCAAATATCCTCTTTTGTTACAAACACACACAACTTCTTACAAAGCTCAAATACAACTATAAAAATCGATGCAAAATCCGTTTATTGTGTACGCATCCTGCGGCGACGGAGTAAATCACATACTACAAAGATATATTCAACATTCGACAACCACAGCTACAAGAGATTCAAGTTCAATATTATTCAACCCAAAGACAAACCACATATAATAATATCCTAAACAAACATCATCTTAAATATCATAACTAACACTAATCAACACAAACCAACAAAGAAGAATAGGCATATTACATCCCTTCAAGATCCAAATTCCAACAATTTTTCAGTATTGGAACATATCTGCAGAAGCAGCTATGGGTTGGATAGGGCAAGGCAGCTGCCACGGCTCGAGCAGAGTATCCGGAATATCCGGAATATCAAACGCAAGGCCGCTCACTTCGGACGCAATTTGGAGCACAGAATTCAGAGATCGAAGGCGGTCGGTCAGCTCAGTCACTTGAGCCCTCAGCACGTTATTGTCGGATGCGAAATTGATGTACAGCTGCGATGCACTGTCAATCATTTGCCTCAGCTTCTTGTTCTCCTCCTGTATCTGAGTCTCTTGTGCAATCATCTCATCCAAGTGCTGCTGCTTCCTCATACGAGATCTGCGCGCGGATTCGCGGTTGGATAATTTGCGCTTCCTCTTTCTCTCGTCCATGTCGGAACCTGGGCTTGTCGGCTGTTGTTTCGAAGACATTTTCCTCGAAAATGAATGAAGAATTTGATTGTGGGGGGTGTCGAACTTGTTTGTTCGTGATCGGGAAAAATTCAGGGGATTTTTTTTTGGTGGGTGAAATTTGGTTGTAAAGGCACAAAAATTAGGGTTTGAGGGGAATTAGAGGGCTAGTTCATGAAAACACATAGAACCAGTATAGGAATACTACCGAGAAGGAGTGGAGTATTCTAATCCGACGCATCAATATAGCCGTCATAAAATTTCACGGTGAAACATAGAAACGATTGTTCGAAATCCAATTCCCCCAAATTCTATATGAAATTATAAATAAAAAAGGTTACAAAACCCTAGATCTGGATTCAGGCGTGAATTTGATCTCGTTCAAAACAATCTGCAGGTAAGAGATAACAACGACACCCAATCACACGATTGATCGACAAAACTTAAAACAACAAATAAAAATCTAATTAACAGAAACAAAAATGCTGAACAGCATAACGCAATAACAAAAAAAAAAAAAAAAACACAAATAAAAAAAAAAGAATAAAAGACGAATCAAACAAAAAGCAAATGAAAAAGGAAGGGAAAATGAGTGGCTAACCTTTACGGAGCGTTCACAAAATTGGCGAAAGAAGGTTGTAGAGGAGAAATGAGGGGGGTATTTATAGGAAGAGCGGAGGGGTTTGTGCCTTGTAAAACTGATTATTTTAATTGATTGAAATTAATTTAAAGGGATATTTTAATGAGTAAGTGCCGCGGATGTAATTGGTGGGCGGTGTGTTAGGGAAACAGCTCAGCATTCGAAGCCCATTGGTGCGGTGGGGGGGGGGGTCTAGGAATCTTCGCTTCTAATATTCCGATTTAGTCCACATTAAATTTCTTACTACAATTACCTAATCTTTTGTATTACCCAATAAAAATTCTATTTTTTTATTTTTTTTACAATCGGATATTCTTTTATGCTTTTTAAAGAATACAATATTATGGTCGATTATACCCTTTTGGGTAACCTCAATGGGCTGAATTGATTATTGTTGGGCTATCATGTGAGGCCGAAACTATCACTTATTCACTAATAAATAAATAAGTTAAATGGGCCAGTTTTATTAGTTTTATAATATAGGCCCGTTAAAGTCCTTGATCCAATTAGAATTATACTTTATGAACCGTTCGGTTATCTATATCGAATTCGTTTAGATTATATGAGATTGGATTAATTCTCTAATGATAAATTAATTATTTAGTGAGTAAGACGTTCAGTTCGTTGGATTCGATCAATATTAAATTTGTTAAATTTTAGTATTACATGTGCTTTGTTTATTAAACATTTTATTTAATAAAGAATTAACATGTAGTTTAAAGGATAAAATAGTTTTTCCCCTACGCGTATCAATTGAATTGCATGTCGAAGGTGTTCGGTTGGAGCAATCCCCGTCTTAGTTTACATGTGCTCTTCTCGATAGCCCTTCAAAAGGATTAGTAGGGCTTCAGTCAAATGATTTCAGCTTTTCGATAGCTTTTGATGCGGTCACACATTCATTACCATCTACTCGCATCCAGTAAGTCGACGATTTACATTCATTTTTTAATGATTTTTGTGTGTTGAAATTTTTTAATTGAATTGAATGACTTTAAAACATTTAAATTTGGATAAATAATTTTTTAAATACCTATTTCTTTGTTGTCATTAGATAATGTAATTTTAAAATAGAAAGAATTAATTTTATAATGGTTAAATAACTATTTTTAATCTAAGTTGATTACATGCATTACACTATTTTAATTACTTCGAATGACGTAAAAACATTTAACTTTATATAAATAATTATCAAAATATTATGTTCTTACCATCAATGGATACTATAACTAAAAAATGGATGAATGTAAGTTTAAATATCAACTTCGTTGTTAATAGCCATTTAAATATGAATTTGAATTTAGCATTGGTCATTTTTTTTAATGAAGGAATGTACGGTCGACCGTATTACTATTAGTTATATCAAATATAACCTAAGATACAAATTTAATATTATTTGATATAAAAATGAGACTAATAACTAATGTTTATTAAATAATTTACTTAATAAATTAATTTGAGCATAATATACTTTGAATTATACACCATAAAGAAATTATTAACACAACAATACTTAATATCTCTATATTAAATATTTCTATATTAAATACGGAATATTTGTTTTTACTTTTTAATTTTTTTTCAGACCAAGAAATTCAGGCCGCGGTCTAAAATGTCATAATCCGAGCCCCACTCGGACCGGTCATACCCTTAGCCAGCCTCGCACAGAAGCAAGGCTGCTCCTTCTGGGCCCCGCCAAACCACGCGCCACCATCCGCTGCCCCCCTTGCCCCCCTCCAGCCACCGGATCCACTCCCTACGCCTCCATTCGTCAGAGTTTTGTCTCAAATACCTAGGGTTTTCTGAAGATCGAGTCACCGAGCCTTCTCAATTTGCCAGCCATGGTTTGTTCCTTAGTCTAGTGACTGCTGATTGACGATAGTTGAATCAATTATCTGCGTTCATCTTCAGTGTGAGAGCTGCCGTGGATGCTGTACTCCAACCATTGGCGGTTTTGCCACGGGGTCTTCTTCTTAAGATAGTACAATAGCTGTGATCCGTGTAATTAATCTGTGACAAGGGTTAGTGATAATTTACAAGGTGCAATCATGTTCCCTTGTTTCTTTCGTTTTCATTGTTGTTTTTATTGCGCGTATTTTATTCTCATTTGATTATTGTTTTCCGTTGCTCCATCTTTCACTTCCTGTTTCGTCCTAGATTGTTGTTGTTCTATCACTTATTTATTTAGCGATAATTCTGCTGCTGATTATTGAGCTAGATATTTCTAACATGATGCATTAATTGCCAAATGTGTGTTTGAGCTTAAACTTGGCTCGTCTGAATCGAGCTCGAGAGATTCAACTCGATTTTGAATGAATCAGGCTCGAGCTAGAGTTCCAATAATTATAGATTTTGATTCCAGTTTTCCAGCTCGTGTGTTTAACAAGCATCCTATCTCTACCCGAACCAAGAATTTCTGAAAGAATCTTTGTTATTATGCTTTAGGTTGTATGCAAACCATGGAGCTTGGGAAACATACAAGTTTTAGCAACGCACCTTCTTTGAAAGTGGGTAAAGTGACTTTTCCATGTAAGTTAAGTGCAGAAGCCCAGATGGAACCTGGAGATGTTGCTGCTTCCATGGATGTAGATGTTGATCACCGAGAAATTTATTTTTTGATCATGCATTTTCTATCTGCTGGGCCATGCCAAAAAACACTTGGTAAACTCTGGGAGGAACTTTTGGAACATAAGCTCTTACCTAGAAGATATCATGCCTGGTATTCAAGGAGCGGTGCAGTCTGTGGGGACGAAAATTGCGATGGAAACTCATTTCCTCTAAATTATAACAATTTGGCTGGAAGGTTAGTGGCAATGTACACTTTAAATTTTGCCAGATTCTATTCCCATCTGACAGAAATTCAAGGAAAATGGCTAAAGTTATAGTTATTCCTGAATTTCAAAATAAAATTATTTGATTTGTACTCACTCTCTTAAGAAATGTGTGTGCGCATCTATGTTTGCTCAGCCTGAAGTTGAATACCCGATACTCATAATGCTATAATGTTTAGGTCGTATGAGATTGTTATGGTATATTAATTATCTCAAATCAAATAGGAAGGGTCCACCAAACCACAAAATTTTGACTCAGTTCTTCCGTGTTATGTATGTGTGTGCATGTGTTTAATTCTTGGAACCATACTTTTATAAGGTGAAGAAATTTTCCTTCGCAAGCGAGTGGATTCATTTAATCGAGAGCTACTACATTTGAATTCTTTACCAGGTACTCTCACATTGGAAAGGATCACTTGGTCAGGTTGCTCAAACAGCTGATGCTGATGACACATCCTCCATTACAGTGTCCACCTGGAAGATTTTCCCCAAGTCCCGCTGATGTTCCTACATTACTTGGAACTGGGTCCATTTCTTTGTTGCCATGTATGTGACTTTTCATGCTCTGAACTTGCTTTCTTCTGTTTAAATTTCATCCAGAGCAGCTTTTCGCGAAGCATTGTTTGTTAAAAAATAAAATCGTGAAAATCCTAAAAATATGCTGTTTTACCGATTTTATTACCGATTCCAAACAGTTGTAGTTGGCTTGCGATTTCATTACAATTTCACAATTTATGGGGGAGTAAAGTCGTAAGATCTTACAATATTAATCCTGATTTTAAATACCTTGATTATTCGCCTTTCATTTTCCGGTCAATGATGGATTGTGTGTTAATAATTGGTTGAAAGTTTTACAAAAATGCTTTCTGGCTGTCCGGTGGTTTATATCATGTACCTTGTGATTGATATATTCTGCATAAGTCTTGTTTGGACGTTTGGTTAGTGATCTTGAGTGATCGGACGAAGATGATTCAAAATTTAAGCAATGTTTGTTTAGTATTGGGAAAAGACAGATTGTATTGTAAATGTCCACTTGTGCCTAAGTTGTGGTGTCCTGAAGTCCTTTTAGTATTATGTATTGTATTTATTAATGTAAAACAAAATTATGTTTGTAGTCAATTAAGTTCGTAGCTTTTCGGAATTCTATTTAAACAGTTCCAAGGAAGAGTATGTGACTCAGTTGGTTCGCCCCATGGTGAGCTGGTTGAGTTTCAACTTCTAAGATCAGTCGTGCACTTTAGAAGTTTATCTGTAATAACGCTTCATTTAAGCACATGCAACTGAACTATCCCCCACCCCCACCCCCACCCCCAACCCCACCCACAAGTGTACACACTAAGCATATGTTATGTCCTATTTATGATCAGTTTTACATTTAATGCAGGTGAGAGAAATAAAATAAATAAGAAGATAAGAGATTTACCATCTTACCTTCGTTGGCCTCATATGCAAGCTGATCAGGTTCGAGGCCTTAGATTGAGAGAAATAGGAGGTGGATTTACAAAACACCATCGCGCTCCATCTATACGCGTCGCATGTTATGCCATTGCTAAACCATCAACTATGGTGCCAAAGATGCTAAATGTGATAAAGTTGAGAGGACATAGGAATGCTGTATACTGCGGTATGTTTAACTTTTTAACTTTTCACGAGCTCATGGCATTTATAGAATCCAATCATCACATGGCAAATAATCATGTATCATGCTATGTTCAGTACTTGTGTTTGTAGTCTGAAGCAATTACGTGGCACCTGATAACCTACTATAGATGACAGTTATGTCCTCTAGGTGGCTCTCTCTGTCTCGACGTGATTTTGTTTGCATAATATCAGTTCAATTCTTTTCACGTTATGGAATGCGAATGGGTTGGTTTCCTACATAACCACTTCATATTTTGTAGCAATATTTGATCGCTCTGGTCGCTATGTGATTACTGGATCGGATGATCGATTGGTAAAGATTTGGTCTATGGAAACTGCATTATGCCTAGCTAGCTGTCGTGGACATGAAGTAAGTTCAAACCATTTGGACATAATATTTGGTATATATTTGATAGATTACGTCGTGTTTTCTCAGTTCAACTTTATGCTTTCTTAACTTATGTGTCATTGTAATTATTACCAGGGTGACATTACAGATTTGTCCGTCAGTTCAAATAATGCTTTAGTGGCATCAGCGTCAAATGACTTTACCATTCGTGTTGTAAGATTTAATCCCTCAGCTATCAACCAGCTTGACATTTAGTCTCTCTAGCTCTTAAAAAAATGAATTTCGTCTTTTGCAGTGGCGACTGCCAGATGGGTACCCCATTTCAGTTCTTCGTGGACATACTGGAGCTGTTACTGCCATTGCCTTTACTCCCAGGCCAAACACTCTCTACCACCTCTTATCGTGAGCCTCTATCAGACTTGACCATGATTTATTGAATATCGTTCCAGTCAAGTTTTTAATCATAACTGTGAACATCATTATCCTTTGTTGTAGAATTATTTTACATGTCTAACTCGGAACTACTGAATACAAGGAACCGCTAAGGCATTGCCCAAGTGGTATTAGGTTGGGAGGGTAATATTAGGTCAAAGGTTCAATCCCATTTGGGTTCGGTTGTAGGCCATTTAAAAGGCTAATATTATTATAATAAAAGAAACTACCGAGTACAAGGAGAAAGGTCACCATAAGTATCACAGACGCACTCTCTCTTGCCTTGATCATGTGATTAGCATAGACAACATTAAACAATATATTTATTTACCTTGTGATTTTCTTTCCTTTAGTTTCCTTAATTTCCTAAGTTTTTTGATCTTATGGTCGTGTAGCTCAAATTTAGATGTTCTGTATTTACCCTTTTTAATCACTTATCCTGCATTTTCCCGCTTACAACTTTTTGTAATATAACTGCATCCCCTTTTAGTTTACTTTATATTAGTACATCTTTTCAGGAAAGATTAGGATATCTTATTTGGGCTATTATAATGTTCCTCAGAAATTATTTTCAGCTTCATGCAAGATCTCATAACATACATGACGGTGCCTCATGGAATTTTTGTAGGACTATGATACATCATATACATCATAAAGAGAAATGCAAGAAGTGCCTTTGCAGTTGTTTTTATTATGCTTTACGTATGATTACCTTCTGATTGATGACTGAGAAATTGGCTACTTATTGTATGTGGACTATGAATACCCTGGAACAAACTACGGATGCTTGAAAGATGGACATTAAATAGTTACATTAAGTGACGCTAGTATACGGTTGTGGTCTGCCAGGAAGTTATAACAGACTATGAGAGTAATAATGCAGCAGGTGAACTGTCTCAACAGTTGGAATTCTGCAAATACAAAGAATGCTAATGTGATGTGAAATATTTTAACATCATATCTACTAAACAAAATATCTATTTTCAACACTACTTATCGATTGTGGAAAAAATGTTTCTGTGCCATGAAGCTTCTAAAAAGGTGGACACTATGTACTGATCCACTACTTTTAACATCAATAGATCATCTGATGATGGAACATGCCGGGTATGGGATGCTAGATCCTCCCAGTGTCGTCCTCGTGTTTATTGCCCAAAGCCAAAAGATGCTACCACTGGTTAGCAGATCCCTCATTTACTGTGTAGTTTATGATGACCACAAACATATCTGGACTCACAAACATCAATCTTAGTGCAGGAACAATCAGTGGATTGCCTTCAGCTAGTGCATCATTGGGCGCTGCTTTACAGTGCCCTCAAATATTGTGTTGTGCATACAATGCTAATGGGACTATCTTTGTTACTGGGAGTTCTGATAGTTATGCAAGGGTATGAATAAATGTATTCCTATTCTGCCTGGTCTGTGGATGTGAAAGATGATTGCTTGTCACAATTTTCTTCTTACAAAAATATTTCATTTGCTAATCAGTACAACTATTTATGCTTGTTGATTATTAATACTTGTATGATTTTATTATGTTTTGGCATAACAAAGAAATTAGTATAAGCTCCATGGATGAATTCTTAAAATTTTCTGTGAGCAGGTTTGGAGAGCTTTTAAACCCAGTACAGATGATCACGACAAAGTAAGTCATGAAATTGACAAACTAGCTGGCCATGAGGATGATGTCAACTATGTGCAGTTCAGGTCAGTAAACAATCACTTTAGAACCCCATAAAAACATTCCATTTCTCATGCTGCTTTTTATGCAGTGGCTGTGCTGTGGCTTCACGATCTTCTTCATCTGATTCAGTTATCGAGGATAATATCGTGAAGTTTAAAAATTCCTGGTTTGTTACTGCTTAAACACTTACTGCATTTACTACAGCGCTTGCATCCACTTCACTTCTCCCTAGTTTTAGTCACTAGCTTACCTAATTTGATATCGTGACCTGCCAATGATTTGTGGCTTTTCAACATTAAAAATCACAGGTTTAATCATGATAACATCGTTACCTGCTCACGTGATGGCAGTGCAATTATTTGGGTGCCTAGATCTCGGAGATCTCATGTTAGTTCTTCTAACAGTAAATTTTCATTTAATCTTAAATAAAATGAAGGTCAACGTGGATGTTTTTAGCAATTATTATTGTTTTACTTTTGGTGTCTCACATTTAACATGGTTGTGACACCGTATATCACTCATGACGTTGTCTTTTGAAAATCCACCCTTTTAGGGAAAAGTTGGACGTTGGGTTCAGGCATATCATCTTAAAGTTCCTCCTCCACCTCTACCACCCCAACCTCCCCGAGGTGGTCCCCGCCAGAGATTTCTTCCAACTCCTCGTGGTGTTAATATGATAGTATGGAGCCTGGATAATCGTTTTGTGCTTGCTGCTATTATGGGTATTCTACTTCATATGGAAAATCTATTCTCTTCATTAATTAACCGGCCTATACTTGTCTCTTTATCCTTAGACGACATAATGCAAATTTTGTGCTGGATACCGTCAAGTTTATGTTTTCTGTTACAGTGTTGGGTTAAGAGTAATATAAGATTAAAATCTTCATCATAGTTGATGTGTAATCCTACTGTAGTCGTACTCATCATTATATACCTGAAATAAGTTAGCTTCTATTCATAGAAATTACTGTCACTGGGAGCAAATGAGTAGTTATTCCCTCTTTATATGGCGCAACCACATTCCTCTCCCGTCAACCATACAATTTCTTAACATTCCCCTGGAATTGGAAATTTTAATATTTCAAAAGCCATAAAATACTCCACTAACAACTTCCCAGCCCATTAATGCATAACAAGATAAACTATTATTTTCACAGAAGATCAATAGTTTGAGAATATGCCTTTTAATATCATTTTGAATCTCGTTTCTCCCTCTAATTTTCATTTATAAAGATTCCCTGTTTATTTATGCAAACAAAGAGTTATTATATCGTTTATTGGATAGGACGTATGTGTTTAATGGTTGAGATATTTATGCAGACAACAGAATATGTGTTTGGAATGCTAATGATGGTAGCTTGGTGCACTCGTTGGAGGGTCATACAGCTTCTGTACGTACAATTGGACTTCTACGTCTCTATCAAATGAGAATTTGTGTTTCTTGGCATCAGCTTGTTGCTTTATATATTCATATTTTATTTCCTAACGATCTTCTCATCTTAGCAATTCCACCCTAACCCCCAAATAAATAAATAAACATAGGGTCAGAAAAGGTAAAAACATGAACTACATTATACAAGTACCGGAATAACCCAATTTGTAAAATAAAATATAATGAGAACATAGAGTTTGAACCCTCTTTATTGTTTCCAATATTCTGAATGTCAAGCCTTCATGGAAGCCTGAGAAACGATATGGCATATTTATAGGCAGTGATTATTCTAGGAGTATTCTCAAAAAAAAAAAAAAATTGAGGTTTCAGATTATCTTGATTCATTTCCAGAGCTTTTCAGAGGTATAGTGAACCGCTGTCATTCAACTTTTGTGCTGTAAGCTCATAGTTTTGCTTTTCTGATCTGTCAGACTTACGTTCTGGACGTGCATCCATTCAACCCAAGAATTGCTATGAGTGCTGGGTATGATGGGAAAACAATATTGTGGGATGTAAGTTAATAATTTTCTCTTTTCAACAATTTTTTAATGCTAGTTCCTATATTCTTAACTTTTCATTGTGTTTTATCCCTAGATATGGGAGGGTACTGCAATAAAAACGCATCACATAGATGAGCGCTTTAAGTTGGTTGATGGGAAGTTTTCACAGTAAGTCACATTGTGTAACATTTTCTCTACATATCAGTTCAGTAAGTAAGATTTTTCATGTGTGCTAGCAGATTTTTCATGTGAGCTCCACTGACTCACTTGACTGGTTCAATTATTGTTTGAACTTTGAGAACATCTATGTTTATTCGTCTGTTTAGTTTAATTGCCCTTGATCTTTTATGCTTTTTTATCTTGTGAACTTATTACTTCTTCCTTGTAAATAAAAATGATATTTCCTGGTGATTTAGGGATGGCACGTCAATCGTGCTTTCAGATGATGTAGGACAAATATATTTGCTAATCACTGGAGAAGGAGAGTCCCAGAAAGATGCTAAATATGATCAGGTGTGCAGATGAGGCAGGGTTTTGGTCGTTTATTGGGTCTTTTGGACCCGTTAAGATGAATCTGACAATGTAATTGTTTGTCCAACAGTTTTTCCTTGGGGATTACCGCCCCCTTACCCAGGACACTCATGGCAATGTTGTTGATCAGGTGAATTCAGGTCCTCTATTCTATATATTGTCATCATTATTTTGGAAGTAAAAAGATCCTCTAGCTTTTGCCATTGAATAATGCTGTTTTATGTCCACTAGTAATTTTGTCCTTAACTTTCATGTTACATTTGCTTTCTCTCCAATTAGCTATGACGATGGGCAACAATACTCTGACCCCATTCATGAGTGACATTTGTCATATACATGGAATTGGATGTTGTTTTCTTGGATTGCTATTTGAATTAGAAGTATCTTTTCCATAGTTTGTTTGCTACTGTAACCTTGCTCATCTAAAGGAATCAGCTTAACCGTTGCATCAGTCAAGAGATGTTGTAGCTTCTCTTACAGCCTTACACCCTTACTTTTTTTCTTTCACTAAGATAGCTATTAACACAATTTCACATGTTGGTTGTGGATAATATGCATTCACTCCCCCAACCCTATAACAAGAGAAATAGGAAGAGGAGTTTGGTTGATAACATGCATGACGAGGTATTTGCCATGTTTATATATTTCACTCATTGTGATCGACAAGTTTGAGACATTTGGAGGATGATCTATTTATAGTTCAGTCAAAATGGTTTACTTGTGAGTCCAATGTTTTCTTTTTCCCGTTGCTTATTTAATATCTCAGTTTGTTGCACCTGATGTAGGAAACACAGCTTGCGCCATACGTGAGGAATATTCAAGATCCATTATGTGATTCGAGTATGTAATGATTTGTTTTTTCTCACATGATGGTGATTGTGTGTGTGCAATTTGCCGATTCTCTTAATCTGCTATTGTTATCTATCAAAGATGAAACTTCTGACGGTTTGTTTGGTTATCCTGCCCAATCATGGGGAAATACAGACTTGCTTCCATACCCAGAACCCTACCAGAGTATGTATCAGCAGCGTCGGCTTGGTGCTCTGGGAATTGAGTGGCGTCCTTCTTCCATAAAGTTCGCTATTGGCACAGATATTGGGATGGGCCAAGAGTTCCAGATATTACCTTTGCCAGACTTGGATGTAGTACTCGAGCCACTGCCGGATTATGTAGATGCTATGTACTGGGAACCTGAAAATGATGTCATCAATGATGACAATGATTCAGAGTACAATGTCACAGAAGAAAATTTTAGTGATGATCAAACTTGCCTTAGTGCCAACATATCCAGTGACTCAGAATGTAGTGAAGAAGAGAAGGGGAGACGAATAATAAAAGATAGTATGCGCCGATCAAATGGAAAAAAATCTATGATAGAGGTAAGCTCAATTTGCAGAAATATCAAATTTTAGGTGATTTGCATTGTCTAAACTACATCTTTTTTTTTTCTTTTTTTTTTTCAGGCTGAATTGATGACTTCTTCTGGTAGACGAATCAAAAAGAGGACATGGGATGCTCGAGAGGGAACTTCGTCCAGGAGCAAAAGATATAAAAAATCGAAGATTGGTCTGAGGACCTCTAGAAAGAAGTCTATCGAGTCAAAGTCATCGAGACCTCAAAGGGTTGCCGCACACAGTGCAAACCATAATTTCTCCCAGATAACCGAAATTTCTTCAGATGAAGAGGAAGAGGACTCAGCGGGTGACACCTCAGATAGTGAATCATCCTTGGAAGGCTCATTCATTGAGAAAAAGGAACACGATGATAACGTGCTTAATGAGGAACCGAAATATTCAGCTGTTGCAGTGGTATCTTCAAATTTGTCTGAAAGCAAACCTCTCAACCACCCTGATTCCCAGAGCAATATTGGAAACAAGAAGAAATTGGTGCTGAGATTTTCTCTTCACAAACATAAGACACCTACATTTTCCGAGAACCATGTGGACCAATCGAAGAGCCACGCTAGTATTGAATCATCTACTTTCAGAGCTAATGAAATAAACCATGAAGAAGACAAAGCCAATTCCAGATCAGGTGATCTAGGTTCAGCTTCTGCGACTAAAGTTGATAAGGAACTATCTGAAAATTATGGAAAGCAGCTTGCAGATGTTGAAAAACCAACAGATGCTGGCAATGAGTTGAGGACATCGACAATTTGCAGTCAAAGCAATGTGAGTTGGGGAAAGTTCAAAATACGCACATCCAATGGTAAGCCGATAGGAAATCTCATGCCATTGAATGTGAATCCCGAAAGATCCTCTAAGTCTTCGTTATCTATTATATCGCCTCTTCATGGTCAGCAGCATTTGGAAAGTAATTCTGAAGTGTTTGACAAACAAAAAATTGTGGGTGGAGAAAAAGACGTGGATACTTCCGATCTTCATGGATCTAGTAGTAGCCTCATGGTTGATGCAAATAGAAAGAAACTACCTATACTAAAACTAAAATCAAAGATTTTTCAGGGCAAGACCAGCTTAGATGTTCCCTCGGGTGCTGCGGGTGAGTCAACATCTAAAATGACTTTTCCTGATAAACCAAACGACATGCCTCAATTCCACGTAAATGGTGGTGAAGTTTATGACAGTGAATCAAATGTTAGCCTCCATAACCAAGAGGCAGAAGCTGACTCACCTGACATTGCGACTGATTCAACTCGTAGAGCCAGATCCTTCAGGTTGAATGCTACCTCACGGGAGATGGAAATGGGTGCTGATTATCTACAACCAGGCACATCAAGAGGGGCAAAAAGGTCCTCCAAGAAAGCTATACATTTGCCATCAGAGGGATCCAAAGAAGCTGAAACATCTCGGTCTTCCAGAAACAAGCACCATACTCCAAAAAAATCAAATTGGCTGTTGATGTTGAAGCAGGAAGAGGGATATCGTTACATCCCTCAGCTAGGAGATGAAGTTGCGTACATGCGACAGGTAGAGACAACTAACTGTCAGTTTCCCATTTTGCCAATGCTTTATTATTCTTGTTTGGCTTTGTTTGGTCCCATACGGGATGCCCGATACACAACCCCCTAGGCCCCAATAAAATCAAATGAGACCTATTTATTTAATCACTAATCAAATGAGGCCTTGGTGACTTAATTAATCACTCTTTTCACCTTTAATAACGTGCAGGGCCATCAGGATTACGTAGAGTCGAGTCGGACATTACAGCCTGGTCCTTGGGTGAGGTATGGAGATTCGATCAGAGCCGTTGAATTTTGTTTGGTCGAAGACCTCAAGTATACAACACATTCTGGTTCTGGAGAGAGCTGTTGTAATATCACACTCAAATTCATAGATACGTCATGTAGTGTAGTTGGCCAAAAATTTCGACTTGCACTGCCTGAACTGGATGACTTCCCGGATTTTGTTATCGAGAAATCACGGTATGACGAATCCATGGAGAGAAGCTGGGGGATTAGGGATAAATGCCTTGTGTGGTGGAGAGATGCAAGTCCACAAGGTGGTACATGGTGGGTTGGCTGTATTACTGCTATCAAAGATAAATCTAGTGATTTCCCTGGAAGCCCATGGGATCGATATCTTGTTAGGTATGAGAATGAGAGCACTGATTTCACCCACTCCCCTTGGGAACTGCACGACCCAGATAGGTTATGGGAGCAAAGAATCGTAGATCCTAAATTCTTCAAAAGCCAAGAGAAGATCCTAAATTCCTTTGCTAAATTAGTCGACACAGCTAGTAAAGATAAGGTATTTTTGTTTCCCTTTTCTAACAGATACATATGTTTACATGACAATGGAATGATGGATGGGGAATCTTATGTCTTACAGGATCGGTACGGTATCTTGAAATTAAACGAGGCTGCTCAGAAGTTGGATTTCATGAACAGGTATGTACAGTATTTTATGTTGCGTGTCGTATGTATGAAACCAACTATTGAAAATTTGAATTTTATTTGCAGGTTTCCGGTTCCACTATCTCCGGAAATAATCAAGTCAAGGATGGAAAAGGAGTATTATAGGAGCATGAAGGCAATAGAGCATGATATTGAGGTAATGATATCAAATGCTGAATCTTACTTTCAGAAAAATACGGAGCTTTTGAGAAAGATGAAGCGCCTATCGAGTTGGTTCGGTAGAATCTTCTTAGACTTTTAGTGATCCAATTTTATTTTTTCATGATCACCTCATTGAATTACTTCCTCCTCCTCGTGGTTCTTAACTCTTTGTTTTATGGCCGCTAATTTACTGATGTTACATTTTCGTAATCTATTGTAAGTTCCTTGTTGTTTTGACTTAGATAGCATCCAATTTTATTTTTTAATTGTTTTTTTGGAAATTAATTTTATAAGAAAAGAATGAAGAAGTTTCGTATAATTGGTCTTGTATTGTTCATGTGTTCATGCAAATTGTAATGTAAGACGCGTTAGGCCCAATTTGTGCTAGCGGTACAAAGCATAAACAGCCCAACTCAGAGAAAATTTTCCCGCTCATTTCATGGTTACTGTTGTCATTTGCTTAATTAATTATTGTTAAAGCCATGAATTACATTCATAATTTAAGATTACCATTTAATAAAATATAAAAATTAAAAGTGAACCCAATTACAAATAAGCCCAATTACCAGTTAATTTAAGTTGAGAATTTCTAGGGCTTATTCTCGAGTGCTGAAATAAGGCCAATTACGAATATGGGCTTTAGTCATAGTGTCTTGTATTTGGACCCTAGGCCGGTCGGCCCAAGAACAAATAATTGAACGTTGAAAGCACGCGCCGCATGGCTCTCACTCTGCTATTTTCCCGCCAAAGCTCGCCGGCTGACGCGCTTCCCCATTTTCATTCCCGCCTTTCCCTCCTCTGTGTGCTCTCTCTTCTTCTGTATTTGTGCTTCCCGCCTTCTAAACTCTCCTCTACTTTCCCACAAATTCCGTCTTCACTCTTCAGACAATTGATTCTGCCCTAACTCTTTCTCTCTCTACAGATACACTCGGGCATATACGTATAGAGTGATAACAAAATGGCTCCATCGAAGAAGGTGAGCAACGGACGGTCGCCGCTGGTCAATCAACAGCGCCAAATCACTGCATTCTTCGGTAAGAAGCCGGATTCTTCGCCGTCTCTCTCCCCTTCGCCGTCTCCTGCTCTGTCCAAACAAAACCCTAACCCTAACCCTAACAAACGCCCGAACCTCAGCCCGATCACCCCATCACCTCTCCAGTCAAAGCGCAAAAAACCTCTCCTCGTCATCAGCCCTAACTTGGCTTCTTCGTCTTCACCTCCTGAGAGTCGAAGCTCGGATAAGAAATCGTACGGAGCAGAGGTTGTTGACCGAAGGGTCAAGGTTTATTGGCCGTTGGACAAGTCTTGGTATGAAGGTTGTGTGAAGTCGTTCGACAAGATATCGGGAAAGCATTGCGTGCAGTATGATGATGCCGATGAGGAAATGCTTAATCTCTCGGAGGAAAAGATTGAGTTGATTGAGGAGCCGGCAAAAAAAAAGCTCCGAAGACTAAGAAGAATTTCGGTGGTGGACGAAGAAGAAGAAGAAGAGGATGATCTCAAAGAACTAGAAGATGATTCGGATGATGAGGATTGGGTGATAAAGGCTGATGAAAATAAAACATTAGAGGATGAGGATTGTTTGGAGGAAATGGATTTGGAGGTGGAAGATGAAGAAAGTGGAAGAGGGGATATTGGGAAGAAGTTTAACTCCAGGAAATTAAAGGTGGATGAAGGAGAACAAATGGTATCAGTTTCGAACAAGAAGAGGAAGACCGGTGGAGAGTGTAAGAGTAGTGCTTCTAAAGCTCCTTTTGCTGGCGATGCAGAGAAGCTGGTGGACTCTACTAAAAGAACCAGTGCTTCTAGTAAGTAATATGGTTTTTGTTTTCTATAAAATACGAGGAACTTCTGTATGCTCTTTGTATATGATAAGCTAATTTCTTGTTCAAGCCAAAAAAATGTTGGTTTAATCTTTTGGAATGCCTAACTTATAGAAAGGAATTTGAGGTTTTATTGTTCATATTTTCTTCCTTTATATTTGTGTTTTTTGTCACTATGTTCCAGTTTTGCTATTGGTATGAATGGTTTACTTTGCGACCTTCTGGCCGTGTAATCAGAATTAATTTAGATTATTTGTATATAGGTCCGAAGGTATCTCCTCTGGATAGCTCTAAAGTGGGAGATGATGCAGAAAGGTTTGTCTTGCGTGAAGCAGACAAGTTTGGCTTTGTTGAGAAGTAAGTTGTATACAGTTTATCTTTCTGCGTATAGTTTATTCAAATCAGTCTGATAGGAAAATCTGGGAAATTTGAAGCTGCTATCCATCGTTTATAGTTTATGGTTTAAGCTAACCTCCATTTATAGTTTATGGTTTAAAGGCATTTTCATTTTCTCCGTCCTTATTTCTTTTGTAAAACAGAAATCGTAAGGATGCCGAAGGTAGGCGCCCTGGGGATGTGAATTATGATTCAAGAACCCTTTACTTGCCACCTAGCTTCGTAAAAGGTTTAACAGGTGGCCAGGTAATTGATATTCTTAGATGATGATTGTAACTCTCTTTATGAACATCATAACATTGTGTATCTGATGCATTTGTTAATATTAGAGGCAATGGTGGGAGTTTAAGGCGAAGCATATGGACAAGGTCCTCTTTTTCAAGGTAATGCCCTAGTTTATTCAGGATAATTGCAAGTCAATGCTATCATCTTCATTAATTGATCCTATTTTTTTATTAAAATGTGATCCTTCTATTTTATTGAATCAGATGGGCAAGTTTTATGAACTTTTCGAAATGGATGCACATGTTGGAGCCAAAGAACTTGGTTTGCAGTATATGAAGGTACTGTACTCATTGATGGATTGTAGCTTGTCTACGTCGGCTTGCACTCTGTAGATTAATGGTTAATGAGACAGGAACTGAGGAGATGTTGTCATTAATCTTCTCTTGATGTTTATAGTCTCTATGGGACGAATGTTTAAACAGATTGAAGTTGCACTCTCTATATTACTTTAGCAATAAAATTTCTATCTGATAGCTGCTTTTGCTTGAAGGGAGAGCAACCTCACTGTGGATTTCCAGAAAAGAACTTCTCAATGAATGTAGAGAAGCTGGCAAGAAAGGTTGTTGCATACATTTTTAATCTTTATGCCTCCTATCTCTAATGCCTCCTTGTAATTTCCGTACTGTTGAAAGGCTTTTTGATACGAATATTTTAATGTTAACAGGGCTATCGTGTTCTTGTTGTGGAGCAAACAGAGACACCTGATCAACTCGAGGTTCGCCGTAGAGAAAAGGGCTCTAAAGACAAGGTAATTCTAACATTGATCTCCGAACTTACACACCAATTTTCTTTTATATTATCATATATTGTAATTTGGGGCTAATAATTCTGTCATCTTTTTTGCAGGTTGTGAAACGTGAAATATGTGCTGTGGTATCAAAAGGCACTTTAACAGAGGGAGAAACGCTTTCAACCAATCCTGACGCTTCCTATTTGATAGCAGTGACTGAAAGCTGTCAAATTTCAGCAAATGAAAAAGGGGTTCATGAATTTGGTATCTGTGTGGTTGATGTTGCGACAAGCAAAATAATCCTTGGGCAGGTATGGGGGAATAACTTTACAGTATAATGTATTACAGTAATGCATATAAAGAGCTTGTTGTGCATAGATACGGTAGTGCTCTTTCATACATGTAACTTTTTGCTTTATCTACAATATACTGCTATTGCACATATTTACACAGAAATTAGCCTTCTTATTACTTAGAACATGAATCAATCTTATAAGAAGATGGTGAGTCATATGATGCTAATTAATGTCTCATGTCTGTATTTGTATCTATATTTGGGATTAGCTTGGAGCATGAATGGTAGATATCTAATTATATGGGTTTTGGGCCTATGATGGTAAACTTTCATCGTGCTCTTTGTTTTCTTCTGTTGAGATGGATTCTGAGGGATAAATTATGCTTTTTCTGTCCAGTTGAAGGATGATGCGGACTGCAGTTCTTTATGCTGTTTATTATCTGAATTGAGGCCAGTGGAAATTATAAAACCTGCTAAGTTGCTTTGTCCGGAGACTGAAAAGGCACTGATTAGACATACAAGAAATCCTCTGGTCAATGAGCTGATTCCTTTCTCTGAATTCTGGGATGCTGAGAAAACTATCAACGAAATTATGGGTATCTATCAGCGTGTCAGTGATCGTTCATGTATTTCAGAGGTGAATGAATCACTTGTGCAGTCCTCTAATTCGTCTTTGAAAAATGATGGTACAAACTCTCTACCGGATGTATTATCCAATCTTGTGAGTGCGGGTGAAAATGGAAGCCAAGCACTTTCAGCGCTTGGTGGCACCCTTTTCTATCTGAGGCAGGCTTTTCTGGATGAAACCCTCCTAAGATTTGCAAAGTTTGAGTTGCTTCCATCTTCTGGTTTTGGTGAAATCACTCAAAAGCCACATATGGTTCTTGATGCGGCTGCATTGGAAAATCTTGAGATATTTGAAAACAGCAGAAATGGAGATTCTTCTGGGTAACTTACAACATTTTGTCTTGTATTTTTTTTCGTGGAGTTCTCTTTACCAACAATATCTTACTTCTAGATTTCCCTTTCATTTTTGGTATTTGCAGAACATTGTATGCTCAATTAAATCATTGTGCCACTGCATTTGGTAAAAGACTACTTAGAACATGGCTGGCAAGACCTCTGTATCATATTGAGCCAATTAAGGAACGCCAGAATGCTATAGCAGAATTAAAGGTAAGTTTGACACTAAAAGTTCTCTTTGTATATCTAGTTGACTAATTTGGCTTCAAAAAATTTCTCTTGACTATTATGAGACTTGGATTTTTTCTATTAGGTTGCTTTTTCTCTTGAAGAATGTTAATCAGTTTTACTAATCATTTGTATCTTAGGGAGTTAATCAGCCATATGTGCTTACCTTCAGAAAAGAGTTATCCAAACTTCCCGACATGGAGCGTTTGCTAGCACGCACCTTTGCTGGCAGGTGAAGTTGCAACTCTTTTTACTTCCTAATTTAAAATATGTATATGCGTGAGTCCTCTAAATGATTTTATTTATGGTTCGGTAAATACAGTGAAGCTAACGGCAGGAATGCAAATAAAGTTGTTCTATACGAGGACACTGCAAAGAAGAAGCTTCAAGAGTTCATTTCAGCTTTACGCGGGTGTGAAGCAATGACCCATGCATGCTCTTCACTTGGAGCCATTTTGGAGAATGTGCAGTCTAGACTGTTACATCATCTATTAATGCCTGGTATAGGATGAAACTGATTTTCACCATTGTTGTTATTCCTGGTGATTAGCATCTCATATAATAAGTCTATTTCCAGGCACAGGGATTCCCGATGTCCATTCAATTCTGCAACATTTCAAGGATGCCTTCGATTGGGAGGAAGCAAATCATTCAGGGCGTATAATACCTCGAGAAGGGGCTGATATTGAATATGATGCAGCATGCCAAATAGTTAAAGACATCGAATCCAACCTCAAAAAACATTTGAAGGAACAATGCCGATTACTTGGAAATGCATCTGTAAGTACCTCGAAAGTGACCTCAAATATGATCTTAACTGGCTGAGCATCTAACATGATAATTTCTCCTGTAATTTGTAGATCTGTTATGTAACAATTGGAAAAGATGCATACCTTTTGGAAGTGCCTGAGAGTTTATCACAGAGCATTCCAAAGGAATACGAATTAAGATCATCCAAGAAGGTATGACCACAAGTTTTGGTTAATTTTTAAATAGGTTCAGTTATTTGTGTAGCTATTCTTGCTCCAATGCTATGCCTGGAATGAGAATGTGAGAAATACAAAGCATTTATTCTTTGAAATAGAGGGAGATTTTCCAGGTAGAGGACCAGTATACAGTAGAACAGTAGCATGTGGGCATGTTGGGTTTTGCTTTAGTTCTGATCAATGTACTTGTTCATAAGTTCTTCCAAAATGGTCTTTTCATTGCTTACGGGGTGCGGAACGTTATGCTTCAATCTATTTGTGGTCCTTAAAAATCTTGTAAATTTATCACTGGCTTGTGGTAGACCCCCAGAATTGCCCTCAAAAGTCTGAAGATGCCAGAGCTTCTTTGCCCTCTCTTATTTTTATTTTGTTTCCTAATTTTCCTAATTTTCCTAATTTTTTGCTTGAATCTCAACCCTTTCTTTCTTTTATTTTGAAATGACAGGGTTTCTCCCGCTACTGGACTCCAGTGATTAAAAATTTATTGGGGGAGCTTTCTCAAGCTGAATCTGAGAGGGAGTTAAAGTTGAAGAGCATTCTTCAGAGGTTAATTGCACGATTTTGTGAGAATCATGCTAAATGGAGACAAATGGTGTCTACTATTGCAGGTAGCAATGTCTTATAATGCGGATGGTGGTGTCCTTTTACTAAGTTATCCTCACTCGAAATAATTGTGTTGCCACTGTTGCTTTTGTATGTTCGGAAATATCTCACGTCTGAGACTTGACTGCTGTTTTGCAGAACTGGATTGTTTAATCAGCTTATCTATTGCAAGTGAATATTATGAAGGGAAAACATGTCGTCCGATTCTGTCTACATCACATCCTCTTGAAGAGCCACGCCTTAGTGCTAAAAGTCTAGGACATCCGGTTCTAAGAAGTGATGCTTTAAGTGAGGGTACCTTTGTCACCAATGATGTCACACTAGGAGGTCCTGGTCATGCCAGTTTTATACTCCTTACTGGTCCTAACATGGGTGGGAAGTCTACTTTTCTACGCCAAGTTTGCCTTGCTGTGATTTTGGCTCAGGTTAGGTGTTGTATCTCTTTTTCAATGTAGCACAAAAAGGTCTCTTATTCTTTACCAATGGTTTCATTGTGATTCTTCACAGATAGGAGCAAATGTGCCTGCAGAAAGTTTTGTATTATCTCCTATCGATCGGATATTTGTTCGAATGGGCGCCAAAGATCAGATTATGGCTGGCCATAGTACATTTCTGACAGAGCTTTTGGAGACTTCCTCTATGTTGGTAAGATAATATTGTGGTTATATTCTTTTATGAAATTAGATCATATTATCATTATGTATGATTCTACTAGATGAAATGTCTTAACTTATGCTATTTTAGCAAGAATACATACAGCTTCCGCTGTACACTATCTGAAATTCTCAAATTAAAGAAATTAAGACTTTTTTGCGCTGAGGTTTGATTTCTTGTGCAGGCTTCGGCAACCTGCAATTCACTTGTGGCATTGGATGAGCTGGGACGAGGGACATCAACATCAGATGGCCAAGCAATTGCGTATGTGCAACTTAAATGAGAATTTAGTTCCTTCTTTACCTGTATTTGTTCTGATACAATATCTGACTTCCAATTGTTATGCGAGTCAGATGAGAAATTACTGCTGGCTGTGATGTTAGTAACAATTGAGAGAAAAAATAATAATAGCCTGTTGATTCACTGGACCATATCAAAAGATCATTGCAGTATTTTATTTTTGAGTTCTCTGATTCTGATTTTTGTTTTTGGCAGTTCATCGGTTCTTGAACATTTTGTCCGTACAGTAAAATGCCGGGGATTGTTTTCTACGCATTATCATAGATTGGCTGTGGACTACCAGAGAGATCCTAAGGTTCGTTGTTATTGTATTTCAAAATTAACTGGAAGTTGAGACTATACCTTGCATACGTCATATGAAAAAAAAACTCTGAGAGGACTCTTCAATGAAGTTAATATCTGTTTATGTATTATTGGCATTATTATTATGTGTGGATGATCAGTAATTACCATGTAGAAGTTGATACTTTCAAGAACCAATTGTATTCCTCTTCAATTATTAAGGCAGGAACTTGGGAGAGAATCCTATTGAATCGATTAGGATTAGTTTTCTGCAATTGGACGGCACATGGATAGCATTCAAGAATTTGTATCTCTTATTGGACTCTTCATTTTGCTGAATCCAACATTTATGCAGGTCTCACTTTGTCATATGGCATGCCAAGTCGAAAAAGGAGTTGATCGTGTGGATGAAGTAATCTTCCTTTACAAATTGACACCTGGTGCATGCCCTAAAAGTTATGGTGTAAATGTTGCTAGATTAGCTGGTGAGTCAACTTTTAACATTAATTTTAAAACCTTAAGGACTGCATTACACTTACGTAGTAGTAAAAGACATTAGTTTAATGTTGGTGTTATTTTTTAGGACTTCCTGATACGGTACTGCAAAAGGCCACGGCCAAGTCTCAGGAGTTCGAATTAAGTTATGGCAAGAGGTTAAAGCCCAACTTTTGCTCTCAAAGGTGGGAAGACGATGCATATTTGATCATCGAAAACTTGATAAAGATTGCTGCTAATACAGACAGCATGGCTGTTGACTCTTTAGCCAAGTTGCAATCTACAGCAAGGTTACTTCTACAACAATATTAGAAAACATGCCGTGTACATAGTCTTTTTTCATTTTTCATTTTTTTTTTCTTGGGGGGGGGGGAGGCGGGTGTGAAGTACAGACCGGTCAGCTGCCACGATTGCATTTCCTCATCTATATTGGAGGATGTTTTTGTTATTAAGTGGCAATGGTGCAATTTTGAATAGCAGAGTTCTAACTCAGGCAGCTGAAATTGTATTAGTGCCATTGCCGAGTACTAGGGTTTTTAGGTTTCTAATTCTCCAATATAATAATTGGTGAAACATATGAGCCCAATGAAAAGTTTGGTCAAAAGCGACCCGCATCAAATTGTGGAACTTGTACAGTGTTGAAAAATCTGAGGCAAATGTTTTCATCACTCTGCAGAGTTTTGTCATGTCACGATATGCATAACTGACTTTATCTAAGTGAGTAAATTTGTTGTTCATGATGATTGGTTGTATTTCAATTTCTGTAAGAGCTGCAAATATAATACTTTTGTTTATTGTCATTCTATTCGTATAAGGTTTTCTGTATCTCCGTATGTCCGTACAGGGCGGTGAAGTAAAATTCACAAAAGGTATAATATAAACGAATTTGCCTATTCACTAGACTTGGCTATCCATGTTACTATGCAGCCCTTCTTCTTCATCTTCTTCGTCGAAGCTTGTCTCAGTATTCTGAAACAACCGCATGCAGATTAAACCAAAGTGATTTTCAGGATGTTTGTTGTTATTGGAAATTAAGATAATGTATGCAGAGAATAATAATATACCTGGTAATGATGTGTAATGCTATTTTGTAGTGCAGCTATAATCCGGACCAATATGTACATGGGAAGTAGTATACCACTTGCCTTAACAATAAGCACCTGCATTAAACCAAAAAAATCGGAGTTGGTGATGCGAAGTTTATTTGTATTTGTAAGTGAAAGAAGAAGAAACTTACAGTGAGGAGTGAAAATGGGTAAGCACCAGCACCTCCAGTAAGTACAGCAAATAAATGCCTCGTTAGAAGCAGAGCTGTCAACTGCATATTTTAAAAGTAAACGTTAATCTAATCGGCCTTCTTGATCGAGTATGTTTCTTCTATATTTAATCGAGTAGTCAAGCTTACAATAAGAGCCACTGATCTGCAGCAGGAAGCACTTCTATCGGCCGCAGATTCGCAGTCCGACTCTTCCTCTGCTTCTACAATTTCTCCTCTATTTTCTTCTTCTTGCTCATTTCTATTTGGTACTTGCAAACTTCCCCTAATAAAATAATAAATTTCCATATTTACTAAAGTCGTTGTTCAAGAACACGTTTATTTTAATGAAAGGGAATGCCAGCATGGCAGAGAAGGCAATAGAAAAAGTTAAAAAAAAAAAAAGGTGGAATACACCTACCTTATGGTTACTGTTGTATCAATTAGCTGTTTCTTCTCAGGTGGAGATGTGTACCCAGGTTCAAATTTCTGCGATTATTTTATAATAAAAAAAAAAAAATCAGAGAGAGAAAGTTACTTTTTAATATAACCTTTAATTTTTTGTGAAAAAATAAAAAAGTAAATGAAATAATCCCATCCCTGAAAAGACAAATAAAATAAGAAAAGAACCCTCCCATTTGAAGATAAATAAAATAGAAAGCTTACGTATGTAGATAAGAACATATATTAATATAGCTAGCTATATGTCCCATTCCTTGCACATAGTGAAAAAGAAAGCTCCATACATGTATGTATGTACACTAGTTTTATACTCCAAAGATAGAGACACGCACGGAATATATACATATACGGTCGACATAAGTATATTTTGATTTTTGATCCATAAATGAAAAAAAATGAGAAAACAAGGTATTATTCTAACAGCAGGACAAAGAAAGAGACAACTTCGGCAGTCCAGAACAGAGAATAATATAAGAAACTTCTAGAACAGGGGAACAACTAACAATTTTCCCCAAAGTCTTCTAATTAACACACAAAAAATAAATAAATGAAAAAGGAAAAGAAAAATAAATGAATTGATCAACACAAACAAAAAAGGAAAAAAAGAACCTGTAAGCAAATTTCACAAGTTGTGTTCCCCTTTTCATCGCACCATCTCTGTACGCAATCTCTGTGTGCAAACTGCAAACACACAGAACAACAAACAAACAATGATCACATGATCAAATAAAATAATTTAAGAAACATATATACATAATATATATATATATATATATATATATATATATATATATATATATACCTTAACAGTACCAGAACAAGCACAAGGGGATTCAAGGCTTTTAGAGCTTTCGAATTCTTCTTCGTGGCATATTCTGCATATTGATGATGATGATGATATTCCTGAATATGATGATCTCATTTCATCTATCAACAACACAACCTCATCATCACTCATCATCATCTTCTTCCTTTCTTTTTTGAAATTTATATTTTCAGACTGTTTTTTCCGGTAGTGTGGGGGGCTGCCTTTGTTCTGCGTTTCTCTCTCTAGCTTAGCTACTTTTCTCTTTCTTAGTGCTGTATACTTTTGTGGAACTCGTTTTTATGTAAGAAGAATGTGGTTGGGAAATTCCAAAATTACCCTTACTAATTTTTTTTTTTTTTTAATTCTTTTTTTTTTTTTGGGAAATATGAGTGTGGATTAAGGAATACAAAATATCAAGTTGGTTGGACTTTGTCAAAACGCGCACCACACCACATCGCAAAGGTGTTAAGCAAGTCTTTTCAGTTTTGACCTTGTGAACTCATGCCACGTTGACTTCTCTTATTTATACTTATTACTTACACATTTATCAATACATTGTCAACCACTAATTATCATCTTAAATGGATAATCAGGTCCACCCTCCTCCAAATTCGGTCTTTGCTAATTTTGATTTATTTCATATCAAAATCGATTGAGTTAACTTTAATTTTGTTAATTATTCCATAAATCAGATGACATGTGTACATTGAACTGAACGAGCATTGTGCGACGAACTTGACCTGAAAAATACTGATCGAACTTAATCTGAAAAATGCGACCAACTAGATCAACATTGCGTCCAGTTTCTTAAAAGAATGTTCCCTTATCTTTGTGGATTATCCCATTACATAATAGTCCTTTGAAATTTAAATATATTTAATTTTGTTTTACTACTCTTCCCCCACCCAAAAATACATTTATGCCAAAGAAACTTTCTTTCTAGAAACAATAATGATATATAACAATTACTAGTTCAATGTATTTAGGACCCCCCAACTAAACATAATGGATGATGTGATCTAGTGGATAATATATAAACCTATGTTCAATTTAATGAAAGAAGAATAAAAGTATCAATTAAATTTAAATTATTATTATATCCCCTCAAAATCTTATATTCAACAAATTGTGTATGGTTCAATAATTACAAACGAGTAACGGACTGCAAAATAATTAGTGATCAGAAATAAAATATGGTTTTGTGGAATGAATGATGGCCAGCCAGCCAGACATGTGCCTAATTTAGCTCAACAAGGTACAGAAAAATCAATTTAATTTTTTCTTAATTTTTGTGGTTTGCTTTTCGCAAGTTCTAAAGTGAGGTCTAATATGATTGCCGATTAACGGCTCTTGGATTATCAGATATTAAATAAATAAATAATATAATAAAATGGGCCCCACTTACGGTCATCAAAACAAACGGAACCACGCGCTCTCACCGCCTCGGCCCAAACGAGCGGCCCAGATTATCTGGGCCCACATCCCTTGTTTCTCCACTGTTTAGGAATTTCCGGTTTATTTGTTGAGAAATTTATCCGAATAAATTCTGGATAAATATTTTATTTTCAAGCAGCTATATAAATTCAGATAATAAAAATTATTACACAGAAAGAAGGTAGTCACACAAATTGTGTACATACATTAGATTTCTCAATTTGACTAGTCAATTTACAATACTAACCATATAGATATAGCTAATCAAGATAAATTATTACAAACAGACCTTTGTTAATAATAATGCATCAATAATAGTGACCGGTTAAGAACAAACACTAGATATTCAATTTTAGTATGTAACTAGTAATTCACCCGTGCGATGCACGAGATCAATTTTTTCAAAAAAAATATTTTGGATAAAATAAAACGAACGAAAACTTTGAACAGTTGACATACATGTAAATAATACAAAATATTCATTTGTTTGTGATTTACCTTCATATTCGCTGAAAATCTTTTGTCACACAACATTGCTCGTAATTTTAGTTATATCGCCCGATTCTGAGTTGATAATTATTTTTTATCTCAAATCTACTTTTATCTCTGGACATTGCGGCGTACAATTGCCTATCCACCCTAATATTAACACTAATATTCCACTAACAACTACTACTACTAATACTAAAACCAACATTGATAATACTAATACCAATACTAATATTAATACTAAAATCAACACTAATAATACTAATATTAATACTAATTTTAATATTAATACGATGATTAATACTAATAGTCTAATACTAATATTAATATCAACACTAATATTAATAATAATACGCCACTTCTAATATGAATATTTAATGTTTAAACTAATAAGCCAATACTAATAAGAAAACTAATACTAATACTAATGCTAATGCTAATGTTAATGCTAATAGGCCAAGACTAATATGAATTTGAATACTAATAATAATACTAATAATGATAATAATATTGATATTGGTATTGATACCAAGGTTGTAAAAATCGGTAATCGGGTCCGAGTCGGTCAGGCACCGACTCACGATTAATCGGTGCGGCGGTGATTAATCGGTGATAAATCGGAAATAAATCGGTTTTTAAAATTTAATATAATATATTTATAGATATTATTTATAAATACTCAAAACATAGATAAAAAAAATTTAAACATAGTTATATCTCGATCATGTATATATTCTAATAACCTAATAAAAGTTTAATAATAATAAGATCATAATACATAAATATCCTTATAAAATATAAATAAAAAGGCAATTTTTTTTGAATTTACATACATTCTTGGCATACATCATTAGTTCTTTAACAATAATAATTAACATAAACAAAATAAAGCATAAACTCATTTTTTTTTATTAAAATCCCAACTTTTATTTTGATTTATAAAAATTAAAAAAAAAAAAAAAAAAAAAAAAAAAAACCGATTTTTGCGCGGTTTTTTGCTGATTTTTGCCACCGAAGTTTGACCCGCCTTAAAGGTTTGACCGCCTCGGACCGCCTCGGACCGCCTCAAACCGCCTCACAGGCAAAAAACCGATTTTTCAAACCTTTACACTAAAATCGTAAAGGTTTTGGACCGCCTCCGCCTCGGCGACCGGTTAATCGGCCGCCTCGGCCGATTTTTAGAACACTGATTGATACTGATACTGATATTAATTTGATACGAATATTAATACACATACTGATACACATACACATATTGATACTGATACCGATACCGATACCGATACTGATAATAATATTATTATTAATACTTATACCAATACTAATACCGATACTAATATTCATACCAATATTCATACCAATAATCATACCAATACTCATACCAATACTAATATAGATATAGATATTGATACATATATTGATACTGATATGGATACTCATACTCATACTCATACTGATGTTGTTATTGATAAATACTAATACTGATAGTGATACTGCTACTAATATTGATACTAATACTGATACTGATATTGATACTGATACTCATACTCATACTAATACTAATACTAATACTAATACTAATACTAATACTAATACTAATACTAATACTAATACTAATATAACTAATACTAATACTAATATTGATACTGATATTGATATTGATATTGATATTGATATTGATATTGATATTGATATTAATACTTATACTGATAGTGATATTGATATTGATACTATTGATGATACTGCTACTGATATTATACTGATACTTATACTGATATTAATACTGATACGAATACTGATACTGATATTTATACCCATACTTATACTCGTACTCATACTCATACTCATACTCATACTCATACTCATACTCATACTCATACTTATACTCATACTCATACTCATACTCATACTCATACTCATACTCATACTCATACTCATATTCATACTCATACTCATGCATACTCATACTCATAGTGATATTGATACTGTTATTAATACTGATACTAATATTGATATTGATATTGATATTAATACTAATACTAATACTAATACTAATACTAATACTAATACTAATACTAATACTAATACTAATACTAATACTAATACTAATACTAATACTAATACTAATACTAATACTAATACTAATACTAATACTAATACTAATACTAATACTAATACTAAAACTAATAATAATATTAATACTAATACTAATATTAATACTAATACTACTACTAATACTAATATTAATACTCATACTCACAGAGATCTTCCTCAAATTTCAGTTTGCAATCTCAACAAATCCGTAATCGAGACCTACTTCATAAAAATCAATCTCGTAATATTGTACGTCGATTTCTTTTCATTGGAATATCAAACCATTTTGTTTTAGGGAAAGAGATAATTTCTCTAAAAATTTTTTAATGATCCAAAGAATACAAACACATAATGTCCTCGTTGGATTGACAACATCGATTTTCACATATGTATATTTTACTATATATTTCACACATTATTTTTAATGTGTTTTTTTCCTTCCCTGATCAATGTAGAATGCTATATAATTTATATATTTCTCTAGTTAGTATAGGTTTTTCTGCAAAAACATTACTTCTAAATCCTAATATGCTTGCATAAATAATTATTCCTATTTCAAAACATACAAACTCAAATATTGTCACAAATACATCTAGGGTGAATCTAATATCATATATGTACATAAAGATTCAAAAGATTAACAGCAAAAAAAAAAATTATGAACGTACAAACTAATAATATTTTACATAAATATTAAAAAATGATAAAAATAAAAGAATTATTACGATACGTACAAATTAATATTGTAACATAAAAATATAAACACTAAAGAAGATTTATTTAAATATATTCAGCAAATTATATAAGAATCTCTATTACAAATAACGAAATACATACATGAGTTACTTTAGTATTTTTTTATTACATTATCACCTTCATTAAACTCAACTTCTTCATCGAAACTAAACTTACAATTATTGAATGTATAATCAAAGATGGAAAACCAGAAGTAAAAGTTTTTAAAACCCATCACTACAACACATATCGTCATTCATAGCGTTTCAGAAACGCTATTATCGGCTACCATAGCGCTTTTACAAACGCTATGTCCGCCGGAGCTATAATAGGTCATAGTCCTATTATAGCGTTTTGCAAACGCTATAGTATGTTTGCCAACTATAGCGTTGATTATGTGCTATTGTATAGTTTTGAACAGCAGCAAAAACACGCTATTGTAAATTATGATAACATCTTTTTCTCGCTATTATTGTTCTTCTACATCATTTTTAAAATGCTATTGTAGATTAAAGAAAATCCTTTTTTATTGCTATTATTTTCTAATATAGCATTTTAAAGTGCTATATTAGTCTTTTAATGCTCGTCCCCATGTTTTTCTTTCAATAACTATCATCTAGAAGAAAATTATCAAACACATGAAACAAAATTATATTAAAAATCAACAATTTTTATTAATATCGATCAAATTTATACAAAAAACACATAAATTGTCTACTTGAAGTCATACTACTATAATACACAGTAAATAAAATACATGCGATAATATCACGAAAAAAATCTAATGGATCTCAATGAATAACTTGCGACTACATGAAGCCATTTCTTCTGAAATTATATCCATTATTGTTCTACAATTCTGTTTTACAATTTTTGACCTGTTAAAAAAAGAAGAAAACATAAGTTAGTAAGGAATAACAGTAGTAATATATTGGAAAAGGAATTACAATAAATTTCTAAGTCGCACTAGTTCTAACGTATAATTACTATGTCTGCTAGTCATGCCAGTTTAGTCTTGCCAATTTAATCTTATACAAGCCTAATGTATGATAAAAAGAACTTCACAACTTGTAAGAACATAGATAAGATAATGTACAAATTAACTGGAATCAAGGATTACAACACTCCAGCTCCACATATATATTTATGGATTACTAAGTAAATTCAATCAAATTCTCACACTCATTAAAATAATCAAACAAGATCCTTTGAAAATAAGAATTTTCAACTTCAATAATATAAAATATGAGGCATTGACATTTCTATCACTGTATATATAACCTTTAAAAAGTTCATTAATATCATTATACAATCTAAGAGATCAACCACATACTGTATAGATGAGAATGCAACTTTGGCCATCTCACTTCCAACTGCACCACCATATACATTTACAACATCCCAATAACTAGATACATAGATTAAAATTATGAGTTATTTAGAATCACTGTCAAATAAGGCGAATTCATGAAGGCATATATATACCAACTAACCTACTACTTCCATTCTGATGAAAGAAAAAAGTACCTGACCTTATGAAAAAAGAAGCAATATCAAATCAATGATCATCAACATGCATTTGTGTTGCCCAATACCTGTTAAGAATTATGATAAAGCAAAATAAATTGAAATTGAAGGTGTTCAATATCAGTTGAATCTATAGAGCAAAGATAAAATGCATTTTCTAACTTACAGTATATAAAAGCAAATAAAAACAATAACTTAACATAATAAAGATGTGATGACCATACAATAATAATAAATTTAAAGGTATTACAGGCACCCATTAGTCATATAAATACAAGGGAATATGCATTACAAAAATTATAAGATGTAACTCTCTTTTTCACACTACTATTATTTTTACCCACAATTAAATTTCACACACAGAGTACACATTAACTAATGCTTATATGTTTCACTCATGTCCAACCCTCAAAAACACGAAACAGAATGAAATAAATAAAAATGGATTAAACTATATAAATAAGTCTATGAATACATATTGCAACTTGAGAATAACAAACCATATATAAATAAGATTAAACTATTTTAAAACTAGAATAACGAACAAGAATAATTTAATGTAAAATTAAGGAGATAGGAAGTTTACAAATTGAGGAGTTTCTTGGAGGGTTGTGGAAGAACAGTAGGCAGTTGGACACATCAATTTGCTCCAAACGACTTCTACCTGGCTAATCTCCATCACTGATTCCTGATTTCTCTAGCAAAAAACTGATATTGTACAACGGGCTTATTGTGACCATCGCCATGAAAGTTTGACCGGACCTCTTGTTGAGGGGAGTTGACCAGACCAAGACTCCCCATTGGTCAACCTCTCCATGATTGCTAGAGCTGAAAGATGGTGTTCTTCGCTGAAGATGAGTTTAACGTCTTTTTGTCTGACTACTTCGTGGTCTTTATATTCGTATTCCAGCCGCACGATTCCTGTAATACAAATAATCTTCAAAAATGCACAGAGAAATTCTCTATCCCAATTGCCCTAATCCAAAATTAAACTATACTTAAACATAATTGCAGTAACCTCGCCCAAATTTGTTGTGTTCAAAACCCTAAAAACGACGAATTAAAAGAATGAATTAACTATTGAAGCTAGAAATTTTTCCATTGATTGATAAATGAATACACATACCAACAAGTGATCTCCCAGGAGCGAGTTCTGCTGCAGACGTGAACAGCAAGACCCATGTACTCCAGCACGTTTTTGTACGGACTCCCTGAGAAATAGGCCCCGGGGAGAAACCCCCAGTCGGGAAATGACGTCACGTTGCCGGAATCAGAAGCCGGCCCCTTCTTCGTGGTCTCCTCTTGCAGGACGACTTCGAATTGCTGCCGGAGTTTCTACTGGCTTGCCTCGAGGCTCTGGAACCGATCCAGCAGGACGGGGTACAGTCCCACCCGCGACTCATCTCCTCCTCCGCCGCCGCCGCCGTCGTCTTCCATGGTGGTGGAAGCGAGAAGTGGATATAGGTCATTGGCGTGCAGTTGGGGGTTTTGGGGGTGAGGGTTTCTTGTAGGTGGGAAAACTAGCAGATCTTTGCCTGCATTTAGCAAAGCAGGCAAATTAAATAAATAAAGGGAGAAACAGAGATTGAGAGACCCTAACTATCTCTAGAAAAGAGAGAAATGGCGAGATGGCACATCGGCAAATTCGACACAAGGGAGACGAGGGTTTAGAAAGAGAGGATTTTGTGGCGCCGATAAGAGAGATATTTGCCAATTGATATTATAAGAAACGGCGAGGAAATTGAATTATTTTCCCCAAAATATGTTCTATTTTCACGGCCTACTAAATATTGTATATTACTATAGCGTTTTTTCATTCCAATTGCAAATTATTGAAATTACCGAAAATGAGTAATAGCATTTATGGTAAAAGCGCTATAAAAATGTGCTATGAAAAATCAATTTTCTTGTAGTGCATCCATATAATATATCTAAATCATATATTTGTATTCTACGCAACGCCACAATGCTTCTCCCTTGCGGACGTCGCCGCATATAGCACACACGATGTTATCCATGGATCTGAAAATTAAAAGGAAAGCAAAACAATGATTTGTTAGATTATTATACATACGCATACATAATAAACGTATAACGTAATAAACACTTGGCGATAAATAAAATGCTTCAAAGCGAGCATGCACATCGCACAATACTGATCGCATTATGAAATTACAAAACATAAATATGAAGAAAAAAAAGTTTTAAGGTGAGGACCTTGGTTTAGCATGATCATAACAAAACGTGTTGAGAAAGAATGAGATAAATGATCAGTTTGTGTTGATGGTCTTTATACTTCATTTTCACATACTAAATAAGTTAATAAAATAACTTTAAGCAAACAATATATTTTATTATTTTTTGTGTTACTCGGTTAGAACAAATCAAACAAATTCAAACAATTAGAATTAATAAGAATCCGAAATTATTGAGATGCATAATATAAATGCGATTGTTAGGGGTTACTAAAAAAATTATTCAAATCACATGTATTGATTTGATAATAACATTAAATAGTAATGAATTAATCAGAATCAGAAATAACATAACCAAGGAAACATAACAAAAGTAACCAATTTTAATATAACATGGCTTTTAAAATATTACCACTTTTACGTGTTTATTAGGTATAAAATATTATGCTCATAATTTATTTAGCATAATACACACATTGATTTGATACAATAATAAATAGAAACCTAAATAATATCAATTTGTATATAACAAAGACAAACATAACAAAAAATAAATAAACAAATAAAATCAGTGATCAATCATATCCTTAAAATTCATACTTTAAATAAGAATATCAAACAAATGAAATCAAGTCATTAATCTTATCCTTAAAATCAATACTTTTAATAAGAATATCAAACAAATCAAGTCAAATTATTATTTCATGCTAATGTAAGACATTATTTTTTTCTTCTCTAAAGTATAAGTTGATATGCAAAATAATCATTACAAATACTTATGTTACAACATTATCGAAAATACAAAAAAAAATCATAATGAAAAATGCTAGGAAAATTAAATAAATAAAGTAATTTATATAATAAAAAATTAAAATAATTAATTCGTAATAAATGTAATAAAAAATAAAAATCTAGTTAATAATGCGTTTTATTACTTCATTAAATATTTAATGGAATAATATTGAAATATGTTACTTATATATACCATTTATTAAATTATTTATGACAATTTAAATATATTTCATTCCATTAATTGACATATTACTATTCAATTAATATATTATAATTTCCTAAGATTGAGTATATAAAAAAGACAACTCGATACAATATTTTATTCCATTAATTGACATATTACCATTCCATTAATATAATAATGCATTAATAAACTAAATTAATGTACAATTATAAAACAATATAATTACTATATAATGAATTAGTGATAATATATTAGCACTCAACATTTCAATGTAGTTAAGTGAAACAAATCAAGAAAAAAAGACGAAAACAATAAGTTTCCAAAAACAAAAACGACAGATGATCCAACTTTACACGAATTAAAAAATGAAATATATAAAATTTTAAATAGCGAAATTGCATATATAACCATATACTAAATGAGCTTGATGAAACAATATTAAAAATAATTACAGACATATATAAAGAATAGAAAATTGATAATTGCATATAATGTTTTACATTTATCACTTCGATAACGGTCTTTTAAGGATTGAAAAAAATGAGTATTTTTTCTCGCACAATTCATATGAGATTCACGAAATTCTTTCTATTCCTTTGACGCAACCAATGTCGTCACACATAGCCCATATGTCGATATTATCCATAATATCTACAAAAATAACATAAACAAACAACAAATAACATGTTAGACTAAATACATGTATATGTGTAAATAACCATTAGACACATACATTATATCAAAATAATGAAATAAAGAACATGTAAAACTATGAATATATTAACAACAAAAAAATGCAATATTTCCTCTTTGCAGCCATTTCGGGCTGACCTATTTTTTTTATTTTTATGCGAGTGTAAAATTCGGGTGGAGAGTATGAGTGAGTGAAATGGATTGGAATGAGGGGTATTTATACTTGAATTTTATATAATAAAAAAATAAATAGTAAGTTCTTATGGAAATACACATTTAATGTTATAATCTTACCAATTATTTGATTAGATATTTTCCATGAATTAACCATATGAATCTTACCAATTATTTGATTAGATATTTTCCATGAATTAACCATATGAATCAAAACCAATCAACTTAAATAGGTAAGAAATCAAATTATATGACATAAAATTGGGGAATAATTGATAATTTATAGTAAAAAAATATTTGAAATTCAAAATTTGGAATACAAAAATTTTAATTTCAAATTTTAAATGTTGTTTAGTTATTAATATTTATAAAATTAAATTAATACATATACATTAAGTTGGCAAAATATTTAAACAAAAAAAAATCCATGTATAGTGATTAATAATTATTAATGATTTGTAAAAATAATAATTATTAGTATTATTATTATTATTATTTTCGAATATTATTATTAAAAAAACTAAATTCCAAAATATATATCATAAAAAATGAGTGTTCTATTTAAAAAAAAAAAAGACATTCGAAAAATATATTTCGGAGAATTAAATTAAAAATGTGAGATAAAAACAATTAATCAACCGTGTATAGATAATTAAATATAATAATAATTATTTCGCTATAAAAAAATAGTGTGTAAAATATGATATAAAAAATCGAATATTCGTTAAAAATTGAGTGTTCTGAATTTAAAAAAAAAAAAGAATAGACGAAAAATATAGTTCAAAAAATTAAAACTATAAAAAATATAATATTTTTAGAAATGATAGGAAATTAAATTCCTGAAATATTATATGTAAATATGTGGTAATTATTAAATGATTGTGTAAATGTGAAATAGGAAAGAACTTAAAGACATACCTAAATAAAAATGACACATAATCAATTGAAGAATCCACCTCATCAATTGAACTCCAACTAAGCAATTTTGACAAATGACATCATCATTTGCCACATGTCAATCATTGAGGGCATAGATTCTCTTTTTATATTATATATAGATATTTTGTTTTGCACGCGTGTGATATTTATTTTCATAATTTAGGCTTTGCTGGCATTTAGTGCTTATCCCTTTTCTTTCTTCTTATCGCATATTCCCTTTCATTATTTTCTCTCTCTACAATCAATAGGGTAATTAGGAGTTTAGGGAATGGGGGGTGGTCTAATATAATACGGTGTGGGTGCACTACACCTCTTATCCAACCCCAAAGGTTGACTATATATGACACTACATTTTTTATACTTATCGTGCTCCATCTTTTTTCCCTTAAACAACAGAATGGATCAGTATTGTAGGGCTGTTTTATGATTATTAAGTTCAAATGGTTTATTAATAATGAGGGTTTACATTGTATTTAATTTTCAAGATTCAGATTTACTTACACGTGCGAGCGAAATTCAGACGAATACAATCTGAGTTGGCTCTTTCGATTTTTTCGGAAGTGAATTTAATTTCATTATTGTGCCTAATGGGTCGCGTTGTAGTTGCTCTTAATTGCCTTAGACGAGCTCGTTGTTGGTTGGAAAATTACTTTTAAGGGTCAAAGTCAAATTGATGGCTCAATATGTGTCTTGAATGTTGGAAATGGGCAACTAATATAGCAATTGATTTGAACCTAAAAAAGGTAGACACAATTAACAAACTCCGTTCCATGAGGCATGTTTGGTGGGGCCTACTAACCAGCCCAATTATTAGTGATAAACAGATTTCAGCCCTCCCGCAGCAAGCTCGAGGATTCAGCCCACCCAGCCCAGCAATATAATTCCATGGGCTGGGCATTAGTTTTACTACGTGAGCTGGGCTGCCCCGTGGCCCGTAACGCCATACCTGGCCCGCCATTGCCCCAAATATCTTTTCTCACCAATTCAAATGGTCCAAATAAGTTATACTTTTACGAGTTTTTTTAATTTCTACTAATAAAATATCAAAATATACTTTAATAAATATGTATCTTACTTATATAATTTTATAATCTATAAACTTATTCTATATAATTATATGATTTTTTTACTTGGGCCTGTCGGACCGGCAAATTACTGGTAAATAGGACGAACCGAATCGAGATTTTGGCGCGTACCAAATATCGAACCATAATTTTCCAATAAAATTGTGCCACGTAGAATAAGTATGTAGCTATTAAAAGTACGATCCCAGTATTATAAATAAAATTACGTAAAACATATTTTAATTTAACTTCAAACTCTAGGATTATATATAATTAAAATAGTCTACCATCTTCTCAAACAAAAAGAAAAAGAAACAGAGAAACAACAGTCTACAGTCTACCAAAGCACGATCAATATAATCAACAACGTAACACAGCTTTGGATTATATATATATATATATATATATATATGTGCACATGCACAGTGCAGCTAAATAAACACTAAACACTTAACATTAATAAAAGTTTTAATGATTACTACTATATATATATATATAACATAAACACACACGAATTTAGTAATTAATAGATTTAGATTAAATGATCCAATGCGGAACTTTTGCCTTGATAGCTTTTTCCTTAATGGTATCCAAACTAGGCTTCCACCCTTTCCCTGATATTTGCCTGCTCAAAAACTCCGGCCTCTCGCCGGCCTCCAAAATATCCATAAAGTAGTCTCCGCCGCCGCCTTTCATCCCCTCCTCCTCCACTTTCCGGCAGCTGCCGTCACCCAAGCACTTCCTCTTCTTCTCGTCCACCAAAACGCCTGCCACCGCGGGACAAATCCTGACGAAGAGCGGGAGAAACCCGGTGTAGGACAAAAGGGGTTTCGATTTCAAGAAAGAGTTGGTTTTCGTCAGAAGCTTGTGTGCTTCTTCAGACGACAACGGGCTCGGCTTGCCCCTTCTTACCGGGAGCATGATATAGAGCTTGTTCGCTTCGAGCTTTTCATCCGCCGGCAACGGCGTCGGTTTCTTCCCTTTCACGACCGGCTGGAATTCAACCACCACCTCCTGCGGGTGCTCCAGCATGAGCTCTGCCACCGTGAGGGGGCTGTCGTACGTGAAAACCGCGCCGTTCGAGAGGATGACCTCTCCGGTGGCGGCAGCGGCGGAGAGGCGGCGGGGGGCAGAATTCCCCATCTGTGTGCGGTGGTGGTGGGGAAGATTGAGAAAGGTATATGAAGTAGGGAAGATTTTAATGCTAGGAAAAAAGGAGGTTTAATGAGATGAATAATGGGAGGGGGATGAGTAAAAGCATGCGTTTTATTGCATTATATATAATATATACAAATATTATTAACTGATTAAAAAAAATATAAATAATATTAAGAGACAAGTGTAAGTGTTTGTTAAACCGCTCCAGCACTTGGGATTGGATATAATGGTGGACTTGGTTATATGGTCCCTTTGTCCTTATTAATATAAAGTTTATATATTGGCTCTAATTTTGATTTATTCCAAGTCACTGTAGTTCATTTTAAATTCATTTGATTTTATTACTATTGTTATTATTATTATTAGAATGTGAGATGAGATCAACAAGTGCTACTAATAAAATGTAACTGTTGAATGTGAAATAGCAATAGAATCGTAGTATATAATATTTCCCAAAAGATTAGTTAAATGTAAAATGAAGGAATGTGTACTTGGTCATACCTAACAAGCTAGATTAGTCAATTGGAAGAGGAACCGTTCAACTGTATTAGATTTCAACTAATGTGATCTCATCTCAAAGTAGGGATGTCAATTCGTCCTGCCCCGATCCATCCCCATCCCACCCGATCAAAGAAAACTTATAATTGCATAAAACATTTAAATAGCAAATAATACCCACATAATCAACATCACATTGCAATGTTTTTTCTCAACTTCTTTTCTATGTCTATAGAACTAAAAGGATAACCTTTCAAATAAAACAGGGAGAGGAAATCGTATTTTACCCGACACTTTAATATGGAAATAAAAAAGATCAAGATTGCGCATCTGAATTACGCTGCGAAAAAACAGCCAGCTTATTATACCAAGAAAGAATTCTAGGACAACTAAATAAGAAAATTGATTGGAAACAAAATCATTATTTCTACCCAAAAAAAAAAAGAAAAAGAAAAGTTCAATTGAGGAATACTGGAGTTGGCCACCAAATTTCAGATAATCTTTTTTACAGAAGACTGATTAAAAAACTTCCACTTACCTTACAAACTCAAATCACAAGTCATACACATATCTTTAAACAACTAACAAACCGAATTCAACCTGAAATTCCTTTTACTGCTGTTTCTTCCCTTCATCGTCGAGCAACAAAGGGGCATAATGTCGGTCCACATTTTAAACAGTGTTGAAGAGATACTTCTACTTGATATATTGAGAGACCCACTTGAAGCCGTCACCATAGCCCATTTTACGAACAATGCTGCACATGAATACCTCGAGCGGGCGAACGTTGGAGTCAGCAAGATTGACCTTTCCTTTGCCAGTTGTTACTCCGCTCAGGCCAAGGTGGTAGCGCAATTCATCTTCCGAGGCGGCGTATGGTATGTCGATCTTGTTTCCCAATATGAGAAACGGGACATCTGCAAGTGCCTCGTCAGAGAGGAGTGCGTCTAATTCCTTCTTGGATTCCGCAAAACGCTCCTTGTCATAAGCATCCACCAGGTACACTACAGCATCAACCTGTAGAGCAGAAAATTTCACAAGGACATGATGAATATTAACATGTAGGTATCCATTTAGGCCTCGTTTGGGAATTAGGATAGGACTCGATAAACAATCTATGAGGTTTGTCACATGTTTGGAATGATATTTAGTCTAAACTCAACCCTCTATTATTACACGATCCTATGAAAGAGTGTTTCCAATACAAAGATTGTATAATTTTGAATATCAAGCAGAAGATAATCACATATTACATTACCATGGACAATTCATGAACATGTAATCCTAATAAAATTAACAAATCTTATCAATTGCATCAACATTCCCAAATGAGGCCTTAAAAATGACTAGACATAAAAGTTCACATTGTACTTCACATTGCAATTCAGTATGTATCTAATGGAAAAGAGAACTCAGAACTGCATCCCGATCATTGAGCAAATACCTGGAAATAGCCACATGTCGTGCTTCTTGACATATATGTTTCAAAGCAGCTACTGATGTTAGGATTTTATAGTAACTTAAGAACTAAATAGTGAAGAATGGTTAAAACTCCTTGAAACGAAAGAGAGATATTTATGACTGATACAATATCATAAAATACTCAAATGTATCCATGCCTAGCTGCATCTCACAAACCACTTCTGTTTTCACTATGTTTGTATCAATGATAGGTTTTGCTCTCTATGTGAGGTGGGATGAGGATGTTTCACAAAAGAAAAACAAAAAAATGCAATTCTGGAGTTGTGGTACGTCCTATAAAGACGATGAAGCAAAACTAGAGATATGTATACTTATTGTGATCAAAGCAAATACATGTGCAACTATTTAAAAAAAAAAAAATGTTTAATATATGCAATTGTGATTATCTCAGACTGCCACACACATCAGACTGAAAACTAAAAACAATAGTGGAACACAGGCAAGTTTTTCCTTCTGCGATTGTCTTAAAGCAGAACTGGTTAAAAATGATACTTATGGCATCCCCCTTACGTGTAGTAATCATCCACTATTGACTAATCTACTATTGATTCTTCGATTAAGGAGAAGCAAGTTCATCCACCAACATGATAGAAAACCAAACAGAAATCAAAATGATACTACAACCTCAAATTGCAGATATAATGTCAGGCACCGCTTTTTACGTTTTCCAAGGTGACAAATGCCATCACCCAGAACCACAACACAAATACCAAATGCTCAAGCCTTTCGAACTAAACAAACACTTGCAAAATTATTCGAAACAAAGCCATAACCCAACCTTAGCTTTTCTTCCTCACACCATACTATCATGAATTGTAGTTACAGACATACAATAACACAGGATCATCAAAAACACAATTAGAGACACAGATGTACATGGAAAATACAAAATCAAATATACCTTGGCATAATAATCCTTCCAAACTCTACGGGCGATCTGATGCCCTCCTAAATCGAAAGCCTTAAACTTGATTTGTCCGATGCTCAGCTCTTCCGAGGTCGGATATTGTGTCGGCTGATGCTGGACTAATCTCTGCATCAAAATCAAAATCAAAAATCAAAAATCAAAAATAAAAAATCAAAGGCGATTAATCAACGGAGATCCACATATTGCAGCAAAAATACAAATCAATTCTCGAATTAAAAAAAAAAAAAACAAAACCTCGTCCTTGAGCATGTGAAGGAGCGTAGTTTTGCCGGCGTTATCGAGGCCAAGGAACAAGATCTTAGCCTCTTTCTGCCACAAACCAAGAGATGCCAACACACCGTAAAACCAATCCAACAGAAACATTTTCGTTAGATCGAATTCTGATTGTAATTCCGGTAGATCTGCTCTCTCTACTTTCTCCTTTGATAATTTCTCTTTTTTTTTTTTTCCCTTCACTGGTCCGTGGAGAGGGGAGAATTTGGTGGAGGAGTGAAAGCTACGTGGGTCGAATTGCTAATTGCGTTGATTTTGTGGTTCACGTGTCCCTTTTGTTTTCAGATTCCTTTTTTCTTTTTTTGTTTTTTTACAAACATTAAATGGAAAATGGTTGAAAATTTATAAATAAATTAATTAAAAAAAACATAAATCTTTCATAAAAAAATTGTTTTATATAAATATATTTGGTAACAAAAAAAATAATTAATGAATATGTTTTTATTGGGCCTGAATTTTATTAAGATTGAAAGCCTATGTACAAAAGTCCGTATAAATATTGAGCCCAATATAACAGTCCAACTGATACCAATAAATTATCGTGGGCCCCACCAGCCCAATAAACTAAAAATGTTAAATTGCACCAAAACAAGTGGCTCTCTTGGATTGAGCGCTACCCGTGATAATCTGACTTTTGTGTTTGGTCGCATCGATTTCTACACTCATACTCTCTCAAATAAAAAAATAAAAATATAATGTTCCAAATTTCAATTTTTTTAATCAACAATATCTAATTAGAAAATTTTAAGATTAATTGGTCGAAAACTGCAGATTAAAAATATAACTGTGTAAAATAATTTATTTTGTTGAAGAGTAGGAGAATGGTACTATGGTAGGTAAAGCCTTCGTGAAAAAAAGTTAGGTAAAGCAATTGGGGAGATACATTTTTTTTTTTAAATTTTTACTGAAATTAAAAAAAAAAAAATCCAATTATATAAACACTATAAAGTCGTGATGATGCACGACAACTATATTATATCTTATGAATAAAAAATATTAGTAGCTCATGATCTGATGAAAGTTTTCAATTTCCAATTAGACAGTAAATATGTAGGTGGGAAGATATATGCGACAGACTTATCAAATAAATAAATAAATAAATATATAAGGAGTAGATATGTGACAGGCTGAGTTTTAAAAGCAAACATTGGCTTTTTTTTTTGATAAGAAAGCAAACATTGGCTTATCTCTACGTATTTATATTACAATTATATGCAGTTACATTATCAGAGCCTGATTTAATATTATTACAATTATACGTACACTTCCATCATGTTTCCATTTATAACAATATTTGCCACCACATGAGCCAATGAGTTACCGCCACGTGTCCATGCTTAATTGCATCAACTTGGATATATCTTGACAGGCGGATCCCAGCATATCTCCCCAGAAAAGAATAATTTTTAAGACAGTGTCACTGTTATATGCAAAGGCTGTAGCTAACAGAGGTAGCAAGCATTGTTTTGCACAATCTATCTCTGATTAATTCTATCATGTAATATACTTGCTCAATTTATAAATTAATACTATTTTTGTAAAAACAATTTACTCCAACTCTCTTATTTACATTTAAAGTTTAAACCCGGTTTTATTTGATAATTAACGTTGTTGAAGAAACAGAGTATTATTATGTAAGAAATATTTTTACTGTTGTTATCCAGACTCACTCGCAACTTGCATTTTTCAACTCCCCAAAAGCAACATCTTTCACTAGGTAAAATTTGTGCCTATACTTTTTATCCTTTACTTGCAACTTGCATTTAATTTTAAATTGAGCCCAAAAACCCAAGAGATCCATACCTTCAAACAGTTGGTAAAACAAATTGTGTATGGACATCCATTTTCCAAAGCTGTTCTACACTTATATTATTACATCATCATTCATCAACCCAACAAATTAAATAAATAATTAATCACACCTACATTTTTTATATTATATCTATATCTATGTGTGTGTGTATATATACCCCACTTCAGTCTCATAGTACTCCTTAAGCTTGTATACTAACTACATTGGTCGTTTCTTCGAAAAATGGGGACAACGGCCAATTTTTCCTTTACATTTCTCTTGTTCCTATTGGCTATTTTTGCCACGTCAGCGGAGGCGAGGAAGTCATTCGCCTGCGATCCCAAAAATCCAGCCACCAAAACGCTGCCGTTTTGTCGAACTAATTTACGCACAGAAGATAGGGTTAGGGATTTGATCCGCCGTTTGACGTTGCAGGAGAAGGTTAAGCTCCTAGTCAACAATGCCGCCGCCGTGCCGCGGCTGGGGATCGTGGAGTACGAGTGGTGGTCGGAGGCGCTTCACGGCGTTTCCAACGTCGGTCCGGGGACTAAATTCGGCGGCGAGTTTCCCGGCGCCACCAGCTTCCCGCAGGTCATCACCACCGCCGCCTCTTTCAACGCCTCCTTGTGGGAGGAGATCGGCAAAGTAAGATCACTAGCATTAATTCATTGCCTTCACTTTAAATTAATTAAAATTTCCTTAAATCAGAAGCGAATCGAAGATAGAATTTGCTTTTCAAAAAGAAAACTATATATCATTGAATTTATTTATAATGATTCCCTCTTTGGGAATTTGGTAATAATAAAAAGGTTGCATTATTTTAATAGAAAAATAATAAATAAATAAAAAGTAACAGGGGATAAGATACTCTAATTAATTAAAGGTTAAAAGCGCGAAACAAACTTTTGCATGGTGGAAAATCAATCATATGCTATGTTGCTATTTGTTAATGTGTGGGCCCTACCACAGCGATAAAAGTGGGGCCAGTATAATAAAATTGTGGCACGATTTTCAACAGGTCGTTTCAGACGAGGCTCGAGCAATGTACAATGGCGGAATGGGGGGTTTGACATATTGGAGCCCTAACGTGAACATATTCCGTGACCCACGGTGGGGGCGGGGGCAGGAAACTCCGGGAGAAGATCCGATGGTCGCCGGCGAATACGCCGCCAGATATGTCAGAGGTTTACAAGGCACAGACGGCGGCGACCGGCTGAAGGTGGCGGCGTGTTGCAAGCACTACACGGCGTACGATCTCGATAACTGGAGTGGGGTCGATAGATTCCACTTTAATGCTAAGGTATTGAAACGGAGTCTAGTAACGAGTTTTAAACTGCCGGCCTGTTTAAAATATTAAAGCCCAACTAGTAAGGCCCGTTTATTTTTATTGAATTAAAAATTAAAAAAAAATGTTAATTAATTACCAAAAATGCAGGTAAGCAAGCAAGACATTGAAGATACATTTGATATACCGTTTAGAAGTTGTGTAATGGAAGGCAAAGTTGCAAGTGTGATGTGTTCGTACAACCAAGTCAACGGCATTCCCACCTGCGCTGACCCTAAACTTCTCCGAGGCACTGTTCGAGGTGCTTGGCGTCTCAATGGGTATATATAATATATATATGTCACACTTCTCTATTAAAAAAAAAAAACAGGACATTTGATACGATGATGTAACCAACAATACTAGGTACATTGTTTCGGATTGCGACTCTGTCGGCGTGTTCTACGATAATCAGCATTACACATCAACTCCAGAAGCAGCAGCTGCTGACGCAATTAAAGCAGGTATATTTTATTTTATTACGTCATATATACATATACTAATATCTTGTTGATGAATTCATTAATGTTGTTTTGTGGTGTGTTGATTAGGATTGGATTTGGATTGTGGGCCCTTCCTCGGTGTGCACACAGAGAAGGCCATACAAGGTGGCCTGCTAAAGGAAGCAGAGATAGATAATGCATTGTTCAATACAATCACTGTCCAAATGAGACTCGGCATGTTCGATGGAGAACCGTCTGATCATCCGTACGGTAATCTCGGCCCTAAGGATGTCTGCACCGGGCCCCACCAAGAACTTGCCCTCGAAGCCGCTAGACAAGGCATTGTCTTACTCAAGAACCGCGGCCCCGCGCTTCCACTTTCTTCAAGACGACATCGTCCTATTGCCGTCATCGGTCCTAATTCTGACGTCACTCTCACCATGATAGGCAATTACGCCGGTAAGAAAATTATTAGTAAACAGAATGACGGTAAAATTGACATTTCATCATATAACATTGTGGTGTTCATCTATGACGATAGGCGTTGCTTGTGGATACACGACTCCGTTGCAAGGAATAAGAAAGTACACGAGGGCGATTCATCAGCCGGGGTGTGCTGATGTGGCATGTAGTGACGAAGCGATGTTTGGTGGGGCGGTTGAGGCGGCTAGGCAGGCGGAGGCGACTATTATGGTGATGGGGTTGGATCAATCTATTGAAGCTGAGTTTAGAGACAGGGCGGGGCTTTTGCTGCCTGGGCGGCAACAAGAGCTGATTTCTAAGGTGGCTGCCGCTTCGAAGGGTCCGGTGGTTTTGGTCCTAATGAGCGGCGGTCCGATTGATGTATCGTTTGCTGAAAATGATCCGAAAATTGGAGCTATTTTGTGGGCTGGCTATCCTGGCCAAGCTGGTGGTGCTGCTATTGCTGATGTTCTCTTTGGATCTCACAATCCAGGTTTGTTTTTAAGACATGTATTGAATTTTCGGGAACATGTGTAAAAAAGACTAAAATACCCTTACAAAAAATCGAAATCGGTAATATGTATTGGTGTGAATTAATGTAGGTGGAAAGCTTCCTATGACGTGGTATCCACAAGAATACCTCAACAACTTGCCTATGACAACAATGGATATGAGATCGAATCCATCAAGAAACTATCCGGGCAGGACTTATAGATTCTACAAAGGACCCGTCGTTTATCCGTTCGGGCACGGTATGAGCTACACGAGCTTTGCGCACGCGGTGTCCGCTGATGCTCCGACGGTGGTTTCCGTCCCGGTGGACGGGCGGCACCACCACCTCTACAACGACACCGCCTTTTCCGGCGGAGCGGTCCGGGTGACACACGCTAGGTGCAAGGGGCTGTCGCTTAGTGTGGGCATGGATGTGAAGAATACGGGCTCGAGGGACGGGTCCCACACGCTGCTCGTGTTTGCCAGCCCGCCTGGCGGGGGATGGGCTCCGCACAAACAATTGGTGGCATTTGAGAAGGTGAGGGTTGCGGCGGGAGGGCAGGAGAGGGTCGCGGTGAGGATTCATGTATGCAAGTTCTTGAGTGTGGTGGATGGAGCCGGGATTCGGCGGATTCCGATGGGAGTGCATGCGTTGCATATTGGTGGTGTTAAGCATTCTGTTTCACTTCAGGCGCATGTTCTAGGGGTCATCAAATCCTAAATTGCTCTTTTTTAATTAGTTCAATTAGGTTTGATGTTAATTTAAAAGGTCATAGAAAATTAAAGAATGGGGAATATGAGGAGTAATCCTCTCCTTAACTCTTTAGAATTTTCAATTTTCATGAAGAAATATGAAATGGAAGGAAATGTACCACATATGTGCTATTAATGTGTCCAACTTTGTGTTTGTTAAGAAACTAATAAATAATATACAATAAGTAGAGAATAAAGTAGGGAGAATATGTAATATATTATTCCATATATTCAAGTGTACAAAATACAATACATTGCACCTAATTTATAGGTGTAGAAAAGCTAGTCAAAGGTCATGAGTTACAAGACCTTAATGGTGAATAATGGTGGAGGTAATGGGGGTTTAATGGAGAGTGTAATGGTGGTCATCCATAACCTCCAAGAATTCACAATAGTGTTCAATTTTTGATCAATTTTGTTTTTAATTTGGATATTTAAATGATTTATTAAAATTAAAATAAACATATACATCCCTTGTTGGGCACACACTTATGGACTTTGATAAATCGGATTCAAAATTGGGAAATAATTCAGCCCGGCCCAAACATCACTTAGCCACATGATTCGGACTCTTAAGCATATTATCTCCATACCATTTAGCCAACTTGGCCCAATTGAAACCCAATAATCAAGTAGTATTTGTGAAAATCCTAAATTATATAACTTGAATTACCGCCAGGGCCTGCTGTAACTTTTTTTAGATTTAATTACTACACCTGAAACTGTACTTACGTAGCTGCCATAAAATTAGATTTGCTGAGGTACTACTGTTGCAAAGGCTGATACACCTGGTTGGGCTCGATAACGACTGCATAAATGTTTTAGCCTTTTCAAATAATCAATATTTTATTCTAAACACCAATACATAAATACTTATTTATATTATTTTATTATTACGTATATATAATGAATTAATCAATAAAAGTTTGAAAATATTTTAAATTAATAGGCGGTCAACATCTACGAGTGTGAATACGTATGTATAGTCGTATATACCGTACCTAGAGCACATGTTGACATGTATACTAATAATAATAATACGAGTTCGTATGATTTTTATTTGTTTGACTATTGTTCACATTGCTTGCAGTCAAAGGTATGGATTTGAATCTTTCCCATAAACACTACTACAAATTTAAATAGTCAAACAATTCATAAACAATTGTTGACTTTGCGTCTACTCTTCCTCATCATCGGAATTTTCACTCATTTCCTAAATTTCGGAATTCCTAAGAAATAATTTATATATATAATTTAAACTAAATAAATTAATTAAAAAAACATAAGGTTTGGTTCGTAGCGAAAAGCAAAGTTATAAAACCAACGTAAATAAGCTGGCCTGGCAGCAGGTGTTGATGGTGCTCTCGCTTTATAAACTAAACTTTGTGGGTGGCACGATTAGGGCACATGGGGCACGTGCACCCCCACACTAACCCACTATCTGCACTCTGCAAAATACAGTAATATTATTATTATGCTTCTTTATTTTTCTGAGTTTCACATTGGACGATGATACACAAGATAAACCCACTTGATTGCTTCTTTCTTAATTATCCACATTACGTTTATTTATGTTTAATCATTAAATTATGCCGCCATTACACTTACAGCAGAGAGAGAGAGAGAGAGAGAGAGAGAGAGAGAGAGAGAGAGAGAGAGAGGCTATTAAATTTAATAAAAAGATATATGTTAAATTAAATTTGGATTTGGATTTGATTAAACACTACTATATATCTTGGATAAGAGAATCTTTAGGAATTCACATACATCACACAATTGCCTCCTTGTGCACCAACATGTCTTCAGAATGGGAGCCTTTTATCTCTATTCTTAATTTTAATTGTTTTCATTAACTAATTCATTAATTAATGCTAGTTCACAATTGCATCTCGATGTCTTTTAATGCGATTTTCTTTTTTACATGCAACTTGCAATTTTTTCTTATATGATTTTCCCATGATCTTGAAATTGACGTATAATATTTATTAAAAATTCAGAAATAGAAAGATTTCAACTAATGATTATACCCTTTATCAATTATCTTTGAATAACAAATTATATTTAGTGTGTTAGCAAAAGAGTTTAGCAATTTATATTATTGCATAACATGTACATATTTTTGACGTAATAATGTGAACACATTTATGACGTGTATATATATATATGAACCAATCAATTAAGGTGACAACTATTTATTTTTCAGCAGTCCAGCTTATAGTATTTAAATTTTAGTTTGCATTATTATTGGAGAATGCCAAATGATTATAACCCTTCATATTGCCTTTTTATAATATTCCAAACCCTTCTACATTGACATTTTCTTTATTTTCATGGAAATAATATTGCCTATTTCTGACGTGGCAATATATTATTGGCTGTGTGTGTCAACATTTTAATTATTATTATTGGAAATAATAAAATTATAAATGAATGAGTGGTTACACCTTGGCTTGATTTAATGTACGCCATCAACCACAATATATATACATAAATTATTAAATAGTTGCATTATTTTAAATAGAAAATGTGAATGAACAACGAGTGGAATAATATAGAAATTGAATAATGTACTTAGATCTCTCTCTCTCTCTCTCTCTCTCTCTCTCTCTCTCTCTCTCTCTCTCTCTCTCTCTCTCTATATATATATATATATATATATATATATATATATATATATATATATATATATATATATATATATATATGAAAACCTATTTTACGATATAATTTGTCATATATTTCAAGCATTGAGTGGCTAGACCAAACATATAGAGACATATAGCATGTGTTGTTTATGTACCTTACCCCAATAAGTACATGAAAATGTCTTTTGTTTTTTTTTACCTAGGATATATTTTCAAACTCCTTCCACATTTTTTGGGGGCAATTATTTTGGTTTGAATATCTTTATATTTTAGAAATAAAATTATAATGTGTACACTGAAATATTCCGATCCAAAAAATAGCATGTTAAGATCAGAAATTTGGACACACAATAAAATTTGGTACCGCAGAACGTAAAAATCGTGTGACAACTGTAGGGCTTGCAATCGGGCCATTTAAATTGAGTTTGAGATGTCAAACTCATATAATGTCGGAACTTATTATAGTAGGCTCAACCTCACATACCATTGGGCCTCCTTACTACATACTCAAACTTGACTCATGTATTTATTTGGGCTTCGAGTTTATACTGAGCAATATATAAATTGCATACTTTACAAATATTGGCAATTTTTAACTTCAAATAATTTGATCTAAAATTATGATTCGACCCAAACTACCTAAGATTAGTAAAGAAAATTGTCCACTATAAACAAATGAATATAATTGAGTACCTAATTTTGTGTGGCTTCAATTCTTTGATATCTATCATAAATAAAATACATAATACATAATTATAAATTGTGAAATTGGTGTGTACCCTCAAGCCGAGACAATGTGACTGGCTGCTTATACAGATTACAGATGATCATTAGATGGAATGAGTACTGCTTATATTATTATCATCTGGTATATATCAGTATTCAAAATAGAAATAAAAAAAAAATAGCAGAAATGAAATAATAATAATAATAATAATAATAATAATAATAATAATAATAATAATAATAATAATAATAATAATAATAATGCAATAATAAAATGAATGGAATGATCAAATAAAGGGGCGGGCCCTTTTCTTACAACTGGAAATCTTAGCTGTAATAAGAATGTGCTGTTAATTGTTATAACCATAACATGGCTGGAACAAACCTACAAATTCAATTCCATGGTCCCCCCTGCTTATATATATACATTTTTTGTTACATGTTGTGTAGTAACTCGTAAATATAATCAATTTATCATTTAATAAAATTAAATGTAGGTAATTAAGGGATGATCCACACAAGATGCATGCAATTAATTATAGGGTGTCCTCCTATGTGTAAAGGCATGCATGCAGGCAGGCAGGCAAAAACTTTAGGTTCATGTGAATTAAAAGCTTTATGAATGAATAATAATGAAGTTAGTGGCAAAATAGTCAACTTCAATTATGTGTATTGTTTATATAAATTTTGGGTAAATTACAAACACCCCCCCTGAGGTATGGTTAAATTACAAAAATCCCCCTCTTGTTTGGATAATTACATTTACCCCCCTCAACTATGATTTTTTCTTACACCTCCACCCTTATTGTGCCAAATTCAACATAATCATCTAGATTCCGTGGAATGTGCTCTAGTTTGTACTCGTTTTGTGTAAAAATACAGTTTCCGATGCACCACAAACTGATATATACAAGCTAAAAATCACATATTATGATCATCTTGCTTCATAATGTAGAGTTTGAATGGGATAAAACGGGTACGCAAGTGATAATATTCCATATAATCTCGAAGATTCCACTAAATTTGAGGAGTTGAGGGGGTGGATGTAATTATCCAAACAAGAGGGGTGTTTTTGTAATTTGACCATACCTCAGGGGGGTATTTGTAATTTACCCTATAAATTATATATAAATAGATCATTAAAACAGTAGTAGTATTGATAAGAAGCACACACCTGATTTATTAGGTACTGCACATGTTTGGTCCTAATGCCTGCACAACTATTTACTTATTTATTTATTTCAAATTAATTAATTAAATGGAGTGATCGATCGCATTAATGCACAAACAAACTGCCCATAATATTATCAACTCATGATATGTTTGTACGTATATATGTATTATATATATCATGTTCCACCCACTATTACAATTATGCGCATTCATGTAATAAATAGTAATATTTGTACAATACATGAATTGATCAAACAAAGTTATTGAATTTCAAATGTAATTGAACTCAATATCCAAAAATTGGATTTTTTAGAATAAAATTGAAAGAAAAAAACTAATAAAAATAAAAATAAAAAACACTAATTATAAGCTATAACAGTGGTTGTGTGACGATGAATGAGGTAATGACACGTGGAAGGTGGCTAGATGCATTAAGTGATGTGGCAAGTGGGGGGGTGGGGCCCAACACACGAGATTGTAGGAGCCTCCTTTATTTGTGAAGAGAGAATAATAAATAGATGGGGGGCCCTTTGCATATGAATAAAAGATTTGTGGTATTTATATATACACAATAATTCATGTGCACTCATTAATCAATTTGGGTGATATCTAAAGCAAAGGGGGTGAAAAAGAACCCTCCTCCTAAAGGAAAGGACTTATTAATAAAAGAAAAGTTCATGAATCTTGTGCCTCACGATTTCATCATAACTTTCTTTTCTTCACATTCATAAATAAATCACTAATATGCTCTTTTATCATATTTATAAATCGATGCAAAGTAAATGGATCAACAATATGAATTTCATGATGATGATAATAATATATAAAAAAAATTAAATAAAATTTCATAGTTAATAGACATTTAACGTAAATGGGAAGTTAGACATCAGGACAATCTCAATCTAGATTTTTTTCGATGTGAGTATATTTATTTTGCTCGATGCGGTTAATGAAAAATCCTAATTCGTAAAGAAGGAAGAGGACTTCATTTACTTTACGTCCCGAAATCTTCATATAAATTTATACTTTTACTCATACATTTATTTTGATCTTTAAATTTAGTTACAAGTTGAAAGAGGGTAGCTATGCTATCACAAGACTATTTTTTTAGGAACGAAAATTAATTGCAAGCATTAATTTTTTGAAATGGTAAAGCACATTGGATCCTAAGTTGCAATAAGAAATTAATGCAACACGAAATTGTCAAGTATAGGCTACATTATCTATTAGTCAACTAATAAAATTCGAAATAACATAAAAATTATTATTATTATTATTATTATTATTATTATTATTATTATAATAATAATAATAATAATAATAATAATTATTATTATTATTATTATTATTATTATTATTATTATTATTATTATTATTATTATTATTATTATTATTATTAATAATAATAATAATAATAATAATAATAATAATAATAATAATAATAATAATAATAAATAAATAAATAAATAAACTCAAAGCGACAATGTCCTAATATGACTAATTAATTATAAAAAAAAGGAGTAATACTTTTCTATTTCTTTTAATCGAATTTATGTTTACTTTGGTTAGAGGCAATATGCTTGGCTTATATTTTCTCAGCCGGTAGTCGAATTAGAGGACACGTGAATAAGTGACCGGGCATAGCAAGTCACCGGGAAACGAAACCGCCAAAAGCCAGTTTGAATAGGAATGCGCCCGTGCCCCTTGTTTTAATCGTGGAACATCAAGGGGTTAATATAGATGTCAACGTTATTTGACCAAATTAAAAATAATTTTGTTAAATCTTTCTTTATCATAGTGATTTATTGACTAGACAAATTCTATTTTTTCTTTTTGACCAATCAATTAATAATTATAATTTTCATTCCATAGGATGTGAAATTTAGTTGGTGCTCAATTTTTGATTGAAAAAATGATAATACTATGTTAAGAGCTTAATACGTGTTAGAGTCGAGTCCATTACAACTCGTTCAAATACAAATTTATCATTAATCGAATCAATCTCAATACTTATAGTTATTTTAAGTTGGATTAAAGTTTTAATAATCTTGAATAGTCAATCATTTATTCGACTTAATTACAAGTTTACGAGCCCATTGATGCGCCTAGTTGGATCATTATATTGAGGTTTTATTTAACGGACCAATTAGGTTCTCTTTGATCAAAACCCAATTGTGCACATCAATAATATTTTATTTGTTTTTTTATCTTTTTATTTACCACTTAATTAATTCCATAAATTTATAGGTTTACAATAATTCCAAACCAGAAAAAAAAAATTGTGAAATAAATTAATAATTACAAAAAATAAATAATTATTGTCTTCTAGGAACACATTTTTTAATTCGATATATACTATGCTCCATTTTAAACAAACCACCATTTAATAATTTGTACATACGTATTAAAAAACTAATTAGTACACATAGATCTTAGAAAAGTATACAATTTGACCCAAAAATCTTTTACTTATGATAATTAATTAAGTTACTATTTGTAATGATTAATTAATGATAAAAGGCAAAAATAAATCCGAATAAAGTAACTAATGCGTTATTGATATTGTAAAATAATAGTTAAATGCAATAAATCTAATTTACCGAAGCCAAAAATAATTATACAGGGAGGGAAAAGGGATTAAATAAATAATAAATAGTAGTAGTATTTGTACAAGGAAAAAAAGAAAAAAGAATAAAGAAATAAGAAAAAGAATGTATTAGGCAAAGCGTAGACCGTAGGCGTAGAGAGAGAGGGAGGTCTACAAGTCTAAAAGTCTAGAGAGAGAAAGAGAGAGAGAGAGAGAGAGAGAGAGAGAGAGAGAGAGAGAGAGAGAGAGGGGAATCTGGTGCCAGCGATGAAGTAGAAGGATCAAAGCTTTCTCTCTCAGGTCAAAGCTGGCATTTCTTGTTTAAAGCCCTTCTTTCTTTTCTCCTCCTCCTATTTACACCACACTCTCTCTCTCTCTTCTCTCTCCTCTCTCTTTCTCTCTCTATTCCTTCTCTCTCTAGCACAATTCACAGATTCAATTCTCATCGTGAAGATTTTTCGAATCAAAGATGAAGAGTTGTTAATGGTTGATTGTTGCAATCCACTAATGGCTGTTGCATCTCCGTCTCTCGCCGGCGGGGAGAAGAAACACTGGTGGCTCACCAATAGAAAGGTATTAATCCTATTTCACCCTCGATCCTGCCGCCTTTTCTGTATTTTTTTTTTTGCCGCTTTCAGGTAGTGGAAAAACTCAATTAATGGTTGGTTTCGTTTAATTGTAATAATTGCAGATGGTGGAGAGATATGTCAGGGAAGCTAAAATGTTGATTGCGACACACGAGCAGAGCGAGATCGGCGCGGCGTTGGGTCTATTGGAGGCGGCGCTTTCGGTGGCTCCTCGTATGGAGGCGGCGCTGGAGATGAAGGCGCGGTGTTTGCTGTATCTCCGACGGTTTAAGGAGGTGGCTGATATGCTGCAGGAGCACATTCCCAGCTTAAAAATGGCGATCTCCGACGATTCATCGTCGTCCTCGGCGTCATCGGATAACTCGTCCACCCAGCTGTCGAGGGAGCGAGTCAAGCTTCTTTCCTCCGGTGGCGACTCACTGGGTGAGGACGAGCCGGCGTTCAGGTGCTTCTCTGTATCAGATTTGAAAAGGAAGGTTATGGCCGGCCTCTGTAATAACGTCGAAAAGGAAGGGCAATGGAGGTAATTTTGTCCTCTGTATTCTAATTGCTTGTCTATTACGCGAAACCACTGTTTGCAATTAATGAAACCTCACCAAATACAGCTTTGATTAATGCATAATAATATTCCTTTTCAAAAGTCAAATTTCCCTTTTATATTCATATTTTCACCAATAACATGTTGGATTTTAGTTAAACGATAAGAAGATGATGAATTGATGATGATCCCTCTTTTTTCCAACTCCGTGACTAGAATTTTCACTCACTAGGCGATTTTTTTATTAATATTAATTTGAAACGAGTTTGAACTGACTCGGTTCTCTGTGATGCATTTCATCAAACAGGTACTCTGTACTGGGTCAAGCATGTTGCCACCTCGGCTTGATGGAGGAAGCGATGGTTCTCCTTCAGACCGGCAAGCGTCTCGCCACCGCCGCCTTCCGCCGCGAAAGCATTTCCTTCTCCGACGACATCTTCTCCTTCAACAAATTCCCCCACTCTGGCGAAAATTTCACCAACAACCAGACTCAAACCCCTCCCAAATCCGAGTCGGAAAGCATCTCCCACCTCCTCTGCCACATAAAACTCCTCCTCCGCCGCAAGACCGCCGCACTCGCCGCCCTGGACGCCGGACTCTACTCCGAAGCTATCAGACACTTCTCCAAAATCCTCGACGGCCGACGAGGAGCTCCTCAGGGCTTTCTCTCCGAATGCTACGTCCACCGTGCATCAGCTTACAGATCTGCCGGAAGAATCGCAGAAGCCATAGCAGACTGCAACAGAGCCCTAGCTTTAGACACTTCCTCCATTGACGCTCTCACCATTAGAGCCACTCTATTCGAAACCATAAGATGCTTGCCAGACAGTCTCCACGATCTGGAGCATCTGAAACTGTTGTACAATTCAATCCTCCGGGATCGAAAATTGCCAGGCCCCGTTTGGAAGAGGCAACAGGTCCAGTACAGAGAAATTCCAGGGAAATTATGCTCTTTAGCTACGAAAATGCAGCAATTGAAGCAAAGGGTAGCTGGGGGCGAAACGGGCAATGTGGACTATTACGCGTTGATTGGATTAAGAAGAGGATGTTCGAGATCGGAATTGGAAAGAGCGCATTTGCTTTTGATGTTGAAACACAAGCCCGATAAATCTTCTAGTTTCATTGATCGGTGCGAGTTTGCTGATGACAAAGATGTTGATTCAGTGAGGGATCGGGCGAAAATGTCTTCATTGTTGCTGTATAGATTGATTCAGAAAGGATACACTAATGTAATGTCCGTGATTCTTGATGAAGAGGCGACCGAGAAAGAAAGGAAGAAGGCGGCAGCGGCAGTGGCATTGCAGGCGGCCGTTTCAGTACAACAGGTTCATGAGGTGGTGCCGCCCTCTGCCGCAAGAGTTGAGCCAACTCCAGTGGCGGCAGCTGGTAATAGTAACAGAATCGACAACAAATCCGCGAGAGTTGAGGCTACAACACAAACACAAGCATCGGTTTTTCAGGGAGTATTTTGCAGGGATCTTGCGGTGGTTGGGAATTTACTATCTCAGACGGGGTTTAATCGACCGATTCCATTAAAATATGAAGCATTGAGCTGTTGAATTTGGATTAATTAGTGTTAATTATGGTGATGCAAAAAAAAAGGAGGGTGGGGGGTGGGGGGTTTGAATAATCTTAAGTGCTTGAGCAGCAGCAGCACTTTTGAAAAATGTTAATATACCGGCGGGAGAATCTTGAATTTATTTTTGTGGCATATGTACAAATTGGAAAACTTGTGGTACAACTATCTCTATCCTAATCCGCCTGGGGAAAATTTTGTTTACTAGTAGTAGTGCTGCTGCTTCTGCTTCTGTCTTGTATTTTCTTCTTATTCCCTCTTCCCTCCCCCACTTTTTTATTTTTATTATCTATTTTTGTAGCTTTGGTACAGATATTATTATTTCAATTTCAGACTCACTACTTTCAACCTTTTCTTCTTCTTTTTTTAAAATTCAAAAATCAAACAAAATGTATATGTTAGGCTAAAATTCGGTTGTGTGTCGTTATCTTCATAAGTTGAGATGGTCTGAAAATGGGAGGATGAAATAAATGCGATGATGAAAAAGAGTGGAGGAAGGATGCAATAATTGTTATTATTATTTATTATTAATTATAATAATAATTACTACAGAGTAAGAGCAGAGCAGAGAAGAAGCTAAAAAAGCCTTCCCTTTGGTTTGCCTTTTGGCTTCTATCTCATGTCTTGTCTGAATCCCACTATTCCTTTTTTTTTTATTATTATTTAATTTAATTTAATATATATGTCAGCCTTATCCCCCACCCCTTCACACAACTTCCAATTTTCTGACATTCCCACCATTTTTTTCATTTCCAACCTATTTTCAAGAAACCAAATTTATTATATGTATGAAATGGGTTTTTTCAAATATATTTTTGAATAAAAAGAAAAATATTGTGGCATAATCAATTATTCAATTAAATAATGTATAAAAATGCATGGTATCCAAAGCTGGTTTGCCAGTTTAGGGCAAAAGAACTGTGCCGGTGGAAATGATGTATTGCAGAAAAAAGGGTTATCACTTATCAGCACTCAATACAAGAGACCACATTTGCAGATATTATTATTATTAATTATTTATTTATTTACTTTTTCACCGTTCCAGCATTTACTAGGTAGCAATAATTATTCACCCAACATTTACTCATGGTACGGGCATCATCGTCTTTTTGCTGCTTTTTCTAAAAAAAAATTGTACAGTAAAAATCATGAAAAAGACACCTCTTTCATTAAAGGTTAAAAGAAAGATGTATCTATCGACAGATTATAAACTTTCTTGATTGAGGGCAGAGTAAAACAAGAAAAATAATTAAATTGATCATTAAAAAGGTATATATATTATACTTAATTATTATGTTTGGTCACCCATGTGACGAGTTAGGCACCAATTAAGATTTTTTAGGGCTTAATTGCACTGTTTACAAGTCATACATATCATGTGGGATTTTATTTTTATTTGTTTTTATTATATAAATCATATATATATATATATATATTAAATAAAGAAATTATTACAAAACAAAATTGAAACTTGTCAAAAGGGAGGTTACATAATGGTAATAAAAATTAGTGTGTTAAAGTTTTGTGGGATGGTCAAAATTATCTCAAATTTAATGGTCTTGGGTTTGGGTTTGGCAAAATGTAAATTACCAAAGAAAAACAAATAAGTCAAAAAAGAGTGTAAACATCGAAAACAAACAAGGCTAAAATCGATGTCGTACAAATATTCTCAATAATCTTTGGCCCTTTCTGTATTTCGTACAATGTGTCCATTTTGATATGCTACATTTTGATATGCTAAAATAATATATATATTTATATAATATAATATGATTTTGATTAATTTGATTTAATGTAATGGCATAGCTATGTGGCTTTACTTGGAAGTGAAATATGATTCTGGTTTGTATATATATATATATATATTGAAAAAGTATGAATAAGAGTTTGGGGGGGTACTTGACTTGCACATTAATCAACAAAACAATGATTCCCCACTCCCCAACAATATATGTGCTATTTATGGGGAATATTATTTATCCCAAAATGACCATCTTACCCTCTCCATCTCCATTTCTCTAAACCATGTGATTAAAATTAATGATAGTGACTTTGCCAACTATACTTGTTTTATTGTCATTGTAGTGCAGCTATGATATATGGGTCAAGTTTCTCGGCTACTAATTCCATTTTTATTTATTTAGTGATTTCAAATAATTAAATACTCCTATTTATTGTATGTTAGTAGTAATTCGTAATGATTTAGCAATAATCAGGGTCAACTTGGACAGCTAAGTATTATCAAAGTTTGATTTTTGGTGAAATGAATTAGTCATCTTTAATTAATAATTACACATACTTTCTTACATTGTAATTAAAGGTGAGTTAAAAAGGCGATGGTGTATTATTATTATTATTATTATTATTATTATTATTAGAAGCATGATCCAATAACGAGAGAGCATATATGCATGCTTCGTGCACACTGTATGGATTGCACAAAAGAAAAAAAAGAAGATAAAGATGTGTAAAGAGTCACGTGCCCAAAGAAATATTAGTGACCTGTAAAGAAGGGGGTAGGGAATATTGATTTAGATGAAAATAAAAATTTTGCAAAATTAATTTCACCAAAAAAAATAAAAAAAGAAAAACCAATATTAAGTTCAGTAAAATTTCAAATAAATAAATAGTCATTTAGTCTTGCCTCCACAATTGTTAAGCTAGCTAGCTACAACTCTATGACTTATATAGGGTGCGTGTTTTAATACAATTCAGTGTGTGTATGTGTGTTTTACAATTGATAATAATTAATAATTTAATAATAATATTAGTGTTTTTTTTTTGATAATTATAATATAAGTTTTGTTGTGCAGGAAGATAGTGGGGGCAAAATGGAAAGGGATGTGGCCTTCACATCTCACGTTGTTGTAAGAAGTTGAGTTAATTAGTAATTTTCAAATGTTTAAAACTGTGTTAGTTAACCCAATGGTTTGCAAGATTCAATGGTTTTTCTGACACAAGTAGATACATACATATATAATACATATAATTAGCATCTTATGAAAATCTTAACCCAATTCTATAATTGAACTAGGGAATGTCAAATGCACACAATTGCATGCATCTAAACATATAATTACCATTTTTCTATTATTATATTTCTATTAATTAGTTGTGTGTTAGGAGGCAGTATTAATTTGAAATTCAAAAGTGGTTGATGAAGGAAGGAAGGTGGCCAGATACGATGATGTCAGTTAGCACGTGGAAAATCAACTTATTATTCTTTGAATTAATATTTAAACAAGAAGCAGCCAATTGTCAAAGCTGGACGAGGCCTCTAAACCAAACTATATATTAACAAATAATACCAATTATTCTATTTAGTATTTCATTCTTAAGTTGGTGAGCTTTATTTAAATAATTAATTAATAATAATAAAATTAAGGGTAAATTACACACACCCCCCTGAGGTATGCTTAAATAACTGTAAAGTCCCTGTGGTATCGATAATTACACTCAGCCCCCTGAAACGTAGTCAGAAACTCTAATGGGATAATGAATTGGATACGTTATCCTGATAGGGTTCTAACGGACTATTGGTTTCAGAAAGTGGTGGAGACAACAAAGAGCTATGGGTGATTTAAGAAATTGTCGGGAATGTTCGGGGAGCCATGTCACCCCATAGCTCTTTGTTGTCTTCACCACTTTCTGAAACCAATAGTCCCTTAGAACCCTATCGGAATAACGTATCCAATTCATTTTCCCATTAGAGTTTCTGACTACGTTTCAGGGGGCTAAGTGTAATTATCGATACCACGGGGACCTTACAGTTATTTAAGCATACCTCAGGGGGGTGTGTGTAATTTACCCTAAAATTAAAGGTGAACAACCAATGGGCGGACGGTTTCAGACGAATCTCAGTTCCTAGTGTTTTTCAACAAATTCATCAACTTGAATACCTTGCACTTACCATGGATTATGGATGATTTATTATATTTCGAGGTTATAAAATGCTATTAATTATTTTTCAGGGCGTAAAATATCAAAATGATATATTTCAAAGGTGCAAAGTGAAATTAAGCCCATTTCACTTTGCAGTATAATTTTGAACATAGTGGCCCAAGTGAAACAGAAATGATTAAACCCATTCTCCTCTTTAGTCCACTTCTTACACGACCTTTCTAATTGTGAAACATAACTAAATATTTATACAGGGTTTATTTTTTTAGCAAAAAAATATATATATTGATATTTATTTATTTTGAATTTAAAAAAAAAACTATTATCAATATATAACACATAAACAAAACCTGCAATGGGACCAATCAATCACTTCTTCGATTTAGAGGTCCGTTTACTCGAGCTCGAGCCGATAGTTTTGCTCTTCTTTATTTTTTTACTACAACTCCGGCAAAACCAATCTTCCTTCGGAACATCCACAAGTGGAGGATCAAGGCAGTTCAAATGTACACCGACACCACATCCTACACTACCGTGTTCACTTCCGCAGATGAGCATTTCCTCCCCTCTATCACGGGACCCACAAACCTGACACGCCACGTCATCGCCGGAATATCCTTCCGATGTGCTCACATCCTCCTCAATAACAACTTCCTCCATACGGCTCATGAGATTCTTCAGTGATTTCTCTGCCCAGGCTTCAGTGTTGTAGTGCACGTGCTTTGCGAGTGGATAATCAGGCTTGCACACATACTCCACCAAATAATCGGCTGCAATGCATGGTACCTCGTGCCTTAAAAACTCCTGCACCCACATATCGACACGTGGCATACCTGGGCTGACAATGGCGAAATCGATTCTTGATTGGAGGAAACGTGTGTACGGTGGTGAAGTTGCTAATATGGTCCCGTCTCCAGCCTTCACCACACGTTTCAAAGTATCCTAAAACACGTGCATGGAAAAAAAGAAAAGAATAAGCCAAGATCTTCTATGTAATATGATAAATTCGGAAAAAAAAAACAAAAAAAAAAAACTTAAATAACGAAGCAAACCAGTGGAGGGGCGATGCATTCTCCATATATGACAATTTTCATTCCATAAAAGGCACCATGACCAGTTCTCTCTTTAAGAAGACGCCACTTTCTTGGAGCTTCTAAGTTGATTGCACCATCTCCGGTCAAGCCTTCCTCGTACCATTCGTATGGCTCTTCGGGTAAAAACTTTCCAGCTTCATTGCAAGCTGTTAAATAATCGGTCTTCAGAATCCAGCTGCAAAAATCAAATTATTTGGAGGCAAACCAATCAGATACTAAAGAGCAGTTATAAAATAATTCGAAAGCATTATTATGCTATAACTGTATAAAAGACCTTCCAGAAGCTGCAGCTGCAAAGAACTTCTCGGTTCTTCGTATTGGATCGGGGACAATGGAATGCGTTGCCTGATAAGACCAATGATGAGAATCTCTGCAAATTCTTCCTTTTAATCGCTTTATAACCTGTTGAAACTCCTTCCTCTGTAGCTTATGCCCAGTAAGTATAAACCGTGCAGGCTCAGTTCTCAACTTAGGCTTCTGTATTGCTTTAACAGGACTGGCTTTGACAGCTTTAGTGACGTTTTTTAGAGGTCTTTTGAGTGATTTAGGATCCTCTTTGGTCATACTTTGTTGCTTAATCGAAGAGGGTATGTTTTCCTTCTCCATAGCAGCTGAGCTTTTTAACTTCTTGGATGGTCTTCCTTTAGTTCGACCTGTCAACACAGCAGTTTCTTCTTCATTACCCGAGACAGTCTTCTTTTCATCATGTTTGCTGTTTGATCCATCATTCGCCACTTCTTCAACATGATCCTTCTTACAATTTGCTTTAGATTTAACCAAAGAACGTTTTTTACCCTCGGTTATTCTTTTCTCTCCAGCATCGCCCGTAGATTTTGATTCAGTCAATTCAATTTTCTCACTACTAATAGCCTTTTCAGCAGGATCCTCCGTATGATGTTCCTTAGATTTAACCAATGGCCGCTTCTTACCCTTGGTTATTTTCTTCTCCCCAGCATCACCCGTAGATTTTGATTTTGATTCAGCCAATTCAATTTGCTCACTACAAACAGCCTTTTCAGCAGGATCCTCCGTATGATGTTCCTTAGATTTAACCAAAGAGCGCTTCTTACCCTTGGCTATTTTCTTCTCTCCAGCATCGCCCGTAGATTTTGATTTTGATTCAGTCAATTCAATTTTCTCACTACAAACAGGCTTTTCAGAAGGATCCTTCTTTTGATTCTCCTTGGATTTAACCACAGGGAGTTTCTCACACCTGCTTATTTTCTTCTCTCGAGCATTACCCGTAGATTTTGATTTTGATTCAGTCAAATCATTTTTCTCAGTACAAACAGCCTTTTCAGCTTTAGTGCTCTTCTTCTTACTTCCTCCAGATTTGTTCTTCGTCTGTATGCTTTCGTCATCACCATGCTTTACGATACCTTCTCTTGAAAGTGGTGCCTCAAAATCTATAGACTTCTCTTTGTTACCATCGAGCTCAAACTCATTTTTCCCTTCATCATCCGCAGGACCATCTTCACCATTAGTCGGCAAAACTACTACAACCTTTTCAGGTACAGTAGTATTATCTGTGGTTTCCGTTTCTACTGCTCCATTTGAATGGATTATGCTCTCATTCGGCAAAACAGCTTTCTGAAGGTTAATGGATCCTTTAAGCTTTGTAGCACTCGCTTTCCCACTTGATGGCCTGGAACCCAATGTCTTCTTCGCAAGCATCTTTCTCTTACGGCCTACAGAATTGGTTTTCGGAGACGAGGGTTCAACAGTTTGTCCGTCATTTTGGTGCATTTCAGCTCCACTAGTGCAATTATTAGTTCGGATCGAAGAAAGGTCATTCATATCCACATTGAACAAAGTTCGATTTTCTAATCCTTCGGGAGAACGTTGAAGAGATTGATCATCACACTCTTCTTGCCTATCCTCAGCTGCGTGGGAAATGTTTAAAGCCTCTTTATGGCTCACAGAAGCTTCCTTCCTGAAAGAGCGGGTAAGATTTATGGGAGTAATATCACTAGCTAAAACACGTGAACCATCAACTAAAGATCCATGAGTCGGGACTTTAGTTTGCTCTGTAGTTGCTTTTGTGACCGATTCACCTTCTGTTGATGGTTTTGGATTGTGATTTAGTGATTTGGAACTTCCACGTGGAACAGTCATTTTCCTCTTATAGGACAATGTAAAAGATTGCCCCTCATCAAGGTTCGACAGCGTTCCCTTCAAAGGTGTTTTTACTCCATCAAAACCAGTTACATCTTGGTGTATCTTCAACGGTACATCAAAACAACCACTAACCCCGAGTTTATTGACGTTTGACGAAGGACTACCTTTCAAGTTACTTTCAATTCTTTCTGACCTTAGTGAGAGAGTGGGCTTACTGGGAGTGCTCCTTACATAACTCTTGCTACTTAATTTGGAAACATCAGCATTGGGAGATTTCTTGGAACTTTCAGATGCAGACAGCAAGGCGTTGTCTACCTTCTCTAAGATCACCTTACTATGATGCATGTTCGATGGCACTTCAGACGACAATTTTGCAGGACTCTTTGCAGGACTCCTCGCACTAGCCATGTTAAGATTCTGTTCACAAGTTTCTCGTGAAAATGATGCCTTTTGAAAGTCGGTCTCCTTTACAGGGGTTGACTGGTTCTTCTTACTGGTTTCTCCAACATTTGCCAAACTTTTAGAAGCACTCGAATATAAACTGTTTCTTGAAATTTCCTGCATCACCGGTGACTGGTGGAAACTTTTAGTCTCAACTCGTGTATTTTGGGAACTAAGAATGTTTTTCCTCCCCACTTCTACGGCTAAAGCCATGTCTTCTGTCTCTTCTTCAGAATCCTTAGCTTCAGCTTCCATTTCCATCTCCAACTCATATCCACTGCATACAGGGTTAATTTGAGCTTATTAGTTTTTTTCCTTTATGTTTTCCCGGTATTTAACAAGTCAACTTAAAGATAAAGCATCTTAGAATCTGGAGAAATGTATCTCGAAACACAAGTAATAACCAAAGGTCTAACAGTATGGTAGCATGCATGTCGACAATAGAAAAAATCATATAACTTCATATTCTAACCTCTTTAAGTAGTTAGCTTCTGGAAGAAGCTCCCAAGCCTTCAAACTGGAAAAGTACAAATAACAAGATTACAGTTATAGATGGAATAATGGAACAGTAAAAATGAAGAGACCAACTGAACGGCAATTTATTTGGGTCAAATATCTAATCGTCATCAAAATTGAGAATACCAGTCTTCCAGCCAATGATGGTTAACAAGCTGTATTCTTTTCATTTTCTTGGCAAGCTCGTACTTCTCCCCTGTTAAAGAATAACTTTTATAAGTGAATGTGGGAATGACACAAAGAGCAAGCAAATAAGCCTAAATATCAGAAATAATGAAAATACAAACAGAACATGTGAACGATAACATGGAAATCGAAGTATGTGAGTCTTATAAATGGATGCCATGGCAAACTTACCCTCAAACTTGTAGCAAATCAAATGAGTAACCTTGTTTGCCACCAACGGCTTGGAAAAATTTGCACCCATCAAAGCAACCATAGTCTATGAAACGAAGGAGCGCATGGTCAGACAGCATTACACAGTGTTAGTTGGAACTTGAAACAGCAATAATCTACATTAGCATCTAAAGTTAAAAACAAGACGAGAGTAAGTAATTATCGAAACCATGATGTCATCTCGATCCTGCCTTTGATATCCAGTCAAGCACACAACCAGAGATTTCGCACCTGGAATCCCGTTCAAATCTTTTAAGGGCCTATACATGACCTGTATCGAATTGTAAAAAAAATTATTACAAATTTATGCCGTAACTAAAAACAGATGTTTATGGTGTAACCGTATCGATATCCTTACGATACTTACAGAAATGTGATCGACGGGCATTCCCACATCAGAACTGTGATCAACCCATAAACTCGTGACCAATCTCTTGCCATCTCTTCGTGCAGCAACACATACTGGATCTCCCTGCACCATTAGCAAACAACAGTTATGGCACATCTGAATCCATACAAACAAACCTATTCGTATATGAATAAAAGTAAATTTGATTTCCAATTTGAAGCTTCAATTAGAAATAAAGAAATGCGAAAGAACCCATCACTAGAAAAACCTACAAATGGTTTAAATGTGTTGAACTCTCAATCAACCTAAATTCTAGAAGAAAGAAACAGTGCAACCAAAAGAAAAAAGGAATTAACTCACGTAAACAAGCTTATCAACAATCACGTGATTACAACCCGGTCCATAATTTACAGCATCAACTCCTCCGCCTTCTAGAAGCTTCGCTCGAATCTGAACAAAATCATAAGAGAAAAAAAAACCAAAAGGTCATTTTTTTATTATTTAATCTGGCGAGTGAAAAATTGAAATGAAAACAAAAAAAAATACTCAATCGAATAAAACCTCGTCTTCCTTATCGGAGTCGAAACCGAGGAGAATAAAGCGAACTCCATGGAAGGTCTTCGACGGGTCGTCATATTCTGAATTTTGCTTGCTTTCTAGCATTGGATTTCAAACAGTGGCGGTTGAGCAAAGTACTGTAGGGTAAAATCAGCGTGCGGAATAAAACTAGCAAACGATTGCGGAGAAAGAAACCGTCTGTAACAATCTCTGATATTATGCGAGTCAAATTTGGAGTGGAAAATTTGATGTTTTTTTACTGAGTGCGAAAATTGGGGGCGCCGGAAAATTATTTCAGCAATAGCTTCTCGGGGAAGAAGGGGAAATGGGGGAATAGGGAAATTAAGAAGTCGGGAAGGGCAAAATTGGAAAGTTGGGAGTGAAGGAGGGAATTATTTTCGTGGAATTTCGTTTTGATTTTTGGTGCAGTGGCGGGAGAAGGAATTTTTGCAGGGGAACACGTGTCCTCCTCACCGTCTCATGTTCTTGGACCGGGTTAATTTTCTTTTGATTTTTTATTGGGCCTTGATAAATTATTTCAAAATAAATTGTTCAAAATGGGCTTCATTTTTTGTTAGCTATGATAAAATACTAAATTATTTTATTAGAAATAGGCTCCATATTGGGCTTTGGAATGTAACCCACGTTAACAAAGCCCGTTAGCCAATCGTCCGTTCCGTCTCAAAATTTCAATTTTTTAAACCATATTTTTTATTCCAAAACTTGGAACAAGATGATCATATAATGTGTTTCTTGATTTGTAAATATCATATTGTAGTGCATCAAAAACTGCATTTTTTTAACAAAAATGAGTACAAACTAAATAATATTCGATGAAAATCTAGAAGATTATATTGAATTTGGTACCATAAAGGACGAAGGTGTAAGAAAATTCACAAATTAGCAGTGATTGTAATTACTCGACCATTAAGAATTTAGGGGCCTTTAGCAATAAACCCCTTGGATGAATAATAAATAGTGATATGTCCAACCCTTAAATCTTCCTTTGTGATAACCCCCTAGAAATTTTAATTCCAATACTACCCTTAAGAAATTATAAAATTTCCTACCCAATAATTCATCCCACCTTCCTTAATAATAGCCAATATAATAGGAATATTTCCCACTCAATATGCTGCGTGTGTGTGTATATATATATATATATATATATATATATATTTTTTTTTTTTTATAAATTCTTTTTAAACGAAAATATCGAATTTTCCCCCCGATAATTTTACTACACCGAATATGACTATAGTTGAATATGACTATAGTCTAATATGACTATATGTGACTATATAACCTGTAGTCATATTCTTTCTTTATATTGTCATTTTTATATTTTCAACTTAATAATTCTGATTATATAGTAGAGTACATTTATTTTTACCAAATTATATATAAAAAAACGAAAATTGCACGAAAAGAAAAATACAATTTGAATCTTATTATTACATATCAACTTGAATGAGAACATAGAACATATATTTGAATATGACTACAGTCACATTCAACAATAGTCATATTCGAATATGACTATATCATGTTACTGTTAATTTTTTATGGGAGATAGTTCTTCGAAATGCTCGGGGATGTCCTTGTTAATTCCTCTTGAAGACTGTGCGGCAAATTCCATCAAAATTGTAGCAACAAGAAGCAAATCTGTATGAACCAAACTCAAATTCATAAAACAAAAGGCAATGAGAAAAAAGACAAAAAAAAAATGCAGATGCTAAATTAACATAAACATACTACATTCATTAACATAAACACCCCAGCCCCAATTAAATTACCATATTAATTACCTCTTCCTCCACCACGAGGGACTCAATTACCACCATTTATCTAATCTTGTTACTATCCCATCATTCAGACAAAACAATAATTATTAGAGATTACGATTTGGATGAGAATCTGAAATTCATAGAAGTAGAGAAAACACCAAATTTCAAGATTCCCTATTGTTTACGAAAACAATCCAATCAACATCCACACAAAAAAACATAATTTGAAACGAGAAGATAGAACATACTCAAATATGACTACAATAATATTCAACAAATAGTCATATTCGAACATGGCTATAGTCATGTTTAATCTAAAACTCTATATTCAGATCTGGAGAAAAAAATTAATAAATAAATAAATAAAACGTATTTGTTCTCCCTTTCAATTTCAATTGCAACTTGAAATCAAATTCATTTGCAAAAAAATAAGAGCAAAAAAAGAAGAAATTAAACACATGACACCTCATGGTTGATTCTGCAGATTTTCACAAAATAGAATCGAACCTTGGCGGCAGTAGCAGGCTAGCAGCAGCACTTGCGGTGGAGGACTCAACAACCGCGGTTGCGCCCTCAGATCGGGAATTTCACCGCCGCCGCCTTTTCCATCGCCTCCCGCGTCGTTGTCGTTTCTCCACCGTTCGTCGATTTGCGTGCACTTGCCTAGCAGTCGCACCTTCTCCGGCCGCCATAGTCAGCCTCCCGTCGCCGACGCCGAGAGAGATTGAGAGGAGATAGATACGGATATTGTGACAGAGAGAAAAACGAGAATTGTGGGTTTGAGATCTAGGGTTGTGATGTGTACTAAAAGGGTAAAATAGGGATAACATATTTTTAAGGGGGGTCTCACTAATTTAAATTGACATGTGGGTTTTGAAAAAAGTCTTCAAAGTCAATTGGGTTTAGTTCAAAATATTTTTCATTTGAGGGGGTTATTGCATATTTCCCCAAGAATTTATTCGTGTTATAACTAACCTTACCTTTGGGGTGGGGCCGTGCCCGTAATTTTCCCATAACATAATTCGAGTTTGGGTTTTTTACTTTTTTTCATTTGAAAAAAAGAAAAGGAAGCAGTGGGCAATTTAGTCAAATCCACCACCTGATTTCGTATTCCACAATCCACAATTCAACAGCATCATCAATGTTGAACTTCTGGAAGTAGCACGAGTAGGTGAATACAGAAAAGTGAAAACTCATTTTTATTCAACTCAATAATCCTGAAAAATCTCAATCAACCAAGAGGTAAAAATATGGCTTGGGTGACAAGATTTTTAACTGCGGTGGCGTTTTTGGCAATCGGTGTAATTTTCTCGCCGGAAACCTTCGGATCGAAATCGGACGGCCAGAAATCACCGATGTTTCTCACTGTGTTGAAACTTGCTTACCTCCTCTGCTTCTCCACCGCCTGGGGTGCTGCTCTGTGGGTTACCTTCATCGGCGGCATCATCATGTTCAAGTAAACATCTTCCCTTTTTTTTTCATTTTTATCCCCTTTGTTTAATTGAAATAACAGCTGTTCATTTTTTATTAATCCCGTAGAAATATGAATCAATTTGATAGATAAGGTTGAATTGTGGGGTAAGAGAGTGATGATATCTATATAATTCCTGTGAATTTAAGGAATATGTATCCATAATTGCACTATTGTAATTCATATCAATGTGGATAAAACCTAATTAGGAACGCTTAACTTTTGGAGAAGGATTGACAAAATTTTGTAAAGCTTGTGAAAGGGGATGTAATTACATATATATATTTACAATGCGTGCATTGTAATTTGCTGAAGCTTTGTGTCGTCCAATTTCGACGAAAATTGTCCATGAAATGCTGAATTTGGGGAAGGATTAGCCCTAGCATACACTTGAAACTAGTACTTACGTCAATTTTGTGTTCGATTATTTCCGTAGAAATTTGCCGAGGCATCAATTTGGAAACTTGCAAAGCAAGATGTTTCCAGCCTACTTCTCCATGGTGGGGGTTTGCTGTGCAGTGGCAGTAGGGTCGTTCGGTTACTTGCATCCATGGAAAACTTCGGGAGCTACTGAGAAATACCAGCTTGGATTCCTGCTTGCTGCCTTTGCTTTCAATCTCAGCAATCTTGTTATCTTTACGCCTATGACCATTGAGGTGAAAACTAGTTTCTTTTAGTAAATTATTAATTTTACGTTATGTTATTTGTGTCGGGACTAAATTTATTTTGTTGCTTAGCTCATGTTTTTCCATCGAATCAAAGTCCGAAAGAAGTTCAGTATATGTACTGATATAGGCATCGTTTGGGGATATTGCTTGGATTGATCAGATTGATTGAATAGGATAAGATTGCATAGTCGATGATAATATAATATGTGATTTTCTTATGTTTGGGATTTATGATTATACAATCCTTGTGTTGGGTAATATTCTTCATATGATTGTGTAATAATAGGGGTTGAGGTTGGTAGACCTGTTTTTAATTGCGGGCTTCAAACTTACACCCCAAACATTTGATACACCTTGATTATATTGTCTATCAAGCCTTTCTTATTCCCAAACTAGGCCTCTGTGGATGTGTATCTCTATCGCCAAAAAGAGGGATAAGGAATATGGATCTGTTGTAGTAATACCCTTTTTCTAGAATGAAAAACTTAGAAAATTCAATTTGATTCAAATAGTTTTACTTGTTTATTTGAACAATTCTTGGAAATTTAAAGAAAGGAATGATATTCAGCTTTGTTTGTTAATGCCCAACAGATGATGAAACAACGACACAAGATAGAGAGAGAAGCAAATATCGGGGAAGAAGTTGGGTGGACAAAAAACAAAGAGGAAGCAAAGAAGAATCCGAAGCTCGCTGCCATGAACAAGAAGTTTGGAATGATTCACGGATTGTCTTCTCTTGCTAATATCTTTTCGTTCGGTAGCCTTGCTATCCACTCCTGGTATTTAGCTGGTAAAATCGACTTTTAAATGTAATTCATATCCTTTTTTCGCCCGAAGATGATATGCTTGTGTAATAATATCAAACCGCCCACGAATCTGTCCCTCTTACGTTTTCTTCAAACTCCAATACAATTGCTTCACATACGAAATTATGTACTTGTGGACAAAATAATAACAATAAACACTTTTGATGTCTGAAACCTTTTGCACCGTGTGTGTATGTAAGGTATAACAAGATTCTCGAGTATTATTAATTTGTTTAATTAACTGAATTGGATAAGCATGTATTCTTGTTTAATGTGTCGAATTCTGGACTTTGCTCTTGTATCTGGAGAATGAACAACTAGTCTTTATCAGCTCAATCCGAATGCAGATATTTTCGCAAGTTCGTTTGTGTTGGATCATTGTAAAATAAGTATCCCCCAATTGTTTTGACAAAGAACATAACAAAACAAAGCAAAAATAAATGAAAATAGAAATGATTCTAAAAAGGTGAAGCAAATAAAACAAGGATACACTTGTTTGGGCAAGCCCAACCTCCATTCATCGTCAGATAGAGATAAAGATAGAGACTGAGTTGAACCCACGTGTAAAAGACGTGGATAGGGGCACATCGCATGTGCGTGTGTGCTTTGTTGGATGGATAGGTGTTGCAACTTACAAAGATTTGAGCCATTCTGGACTTGTGACCTTTATTTTGTCACCAATTGCGCACCTTTTTCAATACCAAAAGCCTTTTCTAGTCGCCTAACTTGGCTTCAACTTGGGCATACTATGGTCCCAACTCCAAACGGATTTTCTCGGAAATTTTCGGTATTTTGGAACATATGTACAAATGTAATTCTTTTTGGTCACATTCAGTACAAATGTTATTTTTTCATAACTAGCGTAACATCGTGGTTCACCCCTAAAATTAGTTTTGTGCATAAACATCAATCAAATAATAACATATGGTGTGCTACTTAACGTGGAAGTATTAAATAACCTATTTCATCACAAATAAATAATAATAATATATGGATGATATTTGTTCGAGTTAGGTATAATAATTTTGGAATTATTTGTCATGTGATAAAGAACATTTTTCATTCACGTCAAAATTAGCAAATTGGTAATGACATTGTCATGCTACCCAAAGTGGACGGCTACTAATCAAGTAATGCCAAACGGAACTGTACCGTGTTTACTGCAATTAATCAAGTAATGCCAAACGGAAATCTTCGTGTTTATTGCAATTACGCAACATTGTTTGTCATTCAATTATCAACAACACTTGCACACGTTATAACTTAATGTTTATAACAGGAGTTTGACTCAAGTAACAAAGATCTCATAGTTCATATTTATACATCCAAAAACTCTTTTTTCTTTTTTATAAATTACATTCAGACCCCTGTAGTTTATAAATTTCTTACATCCACTCTTTACAAAAGGGTGTTAATGTAAGAGATCTACACATTGCTGTGTGGATATAATTATTAAAAAGTAATGAATTTTCTGTAAATAGATCTTACTTTTAGGGGCAGTTGTGTACCCTAAATTCAGTTGACCAGTGAGATATTTATTTTTTATAGACTGCCCAACTGAAAAAATCAGAGATAATATCAATTCAATTGGAGCTGATTTTTTATCAATCAGCCAAACTTCCCATCAATCAAAGCTATCAATAGTAAGTATATAAGACAAAGATAAACAATCAGACAGTTGGATTCTAGATATGACTATTTTTCACCAAATGGTTGTGAAAAAAGAAATAAAAAAATTTAAATAAAAAATATCATCGTACCCAAAGTCATATGTCCAATTTATCCAATCACAAACCAGATAACACAACACAAGATCCTTGCCTTCCACAGCCTTAATGAATAAAGAATAATATTTTCTAGTATATATTGTAATATAATACTGCCAGCCAATTTGTCTGGTCCAGTGGTAAAAAGTACCACTTTCCAACAAGAAACCAATCACCAACTGTATATGTATCTAATTTTTCCATCAATTTAATTTTAATGTATGCTGATCAAACTAAATGTTCCCAATACCAACATTCTAGCAGGGAACAAAAGCACCACAAGCAAATGCATGTGCTGTGACGCAACTAACCTACTAAACCGTTTCAAAGAATCCGCTCCCGTTCGAATAATGCCCGAGAAGTTCAGCTGCCCCTGGCCGATCATATTGCTGCCCGAACTGACCGATCTTGTCACAATAAGACCTGCGTTGACCCCACGAGGTGCAACGAGGGGCCACCAAATTTTCTTCCGTCTTTCTCTCCTAGCTCTTCTTGTTCGTACGAGCTCATGGCGAATGAAACTTCGAACGGATTTCAAGTACGAACTCATATCGTGGTCCCTTTGAATGGTTCCTTGAGAACCGTATGCTGAACGGTCACTTAATATTTCGAGAGGGTGTGGTGAGTTTAAGAACACAATTTGTGCTGCTTGGATTTGCTTCTGTGCTTCGGAGATATCCGATTCTGAACATGACAAAATATACAGACCACTGCCCGATGGAAGAAGCTCGTGGCTTGGAGAGAATTTGTTGTCTGGCTGAAGAATTATAAACTCGCCCATCGGAGTATATAACAGCTTCTGTTGATAGATAGAACAATACAATCAAGATTTTGTCAAATATCATGTATAACTAACTAATATAATCATTATTATCAAACCCAATTTCCAAAGGAGGTTTTACGTAGTAAATGTGTACCTGTTTATTCAGACACGGAAGATTTCGGAAGTTCTCGTTTATAGCCTTGAGAAATTCAGCAACATGGTTAGGGTAATTGCAAGAGAAAGCTCGAGGGACAATGTCTCTGTGCATGGTGATAGATTGGATGTGATTTCGAGGCAACCGTAGATTGCGTAACAGGCGATCACCTCCACACATGATTGATGGAGCACCGAAGGTTATAACGGGGAGTAAAGAAGAACGAGGCACTTCACCCCTTATGAGCAACATTAGATTTACTAGTACCGATAAACTTCCACCAAGTGAGTGCCCTGTGAAACGTAATGTGGCTCGATCCCCGTGAGATTTAAGATGCGCATGAATTTCAGGCAACATTTGCTCGTAAATCCCTTTTGCAGCCTCGTATATACCCCTGTGTACAAGTACATCCAGCCCCTAAAGAAAGAAGATCCATCAAATCTTCTTTTCTTGAAGTTTTCTAAAAGCCAGCACTTCAAAAAGTATGATAGATAATTACCTCAAACTGAATGGGCTCGAATAATAGATTTGCCTGCCATGAAGCCAGTGATTCGGATCCCTGTAACGTAAAATATTTAGAAACTAATTAAACTTACCGAATTATATCGGAATTAATTGGGATTTTTCTTGCGTATATTAAGCTGTTCTACCTGTATGACGAAAAATCTCGTGGCACTTTGATCATCGTCACAAATGAACCACTCGCACGGTGAAGAAAGAGTTGAGTTCAAATCATCTGCCACAGCCTGTTTCACTTCCTCCTTTGCAGCAACAACAGCAGTCACCGAATCGGTTGTTGCCATTAACGAGGCTACATCTTGGTTCATCAGATCAATACCGCCATTGCCTCCATTTCTTTCTCCAGATGAATTCTCGTCTGGGGCCGATTTGGAGGATTTGAAGTGAAGAATGCTTTTGGTGTGAGAGTGCAAATAGGAAGCAGCAGAAGCAGCAATTTGATACGCAGCGTACGCGCTTATCCGATTCTCGTTAGTCTTCGTCTCATTCTCCTTCTTGTTGATGTCTGCTTCGTCGCCTTTGGGATCCTCTGTTTCGGTTTCTGTATTGGCTTCTTTTTGTCCCTCTTCGGCTGATAACTTCTCTTTCTCAATCTTCAATGCTTGTTCTTTCTTCTCAACAGAAGAAGTCACAAATCGTAATCCGTGGTATCTGAACAGATTCCCAGGCTGTTTCAACCATTTCATAAGAACAAATTAGCCAACATTTAAAACAGTTGAATTGAAAAATCCCCAAAAAACAAAAAAATGAATTAGCCAAAATGTTTGCAGATGTTTACCAGATTTCAATGAAATTAGGTAAAACAAACAAATCAGTTGTGATCCATAAATCTCGATGTTATCAAACCCTTCAATGTTTATCATGAATTGATTATGATAGATTAAAAAAAAAAGGTTTAAGAGATTAGGGTACCTTGATTTGGGGGATGGAATAAGCCAAGCTTCCCAAATAAGACAATTGGGCATATAATCTAGCTTCTCCCAAAGGCACCTTTCGAAGAAGTTTCGAGAACGATTTTCTATCGAATTCAATTTTTTCATCATCATCATCATCATCGTCTTCAATCGTACACATATCACACTCTCGATCGTCTTCTTCCCCAATTTTGCCGTCTTCTTCCAATTTTACCCCCATATCCTCCGACAAATTACCATCATCTTTCCCTTCCTGTTTCCAGAGAGACCTCACATGCAGAATCTTCAGCACCCAATTCCCGTTCCGCCGTTCCTCTTCGCTCTCCGTAACGTCTTCCTTTTCCTCCACCAAAACGGCGTCGTCCACCGAGATTGCCGGCTCGTACCGATTTTTGCCTCCCGGCCACAAGGATCTGAGCGGATGCCTGAAAGTATAGCCCCAGGGTAAATTCCTGTTCTGAGAAGCCGAAACCGATGGCTTCTCACTCAGCCGCAGGTCTCCATTTCCGGCGGCGGCGATCGGCTGCGCCACCATACCGTGGATCCCCGCCTTGAAACACAAAGCGTCCATTATTGAGAAAAAAAACTATTTCCTTTTCGTAGAATCCTAAATCAAACTGGAACTGGTTAATTTACGATTGTATATATGTATATAACTATGTATCTATATCTATATATATACGTATATATATTATATGTATCTGCAACGAGAGGAGGGACGCTGGATTTTTATAGGTCACAAGCTTTGAATTTTCGAGTCCTCGCCTTATAGAGGGGGGGGGGGTTTCTTTTTCTTTTATTTATTTTTCTTTTTCTTTTTAAATTTTATTTAATTATTTAATTTAGGCAAAAACAGGTGATCAACATCTCTCTCCTCTGCCAGACTGCATTACTTCAAGAACCCTTTTTTCGTGGACCAGCCAAAAAAAAATTAAATTAACCAATTGTCAAAAGCAAATCAAACGACGTCGTCACCACGACCTGTTTGTCTGTTTCCATTCATTTTTTAGGGTAGTAAATCTTTTAATAATACATTTTATAACCTGTTTAAATTAAAATTTTGAAACTTTTTAAATTTAATGAAATATCAAATAATTGATAAATTAAAAATATAAGGAAAGTTTTAAGATTCGATGTATCTAGGCAGGTGGGTAATAAGTAACCGACTAATTGAGGTTTGGTCGAGAAATTAAAATTACAGGAGCGGGACCCACAGATTTGGGATATTATGTGAATTGCCACGTCATAATGTTGAGGATGAGCTACAAAGGCCGCATGACGTGTCCGTAGATTTGTCGCGTCACTCAACTATTCGCCGACACGCATACATTTGCACAGCACGTGTCTCATTGATTAAACTGTCTTTCTACTCGGGAGTTGTAAATGTAAAATCCCATTTTCAAAATATATATACTTTTTAAAAAATAAATATTAATTTGTTGACCTTTCTAGATAAATATTTTGGGGAAAAATTCAAATATTTCTCTATTTCAGAACTACTTTGACTGCTGACATTAACGATATATTTACTAAGATACAAACAAATATTATTTTATTATTTAAATTATTTTTTATATACCTCTTTTTAAAAATTTTGACATTATTTGACTAATGAAGCCTAATCATCTCTTTAAAACGCAAAGTATTATTTAATTTCTCAAATTATTTTTCCAAAACGAAATAAAATAATTATTTTTCCATGCAATTATACATATAATTACAGTCCTAGTCAGTGGGCCGGGGAAATTAATTGTAGCAATAATTGGGCGATAGCCCACATGGAGTTTAGCCTGCCCATTTGATTTTAAGATGATTATACCTTTTGGGCTTCTTTCCTATTTTAACATTGAGTTGTTTTTAAACCATTAAAAATAGTTTATAAGAAGTTTAAAAGCTTGTAAGATTTTTTAAATTGTTTAATAAATCTTTTTAAATTTATCTTAAAACTTTAAAAATAAAATTGTTGGAGAGTTTATAAGATTTTTTTTTTAAATACATATATCCCACATTTCCATTTAAGATCTTAAAAGCAGTAAAAATAACTTATAAACTTAGTTTATTTTAAAAATAAACTTTTGATAATGCAGGAACCCGCAGCCAACCATATAGGTACACTAGGTAAACCTACACTCTCGTATAATAGCTTGCAAACCATACGAGAGATGTAAACCACACTAGGCTAACCATGTGTGACAAGCTCGACCTAGCGACCGTTGGCAAGGGGATTCGAACTTGGGTCAATTGACCCAAGCTCTCTTGCTCCAACCGCTAGGCCACCCTTGCGGGTGTCCACCACAAATTTTACTTAGGTAGTAGGTTGGTTTGATAACACTATGGTAGTAACATTTAAAGGTGTGATGACTTTTAGCACCATAAAATGCAGCTATTTATTGCATGGGCTTTCGTCTACCTACCAACCTTTTGATTTATAGTCTTGTCTATGCAATATAAGCACCCATGTGACCTCAAATTAATTATGTTTGTGTTTTGATAGGTCATCTTTAATTTATTTATTTTCATTTTTTTGACAAAGAAGAATCTACGTCCAAATATATAGATTCCCTTTTGTAAGTGTAAGTTGGAAAGAAATTTTTGACATCCACCAATTTAGACCAGAATGTCTTCGATTTTTTAAAATACCTTTTTTCATTTCTAATTTCGAAAATTACGATTCCCAATCAGTCTGACTCTTACTGAAAATGTAATTGGAATATATATTAGATCCGAATTTCCAATCTAATTTTAATTCCAAAATTTTTGACTGTTTTTCAAAAGTCACTCTTAAGTCTTATGATATCAATATTATTATTTATTTAATATCATAAGTGATTAAATGAATAAAAGTTTCGAACTCGGCCAATTTCGATCCAATTTCGAAAAAGTTTTTCCATTTCCAAGATAATGAAATTGTTAGTGAATGAGGCTATTTTTATTTTTTTTAGACATAATTCGAAAAGCCCAAGCGGCCAAGCCGAATCTCAACTTCAAGCCCAAGCCCGAGACTTATACTAATATATATAGGTCTGCCGAATTAAATTGCCCATCAATCGTAATATCTCACATATTTTTACCCTCCCTTCGAGATCAAAACTCATCGGAAAACCCTTCGAGACAAGAATTACACCGGCGGCAGCGCGGCGACGGGACCGGAAACTGTAAATCCCTTTCAATTCCATTATTACGATTGTGAGTATTTAGAACATTGGCCGTGAGAATTGGCTATAAGATTTTCTGCTCCCCTAAATTGTTTCGACTTAGGTTTTCCTATTTTGTAAATTTCGGCAGGGCAGCAATTGGTTTAATTGAATTCGATCAACTCTACGCCGTAATTATTTTCTTCTTTCTACGTAAATATTATTTTTCTTCAATCAAATCGATGAAACCTGAAGACTAAAGGAACTCCATATTTTTTCTGCCTTTGAAGTGTGCTTTGTGTATTTTATGGCTTTGCATTATTACTTACTTAGCCTTAAACTTGTAATGTTGATATCTCATCGTGTCTGTTTTGCCATATCCACGTGTCCGTCGTACATAAACAATAGCTTAATTTGGGGAATGATTAAATTGTATGGATTCATAAAGTTTATAGAATACATAAATCACTGCTATATGGGCTTTACAGTTTGGTGGAATGCTAAGATTCGATTGTAATCTTCTAGAATTGATAAATAAAACGATATTCGTGAGTTTAAATAACTGCATTTTTGTACAGATAATGATGTTTTTGCCAACTAATTATCTTTGTGATGAAATGAACAGGAGGTATCATTTATCGACGATGAATAACGCCACAGCAGGACCTTCCTCGAAACCGAAAACGGGCTCATCCCAGCCTTCAGAAAGCTCCTTAAAGCGTAAACGGGGAATGTTCCAGAAGGACTGTGAGTTTCTCCCTCTGGAAATTCCTTAATTATTTTTGTGATTTTTGATATCCATATTTAAATTAACACACTTATTGTTTATGTGGATGTAACAGTGCATCATATGATGTACGGATTTGGAGATGATCCAAATGTACGTCTTCTTTTGCTGATTCTTTTGAACCTTTTGTGGTTTGTCATTTTATAATCGAAACACTCATTTGTATTGTTGTATTAATGAATCTGTCTTTTTGTATTATTTGTCGTGGAGATGTAATAATACACAGATCGTAAATTAGTTGACAGGCTGTCATTAATTTAGTTCATGTTCAACTCTTACATGTTTCATATGAACACAAATTAACTGAGACTAGGTAGGGTAAGGAAGGATGGGATACACTGGGGTCGTATAATTCTCCTAAACAAGTTTAAATTGGAAAGAAATCTGGAAGCTGGAATTGTTAGTTTCGGCCATACATTTTTATTTAAGATATTGAGCTGAATATTTTAGTTTTCGAGAAATGGTATTTATACTCTTTTAACGTTCTTATATCTTCCAGTAAGTAATGGCTTTTTATTGCAATTGTTGTACCTCAGCCAATCCCAGAGACGGTTGCACTGATTGAGGATATTGTTGTGGAATATGTCACTGACATGGCAAGTCATTATTTCCTTTTCTGCTATGTTCTTTATTACGTAACAAATGTTATTTAGCCCTTCCGTCTTGTTCTTATATTGGGAGAATTTTGATGCTGGATTCCAACAGGTCCACAAAGCTCAAGAAACCGCTTCCAAAAGAGGGAAGCTTTTGACAGAAGACTTCCTCTTTCTAATCCGAAAGGTATATTATCGTGCTGAAAACTAACTGTAAAATAAACAGGTAAAATTAGACAAATGCTTTCGAGTTTCATCTACAAGTGTTTGTTTTGCAGGATCTGCCAAAACTGAATCGTTGCACAGAATTGTTGTCAATGAACGAAGAATTAAAGCAGGCGAGAAAGGCCTTTGATGTTGACGAAGAGAAACTGGCAACAATTGACTAACGTGCTATAAGCAAACAATTTGTCAATAGTTAACAGTTAGTTGTGTGGTGGCTCGGTACGAGATACTTTGTAACAAAGTTTCTTTTTAAATCTTTTTAAGCAGAAAGAAAATAGGTTACCATTGTTCTTGACCGACTAGTATGTTCGACTGCCTGAAATTTCTGATTACTCGGAGTTTGCATACCTTGATTTGAAGAAAGAATATGATCAAACCAAAAACATGGCCGGTAAATTGTTTACTGAACTAACATGCTGTTATATCAAATTGGAAGTAGTACAGTAGATAATCATTAGCTAAAAGAACAGCTCATGAGCATTCTCTTCAACATGAAAACCCCGCATATTCAAATTTATAGTTACCTAATAATGTAATTCAAAGCATTTTCAACTTTATAGTTACCTAATAATGTAATTCAATTGCTAAAATGCTTTGTACAAAAGCTTCAAACAATGTAAATTCTCAGTAGCAATTGTCATTGGGTTTAATACACCACTAGAAGCAATTAGTCTAATCGTGCTAAAAACAAGTAAGATGCAGATAACCCCAAAATGTTTACAGCTCTTTAACGAATGATCAACTAATTGAACAAAATTGCAAAAAGAGTAAACATCAAAATGTAAAAATTAAATAGTGGCTTAGAATATGTAAGCACAATATTTGCTACATTACAGTAGTATACCTAAACTAGTATCTCCTTGATCTTTGTCTTTTGGTCGTCTGTTAATGAGGTGGGGAAAATAACCTCAAACAGGACAAATAAATCTCCCTTCTTGTTACTGAAATGTAATGGCATACCTTCGCCTTTAAACTTCCTCACTTCCTTGGGCTTGGTGACACCCTGAGAGTTCAAATGAAAAATATTCCCAAAAGCTTCGTTATTTCCTTCCAATGGAGATCTAACGCTAATAATATTTTATGACTTAGTAGTTGATATACACTACAATCAAGAATTGCCACTTACCTTGGAGCTAATGTCCACCAAATGTTCATCGAGGTGTGTAACGGTCTTCTCAAAACCAACAAGAGCTTGAACCTGAATATAAGAGGCAGTCAGTCAATTTTCGCTTATACTCGAACAACCTTCACACAATGTAGCCCAGAGAGTGGAAGAATAACTAATTTCATATTTAATGAAAAATGCTTGTATACTAGAAACAGAGAATATTGCACATTGTCAAAGCAATTGAATTTTAGCAATTTCGTCAGTTTTTCAAGTTTGAGAGTTGCAAGGTCCATGAGCAACTTGCGAGAAAAGCATATCGACTACAAGCACAAAAAAAATTACATTGTGTGTTTTAGTTTCCAAGATAGGATAGCTGATATTACACAATCTTATGAGAACCTAATTGTGTACAATTCCCTAATGAATTGAGATTAGGGCTCATTTTTTTCCACAATTGTGGATTGGCCAGAAATCTTATCCAACTAATCAAATCATATAGGGTCCAGTTACTTGGTTAATCATGGCCAATTTTACCAACCAAACCAACAAAACGAGGCCACAAATAATTACTCCATTTTGCTAAGAATATTAAAATGACTTTGTTTACGCCTTACATAAATTTGACATCATTTGTAAAGTAAGGAAAAGAGGTCGTCAACTGGCAGAAAACAATCCATAAAATAGAACATCCACACACAGTGCAAAAACTACTCTCCATCCCTCCATAAAGAGTTCTTGGTGATATAAAAGTATAGTGGTTATAATCCAATAAGAAAAAAAAAACCAAAGAAAGTTTAGGAACTATAAAAAACAACATTACCAGAGTAATATTGACTGTCGTGTGCAAATCATTGCCTTCCCTCCTGAAGCGATCATGAGGTGCAGTACGTACGCGGAACTACACATAAATGAACAACCAGTCAAAAAAGTGAATGCTATGTAAATCAAAACAAATTAAAATGTATGGATTCATATCCACCATTAAAGCCAAGGATATAGATTAAACCTTAAGATCTCCAGCTTCACCATCAATTACTGGCTCACCATCTTCATAAAATACCACTTCCTGCAAAATAATATAGTAACAACTTTATATTTTCTGAAAGCCCTACAACCCGTGCCCTAGGACTAACTCTTTTATTCTATAAATAAATTAGGAATCATTCAGTAATACTTGAACTAGTGCAAAAATCAGAACTCCATTGTTGACATCATCCGCTATAAAAATTAGCATGCTAAAGAAAAATTTTCAGGCACGCCACAAGGTTCTGGAAAACTTCATTTGTTCTGCAGCTTCAAATGTAGTCTAGAGACATTTTTCAAGAGGTGAATAAGGCTAGTAAACGATCCTAATTAACAAGTGTTTTCTGTGTATTGGATTTTCGTTAGATCTAATGTTGACTAGGCACCATCAAACCCTATACAGTCATCCAAAAGTTTCAAATTAGTGCAAATGGTGAGTAAGAATACAGATGAAATAGTTCATCCAGTGAAAGGAAGGTGTGCAGAACAGTAAAACAGTTAGGATCACGCACAAAGCAATCACAAACAACGAAGAAGGAAGAAAGCTTACTTGCCCATCCTGCATTCCTTTCTCAATATCCACGGTGACGAAATCACCCTCCCTTTCATACTTCACATTTGGGCACTGCTCACAGACCTGGAAAGAGAACATAAGAAAACTTAAATAGATGCAATAGAGCACAGTTAAACCAGGGAAGTTGAAACTGATGCCTTCTGCCACAAAATGGAACTTAGAGCAGTTTTCATTAGGAATAAGGTACCTGCTCTGTCATCTGCTGAAACATCCCAGGACCAATTTGCTTGTGATAAACCTCATTTCTACAGTTGCAGCGCCTCTTCCCAGGAGCCGGTTTTATTACATTTTTCACCCTCCAAACCTGATGAATTCACATTCCAACGTTCACACACAAGCTGATTATGTAAATGCTATTGTGACTCATATTGACTTTTATCGTTTATGTGAATAAGTTCTGTATCATTTCAGGATGTGCCATATTGAGTACCTTTAAAGTGCCTCCCATATATAGATCTTCAAGCGTGGCATCCAATTCAACAACCACATCATCACCTTTGATAACCCTTTCTTCCTCTTCCATCGAACCGCCACCAAAGAAACTGGAAATAGATTTCTTTATCAGCAAAGTAATTTATAATGTCGTGGATGGAGTTTCAATTTCACAATCAACAAACACTTGCATTAATACGAATAAACTAAAGCTATCAGTTCTCAAACTCAATCTTACGAAAAATTCTTCACGCTTCAAGGACTTTACAGTGACTGATAGTTTGGAAAAAATAACAGAACACATGTATTAATACGAATTAACATAAGCTAATACGGGAACTTACGAGCTAAAAATGTCTTGAATATTCATCCCCCCCCCTCCTCCTCTACCCCCACTAGCAGCATGCTGCTTCAGACCTTCCTCGCCATATCTATCATATATGCCTCTCTTTTCGCTGTCCGACAAAACTTCATAAGCTACAAAATCGAACAATTCAAAACAGTCAAAATCTTCCAATTTAATGTGCCACGGCTTGCAGCACTACTTTTTCCTAAGCTATTTATTATATATCGACAAATAAAAAGAAAGCATGAGAAAAATGGAAACCGTTATTGATTTCTGCAAATTTCTTGTTCGCCTCCTCATTTCCTGGATTTTTATCAGGGTGATACTTCAAAGCAAGCTTCCGATAGGCACGCTTTATTTGCTCATCCGAAGCTCCTTTCTGCACTTGGAGGATGTCGTAATAACTCTTCCTGTTAAACAAATAACAGAAAAACCAGTGAAAACTCCATCGAGAAAACACGAATAGCTACATTGACACTACGATTCATCAATCCTAATACTTACGCTGCAATGGCAATTAAATAGTACGATAAAAAGCACACGAGCAACAATAATTTTGATCTTCGCTGCGCCATAACACCCAGGCACAGAAATCAAAATCACAACGCAGACAAAAAAAAAAGCTAGGGTTTCAAACCGGATCTTCAAGGCAAATAAAATGAACAGCCTGTAGAATTTGCGAATCGCTTGATTAGAGGCGGCAATATTGTGCACGTCGATAACGTATACGTATAAATGTGTATAATACGACTACAGATTTATTCTTGTGAGAGTGTGGGAAATGGTGAACCGATGAAGAAGACGATACAAAATTTTCATATTTGCAGAGGAAAAGGTGCTCTGATGGATCAATAAGCTTACTCGAGTATGCAACGTGGTCTTGTGGGAACTGACCAATGAGAGAGCGTCCCGACTTGCTCCACCCAATGGGAGATTGCCACGTAATATACTTCTTTTCAGCGTACGCGGGGTCGGTCGGTCGGGTCTTTTTTCATTATAAAAATAATATTTTTGATATTGTTTTATTATGTATAAAATTTGTAGATCATAGAAATTAGTTTATATATTGATTAAGAGAAAAATAAAATTAGGAATTTAATTTAGTCATTTCCTCACGTGGGCTGATAATTTAAGCCCAATTTCTAAACACGTCTAAGCTATAGCCCAATAACAGAATTCGGGCTAAAATATCAATTACCATTTACCCAATGACTAGGGCGGGTTCAATCATTTCCCTCAGTTTTAAACCCGCTGTAAAATCCGCCACCGCGCCGCCGCCTCTCGTCGCCGACGTACGGTGGCGATATTTCACCAAAGAAGATGAAGTCTAAACTCGCAGCTTCTATTAATTTATTTCGTGCTTGTAATATTCAACTTGCTCCCGAAACCCCAATATTTTTCCATTTTTGAGTTCATTTAACGCTCATTTTTTTTCTCTTCTTTTTTTGTTTTTCAGTTAATCGCAGTACTAACACACGCAATACAATACCTTCAAGATCAATGCTCGCTAATTTGCACCGCCGCCATTGCCTGATTAACAGCAGGTAAAAGTGTAGTCAGTTGTTCGAAAACGTTGTTAATTATCGAATAATTGTGCAAATCAATGGTTGATTTTTTTTATAAAAAAATTACAGAATCAACGAGTCCACAGTTTCTGTATGTGAAATTATGTTAATTAATTACTTTCTATCAGTCACGATCAGGGTTTTCTAGTAAAATATTATGTTGCTGATGAGCTGGATTTAGGCATACATTGTAAATAACTGTGATGCTGTTACAAAATTATAGATATACGAGCAAAGTGATGGCTATTGTAGCAGCAAACATGCAAATCCTTAGACATCCATAGCTTACATCTTTAAGTTGGCCCAGCTTCCAGGCTCAAGGTTTCGAGATATCCGAAAGAGCTTTTCACTCTTCTGCCAGCGAAGATGATGGTGACGATTTCTCGGAATTGGGACCAGAAAGTTCGGAGTGCTCTCTTAAGCAAATAAAATTAGTCACGGAGAAACGTGACCGTTTAAAGGTATGCATGCGCTTGGTGTGTCCTCTTTTCGAAGACGATAAATTGCAAATGCATTTGTCTTCCATTTATATTTTTTTTTTGTTTTTTGGCTTCCCTGTTGTCTTTAGAAAACTTATTCATCGAGAAGAGATTTGGGTGGTGCGGCTTCTTCGGATACCAGGCCTAATTTGAAGGAAATTGTTGCATCAATTGGCAAAGGTTCTCAAACTTCAAATTCAAAGATCGTTGGCCATGATCATGCTTCTGCTTTAGCTGATGGCACTAAGAAGATCTCTAATATAGAAAGTCCATGCCCTGTATCCATTAAGAATGTACCATCTACAGTTGGTCTCTCTGAACTCGTGGAATCTGTTTCGGTTTTCGGAAAAGTTTCTGGTGCTTCCTTTTTAAATGCATCTAACGGATTTAGGTGTTGCAACATTGAATTTGAGGTAAATTAATGTTTGTTTAATGTTTAAATTATGGCATAAGTTTATACACTAATATGTCTCGTGTTTTAAAGGATGTTGAGTCGAGCCAGAGAGCAATTTTGGTTGGTAAAGTTGCAGTGGGAAGTCAAGTAATGCCAGTTCAGCCTGTTGATGCTGTAGACGTAGTTACAATTAGAATCAAGAACATAAACAAAGACACTACTGATTTTGCCATACACTCCAGATGTAAGTCCGTCGGTGAATTCGTGGGATTGTCAAGGACAAGCGAGGATGCTGTAGATGCCTTCTTTAATGTGCGGGATGACAAAATCCACCAGAACATAATCAAAAAGTAAGAATTCCTCCTCATCCGCGTAACTAAATTTATAAATTTCTTTGTCGATACACAACTTGCTGCTTCTTGTTAGAACAGTGGATTATTATTTGTCAGTGTACTTGTAGAAGCATTCGTTTGCATGGGCATTTTAAGTTCTGATTTTACAAGTTTCAGATTTTTTTATTTTTTATTTTCGTGTGAACTAAGGATGTAATAATTATTTTGGTAGGTTAAACAATACAGTGGTTGATTGCAATGCGTGGTCAGCCGATGTACTCCAATGTAAATTGAAACCAACAGAAGAACCCTCGGCTAAGGAATCTAGATACAAGCTGGGCTTGCAGATTGTTGATCAATTCACAGATTTGAAATGGCAATCTGTCCTAATTAAAATTGACTTGGAGGATCTCGAGATTTTGAATACCAGCATAATGCACATAGAAGACCTGCATATCGACTGAGATTTTGTTTCTTTCGTTGTGTGTAGAATGTAATAAATAAGGCCTTCTAGCTTAGAGTTTTTTTTTCATTTTTTTAGCATCTCATGGATTGGGAACAAATTTGTAAGATTTTTTTTTCATTTTTTCATTTTTTTCATTTTTTCTCCCCTCGTCAATGTAAGATTTTTACCATAATTTTAGCATCTCATGGATTGGGAACAAATTTGTCTAGAAATGAATTGCATCGCAGGAGCTGAGAATTTATCTACGTTGGTTGTTTCCACTTTCTCGGATTTATTTTTGATTTTTTAATTAATCATGACTAATCTCACCAAAATGGGGCCTCAACATGAAAGCATTCAACCTCTTTATCTTCGAAACAATCCAAGAAAAATGACCATCTTTAGTTTGGATCACGAATTTCGGTTACAAAATGAGATCGAAAACGTTTCGCGCCTTCGTAATCAGAAGGTTAGTTCAATGTCTACTCAGAAAATATATAAATTTACAAACATGCAAATACACTAGGGGCCTCTGTAAGAATCATCATCATATCAATATACCAATACAATTTAAATCTTCGGATTTGCAAAAATGCCCTAAATTTAAGGCAAAATTTCCAAACAACCACCATCACTCACTCAGCAGCAGATTCATCCCCTTTCAACTCCACTACCGAAGTCCCGCAAGACTTATCCCCATCTTTACATTCCGACACACCCAAACTCGTACTTTCAGCAATCTCATACTCCTCATCAACATCAACATCAACCTTCATATACGAACACGCTCTATCCTCCACTCCAACATTATTACAAGATTCTTGTCCTAAACTTGCCGGCAATTCATATTGTGAAGACAACAAAGGCTGACTCCTCATTTGCACGGATCGTAAAAGTGCAGTTCTTCTCAAGTCGGCCGAGTGGCATATGTCGCTGGGCGATGATGGGAACCGGCCCTCGGTGTCGGAGCTGCGTTGACGTGGCAGAGAAGAAGCAATACTGCCATGTGGAGGATACGAAGTTGTGGCCCCACCGGATGTGAATCCGCTTATTAGGGGTTTTTGCCCCCTGTAAGGAGAAACTGGGCTAGTGGTCCCACTCTCCGGCTGGGAAGGACAGGTGTTTGTTGAACTCTCGTAATATCTCGAGTCGTCTGAATCTTCCGACATTGGTGATGATGTTTCTTCTCTGAAATCATAAATATGCGGTGAATATTTTTAATACAAAAATTAAATGAAATGCTTGTTTAACATGTAGTAACTCTACACGTGTAACACGCCTGCCCCGGCATACTATTTAATGGAGCATCGCTGGTGAAATTTTTTATTGTGAGATTCGAGCTTTGTTACCACATTAGATGGAGCTTTTAGAGGAAGTGATTATTACACAAAATGACACGTACACACGTAACCATCAAAACTAAAGAACATCGAATATTCCATTCATCACAACCAATACAAGAGTTTTTCGCATTGAATTAAATTGTCTTCCACACAGATCAACATGGATTTCAATTAAAGTGGAGCTACTTACCCCTCCCTATTTCTCAACAATTTCTACTCGTAATCAAGAAATTCATATAATTCTCATGTCTTAATAAGTTGATCTCGTTTTCGATTCAAAACAACTCATAAGGAAACTAAATATTTAAAGTCACACAACAAAAACAACAAACTTAAAAAGCTCTTACAATCCAATCCAAAAATATCTTTAGTTACTTCATTTTTTTTTGTTTTTAGGCGATAAGCTGAGTCTTCATAATTTGTTACCCTCAATCATATAAGTCTTAACAAAATAAAATTACTCACAACAAACAAATATTAGATGGGGAAAAAATAACAATTATACTAACCTAAGATAGGGCAACATGTTTTCGGACCGCACCGGAGAATGCATAAGGTTTTCAGGCAGTGAATCTCCAACAGTCAGCCCATTCAAACTTGAAGCCATAACCTACAACAAAGAATATTCCAATGTAACAAACATTAGCAAACATTTTATTTTAATTTAAATCGAAAACGATTGACTATTGTAATTTGTAAAGCAAAGGAATAAATAAATGTGAAGAATAAAAGCTTCCGACCTCGCTGAGATAACGCTTGTGGCAGTTCAGATTATCTATATAAACCTCATCTTCGGGATCTCTACCTCGTTTAGCCGTCGCCGACGGAGAAGACGACGGAGAAGCGGCGGCGGCGGCGCAACTTTCGAGCCCCATATCTCTCTAATCCGTCCGCAATTACGTCTTCGCCGCTGCTGAGTCCTGTCACTTTAATACATGTACTGAATTGAAAAACAAAAAAATCTGAACTACTCTGTAAAAACATTAATACGTGATTGCATTCCTTTATTGAACAGAGGCACCAAAATTAAATGAAAATGGTGAGAAGAAAAGGGCCATGTGGAACAAACCACAACTAGTAGTTTGGTTTTACTTTTTCAACTTCCTGAAAATCCGCATATTAAAGGCTTCTCTTTTCGGATGTTTGTCGGGTCATAATTATTGGGCCTATCGGGCCGGGTTTTATTATTCAGTGGATCTTAATTGTGTAGATCCAGATCCAGTTCTAGTTAGGCCCGTTTACTCTGCGAAAATCCAATTTTGGATCTAAAGTTTTTTTTTTTTTTTTTTTTTTTTTTTTTATTTATTGATTAGATGCTTACATTATTTTTGTATTTAATTGATATAATTGAAAAAATTGTTTAATGGAGGCAGTGGTTGTTTACCTAGAAAATATGAATTGCTCCACGTGTCAGAAATGAACCCAGCCAAAAAGTTTGAAGATAATTAGTCAAAAAGGAGTAAAGCTGCTTAGTTAAAACTATATATTTACTTGCTTTGTAACGTGTTCGAATTGTTCAGGGCAACAAATGCGCTTTAGTCAATGCCTTTTATAGCGTCATTCAATTTCATACCATTAAAAGGCTTTGAAATTTAGAACCAAAATGTCACAATTTTATATATATTTAGAATACACCGAGATCAATAACTTTTTTTTTATCTGTATATTATATGATAAACGGAATATTACAAGTGAAAGAAAATCGAAAATTATAATCGAATTGAAAAAAAAAAAAACGAATCTCATATATATATTTCAATTCATATACAAATAGCAATTGCCATATCTTGTTTAGCGTTTTGCCATAAAAATCATAATTAATTGACAACACATCTTTCAATCTTTTAAGCTATATTATATAGTATATACATTAGATAATTGAATATTATTGAAGGAAAATAAGACATCGACATGAAAACAACACATGACAAACTAAACAAAAAGTTTATACATCGGACAACAGGATATTTACTTATTTAGAGAGAGAGAGAGAGAGTACAAAAAGTAGAGAGTGATGAAGAAGGTACAAAGCGTGGGGTAGAGATGTAACTACCAATAGCAAGATTCCGATCCAACACTACCCATGTGATGTGTGGTTATGTACACCAGCAATTTGTCTCAAATCAAACCCCCCATGTGGATACGTACCCTTCTCTATAATTTACTATATTCATTTTTATTATTATTATCATCTACTACTTAAATTTCATATAATTAAATACACTACAATTATAATGCCAAAATCTAATAGTAGCAAGAAATATGAATTAACACAAAGTTCTTAATTATTCCACACTGTAATCGAAATATAAATTGATAATAGCAAGAAAGCATCAAGAGTTCTATTGGATCAAATTTCAAAACGATTCTACACATAAATAATGAAGAACTTGGATTACATCAACTTAATTAATTATTTATGGGTACGTGCTAATTAATTAATTAATTATATTGAGCAGCAATCGTAATTCATAACGGAATAATTAAATAGAAAAATTACAACATAATCCGAAAACAATATAAGATCATCAAGATAAAGTGATCCATCATCACCGGATTAATTATAGCATTCTCCCATATACATATATGAAGAAGCTTTTTTCCATGGAAGAAGAGAAGATGGGGGAACGAGATCATAAACTATACATAAAAAGCTTAGCTGAATAATATAATAAATAATTAAAAATATTCAAATTTGGATTTTTTCACCTGGACGAAATGGGGTTGAGATTTCTAGTGAAACCGGTGAAAGCGCCATAACTCTTGGAGCTGAAACCCAGGCAGCCCAATAGCCCCTGTCTGTAGGGTAGAAACGTCTTTTTCTTCATCTCCTCCGCCTGAGCTCTGTTTGCTGTGTAGTGCAACTCGTGTGCTGACGGCGGAACACGGCGTCTCCATACGCCGTTAGTTGGTTTTCCTGCTGCCCGGACTTTCCGTCCGCTCCTCGTCTCGTCGCGCGAGGACGACGGCGATAGAACCGGCGACGGAGATGATTTCTTCTTGTCCTTCGCCGGAGAGAACGAAATCGTCGACCAGAACCTCTCCTTTGTGTTAATGGCTCTACCCTCGCTTTTGCTCCTGTGGAGAAGATCCTTCAGGAATATCCATTTCTTCGAGTTCCTCCCCGACGACGACGACCGCGACGATGACGCTGAGCACGACGGCGTCGTTTCATTGGACTCGTTTTCCTTCGCTTCGTTAGAAGAGGAGGCGGCGGTGGCGGCAGCAGCGGCGGCTCTAAGCCCTTGCCAGCCGTGCTCCCCGCCGGAGCGAAACGGCGACATAGATCTGGCTTTCCGGTGAGAGTATTTAGTAGTACGAACCCTCAGATCTCTGCCTCTAACATTCGCATCCTCATTGTACAGATCCACAAATTGGGAAGCAACATGATCGTGTGGTCTCTGCAAGTGAGATGACAGCTTCATGGGTCGGATCTGACCGTTATAGAACAGTTCGTCGGCCGAAATCATGGACCCGTTTCCACCCGACCCGGTGGGTGAGAACCTGGAAGAGAACTCGAACTCGAACGAACCCGAATCGGAAGATAGAAACACAGTCTCGTATTCGGAGGACGACGATTTCAGTTTCTCGTTGGAGAGAATGTAATGCATTGGGCTGGCCGGAGCACTGAAGAAATAACCGCCGGACGGCGCGTGTCCGGGGCTGGACGGAGCGCTGACGAATGGGGTGGAGCACGTGCTGTCAATATCCTCACTGTAGCGCGGCGGCTCGGCGGCGGAGGAAACGCCATCCACGGCGGTGATATGGTCAGAGAGAGGCATTATTGGAGAGAGAAGAGGGAGAGAGAAAACATGGGGTAAGGGTTTTAGTGAGAGAAAGTCTGTGAATAGACTGACTAATCTTGTTGGACACGCAATTATTGTACGCTGGAGCAGAGAGCAGCAGCGTTCTGAGCGAGGAGGAGGGGCACTACACTACTGCCATGTTTGGCTCTTCTCTTTTTCTTTTATTTTCTTTTGTTTTTGTTTTAATATTTATTTTATTTTCCTATTTTCACGGAAAAAATAAAATTAATTAAATTTACTTTATACGTGTAGGGCTTGTCACTTGGGCTACTTTTAAGCGTAGCGACAGTGATCCAAAAGGACGGATAAGCCCCTTCTTTAATTTCATGTTTGGGCATATTTGGTAAACGTGTTGCCACACACATTAAAGATTGATGGTTTTTTATCTCACCAGGCCCAACTCTATAAAATTAACTCGTTTTATTGTGTGATTTTTACACCAAAATTTAATGGTTTCATTCAATTTAATCCAATTAATCCATTACTTACATGAATGATTACTTTTCATTTGTAGATTGATTTGCATGAATTTACTATGGGACTATACTAAATAATTTATAATTGGATTCCATACCGAACAAAATTAAAATAATATTTCGTCCATGAAAGCCGCAGTGGAACAGCTGAGAATTTACAAGCCGAGCCGACCATCATAATAAATCATAATGAAGACGTGGCGGCACGTGACTTCTGGTTCTTGTCACAATTCCCCAAGCTTGATGCTCGCGCTCCATTGTTTTTAGTTACAGAACCACTGAACCACAGTTCCACTATCATTTATTTAATTACTATTATTATTATTTCTTTATTATCAGATAAAAAATAGCTGGACTATGTACCAATATTTGGTATTCTGGGCCTGATAACGTGAAATCTTTCTTATTTCAATTTGGTTCATTTATTTAATCAGTTTTTTATTATAAGCCCAATGATAAAGTTTGAATGGAATTTTGATCCTTTCGGAATTAGAATGTTCATCAGCGCATATTAATTGTAGTATTTCAATTTGGAATACTCTTTCACAGGCCCATTAATTTTTGTAACCTTCAGTCCAAATAGTTAGCCCAATAACTTGCAAATTGTAAACTACCGTTAAGCATTGGTCGTGTATGATCAACTCGAACTAGAAAATGTCGGCAAAATAATTCAAATTTGGTAACAATTTCAATAATAAATCATGACTAGCTTCATAATACAAATATAACTATTATGTTTATTTATTTAATGTTATTCTATAAGTTTTTGTATAAATATTTGTTTAACTTATGTCATTTTATGTTAAAATTTTTAAAAGAAGAAATTTCGCAACGCTGATCTCAAATCTAGAGGAATTAACTTAAAGCACAATCTCATTTATTTTCGTTTAAATATTTTACATTGAAAAAATCACATTTTATATATATATATATATATTTTGAATTTTATCAATTATTTTACTTTCCCAAAGTCAAATGTAAATACTAATCTTTTTTTTTTTTGAATGTAAATACTAATTTGAGAGGGGCCTAATAAAGGAAAGGCCCAAAGTACCTCACAATTATGGAAAATAAATAGAAAAAAATTATAAAAAAAAATATATATAGAAAGGTTTAGGGCTTTAGGCTATATGAAACAGAGAGTGCGACCGCAGTTTAATATAGAGAGGATAGTCCTTTAAAGTCAGGGAACGATTGCCTCTTCCCGCTTTTAACTACAAACACACCCCCTCGAACAATCAATTATTCCTCAGTTTATGCTACGAAGCAACATTTCTCAAACCCTAGGCAGAATTACAATCCAATCTTCAGTAATTGACTGCAAAAAAAAAGCCGAGATGAAATATGTTTTGGTTACCGGCGGCGTGGTGAGCGGCCTCGGCAAAGGCGTCACCGCCAGCAGCATCGGCGTTGTGCTCAAAGCCTGTGGCCTCCGCGTCACCTCCATTAAAATTGGTCTGTGTGTGGTGTTTTTTTTTTTGAATCCTTACTTTTTTTTCTACCTGGCCTTTATTTGGACCTAGGAGGATTTATTAACATTAGAAGAATTTTTCATTTGTTTAGGGGAAGACGAAAGAAAAGCTTCTGATAACGTAATTGCATGATGCATTTGTTTATTAATTATTTCATTCTTTTTATGTAAGACATTCAGATACTTATGAAACAGTCACGAAACTGATGATTATTTTAGAATTTTCGTTTTGTTTTTATTCAATTTGGAGTTAGTTGATTGCCTCAATTTTTATTTGTGTGGATTGTTGGATTTGTTCATGTTCACATATAATATTCCTTTGCTTTATTTTTTATGATTAATTTACTTGTATCCGGAACTGTGAATTGAGCGGATTGGTTTTGGCATCACACATTTCGCATTAATTTAGCTTATGGATATTATTCTGTTATGTTTTATGAAGATGAATTTGAAATTTTACATTATATTTTGTTGATACATCTATTCTTTTCACTCTGCCAGATCCTTATTTGAACATTGATGCTGGCACAATGTCTCCATTTGAGCATGGGGAGGTTTTTGTTCTTGATGATGGCGGAGAGGTATTGTTCTCTCTTTTTTTGCCTCTTATGCAGAAATAATTTATTCATTTCAATTTTGTATTATGCCGTATTACAAATTTAACCTAGTTGTTGTCTCCCATTAAAATTGACAAAATATAAGTGGTAATTTTTAAGCGGGATCTAAGTCTATGGTGCTTTTGACTTCAAGCTCTCTTTATACTCAACATGCACGATGATAGCTATTTTGTTTTGCTTAAAATTGAAGTATTGCTCTCTGCTTATTTTTGAAATCTGCATGTATGTACATATGTTATTGGAACTACGTCGCAAATTTGAGAAACAACTCTGGACTGTACGAGTTTTTCTTGTGTAGATATTCAGTGATTCTTTTGAGCTTATTTATGTGTTGCGGAGCTACTACTTCAAACTTTTTTTATTATCTCAAACTCTTCAACTTTTTGTAATAGGTGGATCTGGATTTAGGTAACTATGAACGTTTTCTGGATTTGAAATTAACTAGAGATAACAATATCACTACAGGGAAGATATATCAGGTACTTCAGTTTCTATATACCTAGTGCATACAATTATAATCTATTTTTTTGTAAGGCACTTACTTTGTGGTTCCTTTGTTAGTCTGTGCTCGAAAAGGAACGGCAAGGAGATTATCTTGGGAAGACTGTGCAGGTTGTGATAAAATTATATTTCTTATTTTGTCTTTAGGAAATGACACTTATTGTTGTGCTTTGGTTTTCATTTCTGGTTTGAGTCCAGGTGGTTCCTCACATTACTGATGCCATTAAGAATTGGATCGAGACAGTATCTATCATTCCTGTGGATGGGAAAGAAGGTCCCGCAGATGTCTGCGTTATAGAATTGGGAGGGACCGTAGGTAAAAGTTCGCCTGATGGAAAACTTCCTATCAAGACCTTTGACACATCTAGAACCTTTATTTGTTTCTGCTCAATAGTCCCAATTATTGAGTCCCAATTGTTTCCATGTCAGGGGATATTGAGTCAATGCCGTTCATTGAAGCTCTGCGGCAGCTACTCTTCTCTGTCGGTAAAGTTGCATCACTATGTGCATCTTAGAACATGATGTATATGTTTCCGAGATTCATCCTTTTCTGTTTAGTGCTTTATCGTCTTGGGTTTCTTGACTATGTTGTGCTGTTCTTCGGAATGACTAATGTCTGAGCCTTATTTTTTTGCTTTCTGGAGATATTTTAATTTATGTTTTTTTGCCAGATTTAATTTTTTCTGCTTTTTCATCGCATTATTGGTTATATATAGTGCCCATAAATTTATTTACGTGTTGTTATTTGTTGCCAATGATAACAGAAAGGATTACGAGTCTCTGTCCCTTGACCTAATATGTGTCTAGGGAAGCTTGTAATCTATTCATTGCCCTTTACCATTTTTCACTTTTGGGTTTTTTCCCTTGTACAGGACAAAATAATTTCTGTCTGATTCATGTCAGTCTTATACCTGTTCTTGGCGTTGTTGGTGAGCAAGTAATATTCCGTCCCTCCTATTTTGAATTTGCAGTTATATAATTTGCGCAGCATTAACATTTATATAAATTACGTGTATGTCAAATTCCTGTCTCATACATGCCGGTCTCTGCAGAAAACTAAGCCCACGCAGCATAGCGTGCGGGAATTGAGAGCATTAGGCTTGACTCCTCATTTTTTGGCTTGCCGTTCAGCGGAGGTACATCATTCACGTGCAATACCTTTTCTTAGGGAAAGTATGTAAATAATTCAGATAAAAACTGACTAGAGAAAATATATAAATAATTGAAGATTAAATTGATTAGAAAACAGATCATATATTATTTCCTTTTCATCCTATGTTGATGCTCCATTTTGATGGACCAGAAATATCTTCTCTGTAATAATCTTTTCAGGTTTTAAACAATAAAACTTTGAGCTTCAGCCTTGGTGTTATGAGTGGAAGGATTTCATTATTTATTTATTTATTTATTTTATTGTGCAGCCTTTGTTTGAAAGTACAAGGCAGAAACTGTCTCAGTTTTGCCATGTCCCTGTAAGTTGTTATTTGCAATGCCTGTTTTGCATCATACAATACTTGCTGCTTTTTCTGTCCTTTTTCTATTCTTATCTACCTATGTTGATTCACCTAGGTTGGCAATATCCTTAATATCCATGATGTTCCAAATATTTGGCACATTCCTCTTCTGCTTCGGGTGTGTATTCTTTGTCCGTAAACTTGGACGCAATCTCAATACTAAACTCTATGAAGATCTTTATTCTTTAATCTGCCATTTCATACTTTTTTCCAGAACCAAAATGCACACGATGCCATTCTAAGACACTTGGAGTTATTCAGGTAAGTTGTATTCTGCTCTTCTAGCTTCTCATCTAACATTTTACTCGTCTCTGTTATCCTTCAAAAGTCACATGATGATGTTAATACAAGCTTGAATAAGGTCTAAGTTTTTTATGCTCGCATCAAAACTTATACATAAACATGAATTAATCTGTAGAATAATTGAAATGAATCTTCCTAAGATAAAAATGTGGATGAGTGCTTTCATGACATGTTGGTGAATGTTCTGTTTCAGTGTTGCCAAAACTCCTAATTTAGAAGAATGGACCGGAAGGGCTGAGATTTTTGACAGCCTCACAAACTCTGTTAGTGTCCAACTACTTCTTGTACGCTTCTCTCATTACTTTTTTTATTTCAGAAGTAAGAATTTATGGCTGGTATTTCAGGTAAGAATTGCAATGGTGGGGAAGTATGTTGGGATGGCAGATTCTTACCTATCTGTTGTGAAGGTGAGAAAATACTTTTTATATGTTTTTTCTATGAAGCCACCAATAATGTACTGCTTTATCTGTATCAATTTGCGGTAAAAGTGTGCTTAGTTCGATTTAAACTCCTCTAAATAATCCATGCAGAATTATCCATGGTGATATTTCTTGGGCGTCTTTTGTCTCTTTGGCTATCCTTTTACAATGTAAAATAAAATTGTTGAAACACAGCACCCCTGGCACAACGATAAAAAAAATCTTATTTTTGCCTATTTTGATTACATATTTTTGTTATACCTGACATTTGACGAATCACCATTCACCACCATTCATAAACTAAACTTCCGTAATAATTTATTTATTTTCTGATGAGAAACTTACTGTTGTTCGTTTGGCAGTCTCTTTTGCATGCTTGCATCGCTAGTTCCTTGAAGCCAGCAATTGATTGGATTGCAGCTTCAGATCTTGAAGATGAGAGTGCAAAATCTGTAAATGCTCAATATTTTACTTAATTGTGATATTTCCCATTATTGATCTAAGAACCATATGTGTCTTAAGAGTCAACTCATACTTTTTTCCCAGACACCAGAAGCTCATGCTACAGCTTGGAGGACTCTTCGGGTAATGATCCCATCCTGGTTTTCTATCTTATCTTTTTTGCTTTTGTAATATGAAGGTGACCAGTTTCTCAAACTCCCTTGGTTTTGAGATTTTATACTTTCTATTCAAGTATTTCTTTGTACGTGTTGCAAGTTTATCTGATAACAAACCAATCTATATTTTTAGAATGCTGCATGTGTCTTGGTTCCTGGTGGGTTTGGTGATCGGGGTGTGAAAGGAATGATCTTGGCAGCAAAATATGCCAGGGAGAACAAAGTCCCATATCTTGGGATATGTTTGGGCATGCAAATATCTGTGATCGAGATAGCGAGAAATGTAAGATGTGTCTTTTTATAATAGACAGCCTTTTCTTATGATCAATTGTGGACTACATACATTTTTCTTGATATATATACAGGTTTTGGGCTTAGAGAGGGCAAACAGCACTGAGTTTGATGATCGCACCCCCGACCCCGTTGTGATTTTCATGCCAGAGGTAGTTTGTCACTCACATTTGAAGATATATTACTTTTAGAAGTATTTACCTCGTTTGATCACTGACATGTTCTTTAACACATTTCTTCAGGGTTCAAAAACGCACATGGGAAGCACAATGAGACTTGGTAGTCGAAAAACGTTAGTACAGACTCCAGATTGTATAACTGCTAAGCTGTAAGTGAACTGTCTCTTTTTTCGCAATAAATGATTTTGTTTCTATAAGATTACCAAACCTCTACTATCTGGGCCAAACTTTTATGCTTGCAATTTTTTTCGTACATGAAATATGCTGAGGCTTCTTATTTTCCCATAGGTACCACAACTCGGAGTATGTGGATGAACGGCATAGGCACAGATATGAGGTTTTCATTAATAAATAAAAAATATTGGATTTACTTATCTTTATATTTCGTACTTGCAAACACATCTCATTTCGTGTCAATTGCTATAGGTGAACCCTGACATGGTTAGCATCTTGGAAGAATCTGGCTTGAAATTTGTTGGGAAGGATGAAACTGGAAAACGAATGGAGGTTGGCTTAACCTGCATGTCTTTCAATTACTCTCTTACAATTATAGCTGTCCTAATTTGTGGTTGATTTATTATGATATTCACTAAACCGACATATCAGAAATTCAATCTGCAAATCTCTCTCTTATATCTGTAGATTTTGGAGCTCAAAGATCATCCTTTTTATGTGGGAGTTCAGTTTCATCCAGAATATAAGTCCCGCCCTGGGAGACCCTCTCCTCTATTTTTAGGTAAAGGTTCTCGATAGTTAGGCTGCCGGTAAAAATGTGCTTAAATGGAATTTCATCATATGTTGTATTATTGCATTTAAATTTTCAGGTTTCATTTTGGCGGCAATTGGAAAATTAGAACCGTATCTCCAAAACCCTCGAAATGGAAGACTGTAGGATCGCTGCAGACCGCAGTTGACGAAAACGGTAGTTGCCAAATGACCCTATTAGTATTTCCTTGTAATTATAATAGCAGTACTTATATTTCATTCTTACAAGGTTTGGGAATTTAATAACCAGCAATAATATTACTGAAATGTATTCAGGGATGGCAGGAAATCAGGAAGGAACTCGATGGGGACGAAGAATCAATTTTGTGGTGCTTTTGAAAGATCTGCATATGTTTTGATTCGGCCAACAAAACTTGTTTTCGTCGTGAGATTTGGCCGAAATAATTTATGTTTCTTTCATGTGTGAGAGACTTTACCCTAAATAATTTAGATTTTTTATTGCAAATTGTAAGTATACTACTACTATTACTAGTCATGGATCTTTGGCTAGTTTTGCAGTGAGTGCAAGTGCATGCAGCACTAGAGACTCTGTTTGAACTAAATTATATTTCCTACCTAGTTATGCTGATACTTCATGTTTATATTTCCTTAGATTTTGTTAGGCTTCGCTGGGAAGCACAAGTCAACTTGACCATAATAAGATATTTTTCCCCCCAAAGTATTATGCATTTTGCAAATTCAACTTCTATAGCTAATATCAAGTGCAAAATGAACCGAAAAAAGTCCGTGTTTCTTCTTCATCCACCAAAAATGACGTAACGTGAAATAAACGAGTTGGAATGCACAAAAATAGATCAATAGATACATACAATTTGAATACTAATATACTCTTTTAATCGAAGAAATATCCCTTTGCAGCTTCATTTGCTCGTAAAACTTAGCAATAAACATCTCAGCCTTGACGTCAATCGCCTCATCGTAATACTCTTCCTCTTCAACAAAATCATCACTATCCTCACACCACACATGACTGTTTTCATCATAATAATCTTCATCACAATCGAAATCCACCTGCGGCTTTACAATGCACGGCATCTTGAAGCGCAACGAAGAACAAGGCCTGTGCATTTTGACGTGTACTACGGGAGTGTCCTCGAACGAGAACTCCCTGTCACCGTAAACGAGGGCCCCACGGTGGTGGTCGTCCGAGTCTGTTACCTTCTTTATTATTCTTGTGATTACTCTTAAATTGATGATGTGCCTGTTTTTGAAGATACCTCCTTTTTTGGCCCATTGGAGCGATAACCGCAGAATGTTCCAACCTCCTCTAACTGAGCTCTTTTTCCACATTTTTGTTGGCTTTTCTTGCATGTGTATCAACTTTTTTTTCTTTTTTTTTTCTTTTTTCTTTAATGTTTTTGAGAGAGAATAAATAGTGTCGGAAATGGTAGGTTGAGAGAAGGATGTTTGCCTTTTGATGAGAAGTGGGAAATGTGAGGGGGTATTTATATAGAGAATGGAATTTGTTAGTTGTTAAACGTTACGCGGTATGGAGATAAATTGTGGGTTTTTTTTCTTTATGTTGGTTTGTGGGGCGGTGTACTAGGCAGTCCGCGGGACTTTGTGTTTTTACCAGGGTGCCCCTGTCTCATTTCAGATTATTACTTATGCCGCCATACTGAACAAGGGCATTCTTGGACATATAGAAATGGAGCAAATGATTGGGAGAAATGGCCGCAATTGTTTGGCCAGCTAAGCACGGTTTGGTTTGACGTAGCTTTCACATTATAGTTTATATTTGCAAGAAAAATCCCTGAAATGTAGGTTGATGAAGACTTGGCACAAGTAAACGTCTTAATATATGTTTTTATATTCTTTCTTTTTCACATTTTATTTTATTAAATTTATTATATAAATCTCATATTATTTTTTTCTTTCAACATTGCTGATTTTCTAAAGCAAAATTCTTACTTCAAATAATATTATATATTTATATTACAATTATAAAATCATAATCTGCAGTACGACACTACTGGCAACAACCAAATAAACGTTTGTAGATGCATGATTAATTTTTTAATTTTCAATATAAACAACTGTCAAATGTTGTGATTTAAAAAAAAATATAGAATATATATATATATGTAAAGGACAGCCGGGGTCAAAGGAAATTTAGCAGAAAGCGTGGTGCACCAATCCAAACAACACGCTTTTAAATATTATGTAACGTTTACTTTGAAGGAATCTTCCCATACAAGATTATGGTTCTTTTGGTTAATAATACGGAAGAATTTAAGGACTACGTTTCTTAAACATTATGATTTATTTTTATTTAATTACAAAAGAGAAGCAATAAATGATTTTGCTGCATATTGTACAAATAAAAATAAAATAAAAAATTAAATGAATATATATATATATATATATATATATATATATGAGGTCATGGTGCCACCGGGAATACAATGAAAACAGTGGATTTGTTCGACCCTACACCCGGTGAAAAACACCGGGTGGGTCTTCTGCTGTCATGTGTCTCTTTTTTGTATTTTATAATATATTCCCCGCTAGCGTTTACCTTTAGGAATTTTAGAAAAATAAAGCAAATGACACGTGGCAGCAGAAGACCCACCCAGTGTTTTTCACCGGGTGTAGGATCGAAGGAACCAAAACAGTGGAAGTGAACTGGCAAACTATGTCAGCAACTTCCATTCCTTGTTTGGTCCTACCTTTATTTCAACAAATTCTCGCCCATAATTTTTAAAATTATAATAATATACTTCCAATAGGTGAAATTCATCAGGTAACATATAAAAAATAAAAATAAAAATATATATATTTCATTATATATAAAAGAAAAAATCCGGGAAAAAAGGGGTGAAGGAGCAGCAAGTTGGCAACTTATCTAACAACCTAGCTATGATTATACGAACAATAGGCCAATGTATTTGACAACAGCTAATAATACTTCATTTACCAATCAGACTCCACCGGCTGGATTTTGATTTATAATTTTCATTTTCGAAGGAAGATTTCCAAAATATCTTAATTTATATTTATTTTTTATTTTATTTTCTAGGCCCAATAAAACAAGAAAAGGAAGGAAGTAAGTACCAAGTTTGGATGGCCCAACTACTAAAGGCCCAATCCCCTTTTAATATAGAAATGGGCCATTATACTTAATTAATTAGATGTAATTATGTACATAAATACTTTTATGACGCGCATAAGTTATCGAACATTAGTCATAAATCGTAACCATCTTATGACGACGGGCCAATTATAAACGTCGAGAAATCTCAAAAGACTATATTTCAGTGTAATTATGCAACTAACATAAAAAAATAAGTAAAATATATAAACTTCAATCATAAAATAAAAGGCACAACATATATATATATTCCATGAGTCAAATTATATTTGACATGAATATAGTACATAGTGTTATCCAAATTTCATGGGGGTGTGAAACATTACATGGAGATGGAATTCAACAATAGCAATGACAAAAATGGTTTGGTGGTTTGTGTTTGAAAACTTTGCAATATCCACCTTTAGAGCACTCACTATTTAAGCACAATTGGTTGCACTTTGGGTCATCTTGTATTGGATTACATTCTCCGATGTGGTTGTCGTAGCAGCACGCCAATTTGTCCTCGTCTCCACAAACACGTTTTATATCCGATGATGCCGACGATAATACAATAAACACGCTTATTACAAGGAACATTATCGGCAAAAACTTAACACTCCCCATGTTTATGTTTTTGCTTTTCCTCTAATTTTTTTTTTTTTTTTGTATTATAATTCATAATAATAATAATCCATTTTTATAAGCATAAATTCATACCTAATACTAGGGGTGTAAATGAGACGAGCCGGCTCGCGAGCTTCCGAAGCTTGCTCGAAAAAAGCTCGTACTCGAGCTCGAAAAATCGAGCTCGAGCTCGAGCTCACGAGCCCGAGCTTTTCGATGAGTCGAGCTCGAGCTTCATTTCAGTTGTTCGACAGCTCGCGAGCAGGCTCGCGAGCTTTACCTTTTCTCTATATTTTAATATATATTAATAATATATAATAATAGATATTATTAATAATAAATAAAAAAAGAATTATATTACTTTTTTAATTGAAAAAATAAATTTGATGGATGAATTTTTTATTGTGCCGAGCTCGAGCTCGAGCTCGGGCTCGGGCTCGTTTCGTATACGAGCTCGAGCTAAGACTTATAGGCTCCTCGAGTTCGAGCTCGAGCTCGAGCCTTGGCGAGCTCGAGCTCGAGCTCACGAAATAATGTGAGCTCGGCTCGAGCTCGGCTCGTTTACACCCCTACCTAATACACATACATACATAGAGAATTAAGGACTTCCAATCGTATGTACTGTTGGTGCACAATATTTTAACCCTATAATTCCCGCGAAAACTACTTTGGACCATTCAATTTTTTGCTTCTACCAAAACCAACCTCAGAGGATTACAGATATTACAGTTATGCCATTCACTATTTTACCCCTCGTATCATTTAGCTTGATTGTACGCTTTTGGAGGCATATTAAGTTGGGGTTACATGGGGTATATGGTAATTTACAAATAAAATTCAGTAGCCATATATTTATATCTTAGTATATATATAAATATGGAGGGCAAAAGGGAGTTTGAAAGCCTCGCCCCATAAGCTTCTCTCCCTACCTCTACCCTGCTATTTGCAGGTAGAGGCTTCCGCAGAAAAACGCAATACACACACTTACTGTGTGTAACGGAAAAGAGAAAGATACGTACAATTTTGGAAAAATAATGACGGAATCCATGCCGGAAAATGACGTCAATGTAGGTGAATTGGATGCACATGTTGCCTCTGACAAGACATCCGTCGCCGCCGATGATGGCAAGCCGCCGCTGGTCAACGCGGAGAGAAAGAAGAAAAAGAGCGGAGCCTTCGGCATTTTCCGGGCGGCGCTGCTAATGCTGCGTAAACGGCCGGGGGAGAAAAAGGCGGCGAAGAAAACGGCATCCAAACAGAAAAGTACGGCTTCAAACGGCAGTTGGGCGAAGCTAGTTGGATCTATGCGCCCCTTGAGCGGCCTGCAGGAATCCCCTGCGTCGCCGCCGCATCAGCCATCGCCCGCCGCCGCCGAAGATGAGGAAACAAACCCCCCGCAGAAGCAGGCGTCGGCCGTCGCTGACAAAGGCGCAATTGAGGATGAAGAAACAATTCCGGCGCATAAATCGGCGTCGGCGTCACCGGATCCGGCAGAAATCAGCAGAGAGGAGACAATATCGGCGGCGTCTCCGGCGGCATCTTCATCATCATCATCATCGTCACGCGGCACGATGAGCCAGTACGCATCGGCGGCGAGCCTTCGAGATCTGTATAACAGCAGCGACGATGAAGAGGAAGAAGAAGAAGATCCAGATGAGGTGTTCGACGCGATAACAGGAGATGAAATGATTGACGCAAAGGCCGAGGAATTCATCGCTCAATTTTACAAACAAATTCAACTCCAAAACACTGCCAAATCTCACCACCACCATTATTACAGGGGAATTTAATTTACTTTAATTTATAATATATATATATCTGATAAACATGATTATCCTACTAATTAATATAATTAATTATCTGGAACTGTGACGTAGGAAGTTTTTGCTTTTTGTGATTTTGAATTTTACTTTTTCTTTTTTTCTGTTCTTTGAGGTGCAAATGACACTAAAAAGGATAGTTTCTATCTTTGCTTATGAAGTTGCATTTTATTTTAATTTATTTTACAGTGCAAGTTAGTTAATTGATTTACCAATGGGGAAATGCCTAACATACATTCACCATGGTTTATATTGAAATTAAAGGATATAAGAAACTGCGTAATAATCAATTAATTAATTTCATTAAATTATTTAAATTAACTAGAATGCTGAATGCATGTTCAGAAAAAGATGATGGCTGGCACGTTTATGACAGATTATGGTGACATTCTTCATGCTCATGAATCGTGACATCATTAAAAAGTCTTTTCAAATTATTTCCAAGCTTTTCATATATATTCAAAATTAAATTGAAAATCCAACTAAAACAAAATAATCAAATATTAAATAAAAAAAACACATTCTCAAAACATACTTTGTACAATTTATCCAGTAGTGTCCGAGATCTAAATTTTGACCCATTTGATCTATATGATAAACAAATCCAGTAAATTACTATCTTAATTTCCACTGAATTAAATCATAGCAAATATAATTGAAAAAGGAAAACAGAAATGAAAATAATACTGCATCTTCACTCAATTTTCCATGATTTGACAGATCCTAAATTCATAAGAGATCAGTAGGCAGGCCCTGTTTCTCTATCTCCAACTTTTTTCTTGATTAAAAAGAAGAAAAAAAACACATGTATATTAAATGGCATGCACAAAAATTAGGAGAAAAAAAGAAGAGAGAGAGAGGGAAAAAAAGAAGAAAGAAATGGTTCCTAGCTATATATATAGATATATTAATAGCCATGGATGATTTCGGAGCACTTATTCTTGATCCAGCGAAACCCATTTCTGATTGAGGTCTTCATCCTACCTTCAACCGTGTACACTTTATACCTCGCTATTCTCTTCTTCCTCTTCATCTCCGGGTCACTAAATCCCCACGGTTTCGCCGCCGCCGTGCTCTGCCGTGTGGATTCGGGACGAACCGGTGGAGAATCGGGGGTCCGGGGGGGATGACTGGTGGTGTACATCTGGTTGCCACCGTGATACTGCCCTTTTCCGCTCACTATAATTTCCAACCTCCTTTCTCCGCCACCAGACCGAAAACTCGGCCTGCCGCTCTCTTCCATGTTATTACAACAATGCCACCGAGAGCTAGAGAGAGAAAAAAGAGAGATAGAGAGAGAAAAGAGGACGCAGAACTACGTGCTATTATTACTATTCTTTACAATTCCAGGAGCCGGAGACTTATTAGGGTTATGTGTCCAACCACAAATAAATAAATAATATTCCTTTTTTTAAGTTACTTTTTTATTTATTTATAATTTTGGGGTAAGATGATTCAATGTGTTAAAGATCTAACTGATTGCGTGTTACTTTATCTACAATGTTGGATAAACCTTTCTAATCTGGACTTCATCAAAGACATAATCCATAAAAATTCGCCAATTTCAATCTAATTGAGACTTTTTCTTTTCATGTAACAAAATTAAAAAAAATAAAAAGTATTGTATTTTTCAATTAATTCAAAATTACCAATCCAATTTATGAAATATCGCATCGAGAAAGTATATTGGGGGGGTCCCAACATGCACAGCTGTAATTCTGGCTTTTCTTTATTTAAAAACAAACTGGGTCTGTAGATTCTACTGTGATGGTTTGTGCACTCGATGGCACCTTTGTTTTCTCACCTTTTCTTGGTCTCCCCATTTATTTTATTACTATATTTTGTCATAAAAGTTTTTATTCATCATGTCGTGCCAGCCTCGATCATATCGATCATTACTCAATTCATTAACTTATTATTTTATTTTAATTACCTTTTTTTACTTTGACACTTTTAACCTTTGTCACTTGATAGAGGGCTTTACATCCTAACATCCTACCATAGTACCATACATGTATATATAATATTATTCATATTTACATGGATTATTTGCAAATAAATACAGCTGGTAATATGGGTTTCATCACGACATATATATACATATATATACATATGGGGACAAGTAGACAACCTTAAAGTTTTAAATATATGCGTTTCATGTGTAAAAAACCTGCAACAGCACCCCAGAATACGATCTCCAGCACAACGAAGGCTAACGTACCCCACTTCTCCGAATGGAACATCGATTGCAATAGCCTCTCCGATAAGTCAACCTACAAGCAATGGCATATTTTTATTTCACAGTACGCACATCAAATTTTACGAGAGAAAACGTTAAAAATCAATAGATCGTTGGATTAAATTAACGAGGACCGAATTTCATATGTATATGCATATTTATGAGAAAAAAATGCAAATTAATCTCTTAAATGATCACGGTTCAATAGTAATAGAGCACGAGAAAAAACAAAAACATGATAGAGTTTTTTTAAGAAAATCACCAGGTTGTTTTCCTGTGAACGCCAGTAGAAACCTTGCACAATAGCTGGAAATATATCACAAGCAGCTAGAGCATAGACAATAAGTGCATTCATTCCCATCCACTGAAATATTACACTTGGCTTTCTAATGCATTTGACATCAACCTGTATTTTTGTATATTTTAAATGTAAAATGGAATATTAACAATTAGTAAAACGGACTAATAATCGCAGAATAAACTCACAATAAAATAGATAATGGTCATAAGTACACCAGAGGCTCCTGCTGTGATGAACATGTAACTTAATGTGTACAGCGGTTTAGAATAAGGAACGCCTGAAAATAATAAAAGATACATAGCAATTAGAATTATAAACCCTGTTAGTGGAAGTTAAAATAATAAATAAATAAATAAAAGAAAGAAAACCAAAGAGAGTGTCTGAAAAATATGAAGTACCTAGAATATTTAGAAGATAACCCAAGATCAGAAGTGGGAGGGATGACACGAGCCAAAAAAATATCCTCTGCATGTGACCCTACAGTAAAATATTGGAGTGTAAGATGATGACGAATCTTAACATACGAGGAGGCAATTCAAGGGACTGTGCAAGAAAATTAAAATGAATATTACCTTGCAATGCACAAGAATGTGTCCATAATGCAGCCCGACAAAACATGTAATGGCAGCCATCAAAGAGCTGTAAACTCATGGTCCATTAATACAATTGGGTTCCATTAGATTATTTAATCTTATTTTGGCTAATCCTATCTTGCTTTGCCAAACGAGGCCTTAAAAGATGAACAAAGAAAAGAAGTTTATCCCTAACCTTAAAATGCCCTCTGGATCAAATGGAGCCAAGCACCATGCTGGTGAATTTGGTGGTAAAGGACCATAATCTGGAGAGTTGACACTGCATTCCTGTATAGAACAGGGTATATGTGGACAAAAATCAAATGGAGTGTGAACACAATATAAGAAAACAAGATCGAAAAAAAGAATACAATATAAGCAAACCTTCGTTCTTCTATATACAGGGCGTTGATAGAGATGCTTTTCCCCAAGAAGAATCCGATCGATCAAGCCAACTGCATTGCAAGGAGGTTCGAGGCTGCCCCTCAATCCACAGTGAACCTATAAACAGAATTATGCTATTAAAAGTAAATCACGTCTTTGATGTGTTAAAACTTAAAACAGATCAAACGAAATTATTGCCAAATAAATTGTCCTAGAAGGATCTATACTTTGACTTTGACTCACAGTTTGACTATTAGCTCCAAGTGACGTTGGTAGGATCGTACTGAGACTTGAGATTTCAAAGGCCCAGTTTGGAACATGCAGTCCAGACAGCAAAACCATGTACAATACACCGACTAAAATTCCAGCCCCACTGCGCACAACAGATTAGCAGATAAGCCCAAATATGAATGCAGGAATTTACAAAGAACTAAATTGGACCTACTATCATTCAAATTTCAAGCACTTTCTATGGAGTAAAAAGATGCCAGCGGGGGTTTCTACTCACATCTGGAAGGAGTATCTCTTAACAAATGCTACTGCTGAATTAACGGCAGTGTTATTAACAAGCCAAATCTCCAAAGCGGAAGCCAGCAGATATCCAATTGCAATTCTCTGCAAAACAAAAGGTTAAACGGGGTGTAAGTTCTAAGAATCGGTGAACTCTTTATCTGCAAAAGAAGAAATATATGAACAATAGAGCAAGAAAAGATCACATATTATGTTTCAATTAATTTCCAAGTAAATTGAAGAAAGTGGCATTTATTACAGAGTACTTTGCCCTGCATTGAGGCCCAATGAAAAATCATTTTGCGTTGCAGGGGCATGAACTTATCCCACACGATCATGAAAAAACAAACGAGGACCAAACCAACAATTCATCTCATCTATATTGACAAGTATATGTAATAAAGAGGAATATTAGAAAAAAAAAAAATTAGAAAATTAATACGTGGTTTATATCATTAAACTTAAATTGCACACTGCCACGACAAACCAGATAGCTAAAGGTGTGTCAAAATACCTGCAGCACACCCATCACACGTATTTTTTCCACATCAATCCCGTACGTCAAATTGTCACGTCCATGAAAATACCCACCTAAGCACACATGTATACGAAGTTACGAACATAAATATGCCCTACATATGGAGAAACTTAATGCATAACGAAGCAATCAAAGGTCCTCATTTCCTTTGGTTCATTATCCGGAATTTGATATCTGAACAAAAAACTCAATATTCGTCTACCTTGAAGAATCACTCCCAACAGAAAGAGCTTCGTGGATCTGAATAATACTTTCTTCGTGGCCGCTAATCTGTTTACTACTTTCTGCATCACAAAACCAAAGCCTCGTTCGTTACTACTACTTCAACTGGAGTAAATATGTAATGAAATGTATGACTGAATCCACTTCTTAAGTCGAATTTAGATTTGAGCTGATCGAACAAATCGGGTAAAACATACATTTAAAATCTGAAAGGAAATAACTATAAATCCAATCATAAACGCTTCAATTCCTAGCTATCAAACACAGCGTAAATGATTGAATATCAATTCATAGTTGTTTTTAGTGGTGCTTGATTACCTTGAACACGAGGCTGATTGAAACACCTACTCCAAAGAGGAAAAACGGCATAACAAAATCCGCGAGCGTGACTCCAAACCACGGCGCGTGGTTTATGGACGGAAATGCTTTTCCGGCATCATCAACAAGTATCATCAACTATCAAAAGATGCTGCTAAATTAGAAATTAGTAGTTCAAAATTCTACAAAATTACAACTAAAAATTTTCAAAACAGCATCTGAAATTCAAATTCTATGGAACGCGATTGTGAATCATTTCTGTAAAAGTAGTACCGAAACGGTGAGGCCTCGGAAAACGTCAAGCGATACAAGGCGTTCTTTAGCACCATTTGAATTCTTCGGTGGAGGCTCCTCCGATGACTGCGAAGAAGAATATTCCCTACCTCCTCCGGAATATTCCGGCTGATAGTCGTGAAGAAGTGGCGTGCGATCGCCGTCAGGGACCGTCATCACCGTTATTGAAGCCATCGTTATGCCGTACTTTCTCCAACATCAAAATTTAAATTATTACTTTATATTGCAATTTCATCGCATTGAGTTGACTCGACTCATGACTGGGACTATTATACCAATTTCATGTGAATTTTTATTTTTCACTTGCGTTAATTTTGTATTTCACTTTATAAAATATTTTAGTTATGAAATAAAACGCTACTTAATAAATTTTCATATTTTCTTAAATGGATAAACAATTAAAATTACTTAACTACTATACTATAATTCCTATTTTGTTATTTAATTTCTTGAATGAATAATCAATTTTTTTCCTGACAGTAGATTTGGCAATACTAAATTAAAAAGATTAAGTTAAACTCCAATTTCTGCAAGACAAAATCGAAATTTCAATTCAAGCATATATCTTATACTAGAATAAAAGTTTATTGATTCATTTTAAATAGCTTGAGATTGCCAGTAGCATCCACGAGTTCACTAATCTTCGCCGAAGCAATGGCTAGTGTATCGTCGCTCTTGCAAAACGCGAATCTTATAAATCGCTGAGATTCGAAATTTGCAGATGAATTGTCATGAAAAAACCCACAACCTGGTACCGCCACTACCCCTGCTTGCTTAATTAATTCCTCCACAAATTCTACCTGCAAAATGAAATATAAAGTTAGTTACATATTAACACAATATTCGAAAACATTGTTATATAATCATGAAATTGAAAAAAGCAACTCACATCAGAAAGAGGCCAGCTTTCAGGCAGCTCTGCGAATACGAAAAACGAACCCTGCGGCTTAAATTGCATCTTAAATCCAACCTTGACTAGCAAGTCGAAAATGCAATCTCTTTTCGATTCATAATCCTGAGAATATAAAGCATTTGTTATTTTCGGAATTATTCGATGATTTCAAAATCGAGCGTGAATAATAAATTAAATTACATCACAAGATCCATGCAAGTATTACTCTTCTCAATGAATCGAAGTAAGCAGGGGAACTTGTCAATGCAGACAAAGCTGCTTCTTGAAAAGGTGCTGGGGCAGAATCTGTAATCTTGATATGAATGTTTCTGATTGCAGAGGCGATGCAAGTGGGGGCAATTGCCCACCCAACTCTCCACCCTATAAAATGCATTACGAGTTAGTTAATACTTAATACTTTATTGATCCAAATCGTTACAGCTCGTTTTTGCATTAACACGTGAGTACGAAAAGAAGGTTTTGAGTGAACTTTAGGTCAGATATTTACCTGTAACACTGAAAGTTTTTGACAAGGAAGATGTAATGACTGTTCGCGATTGCATTTCAGGTAGTGAAGCAAGTGATACATGTCTTTCATTGTCAAACGTTATATGTTCGTATACCTGTCGAAATAATCAAAAGTGATAAAAATGAAATTATGTACGACGCAACGTTTCTACTACAGGGAAATATACCAAATAACAAGTCGGCTCATTAATCAAAATTTTGAACTCCTGGACCTTTTAAGAACTCTGCTAGCAGAATAGTGGGGGACATACCAAATCACGAAGTCGGTTCATTAATCTAAATTTCTAAACTATGAAATTCAACAAAGTTTTTCCAGAAAAAATATTGATCGTACATATAAGCCGAAGAATTTAGTACTGTATATCATACTTCATCTGTTACAGCAAGTAAATCCCTTCTCCGGCAAGCTCCAGCGATGATTTCAAGCTCATCCATGGTGAAGATTTTTCCAGTTGGATTGTGAGGACTGTGCCATTTTGAATTATTAGAGTTCTAAATCGATATACTTAGTTATATATCATTATTGTTACTTTGTGCCATCAAGATTTGCACACATCGACAAAATTAAACTTATGCATTAAACTAGAACTTCCATTAGTTACGAAATTTTTCGCCTGAAACGCACATAATCGGCTCGGGAAATTTTGAAAATTAGAAACCGCACCTGTTCAACACTAATGCTTTTGTCTTGTTAGTAAATGACTTCTCCAGTTTATCCGAATTCAGTGTCCAATGTGGTGGATCAAGTCCTACATATACCTGCCATTTTTTTCCAATACCAATGAGAAAATTCTCATATAATCCTCACATCAAATGAACTGATTTGTATTTTTTTTGGAAACATAACAAATTTAATCTAAGAAAAAAAAAAACAGCAACTATTAATTGCTGCAATTAGATCAACTTACAGGAACTCCTCCAGCAAGCCTGATACAAGTGTCGTATGTTTCGTATGATGGATCGAAAAGTATAACCTCATCCCCTTGATTAATTACTGAACGAAAACATAACAAAAAATGGATTAGAAATTATCAAATAAAATCGATGAAAACCTAAAATTGACAATTCCTGGAGAAAAACTGGACTATAAATTAACAAATAACAAGTTTACTTGCGAAAATCGTTGCAGCAAACGCCTCGGACTGGCCGCAGCAAATGACGATATCTGTAAGCGGATCAACTGCAATTCCATGCATTTCCTTCATCTTACATGCCACGTGTTCGCAAATTCCTTGCACGTGTCTACAATTTTTTTGAACAAATTAAAAAAAAAAAAAAAAAACTCAGCACTGTTAATATGCAGAATATTTTGAACAATAACATGATTAATTTACAAGTTTTTTTCTTAATTGCAGCAAACCTGTACTGATTGAAGTCGGAATTGATGGCGGAGACGGCGGCATTTTTTATATGGGCGGGCGCCGGAAAATCGGGAAAGCCCTCGGCGAGGTTGACGGCGTTACATCTTTGAGCGAGGTAGGATAATTGTTGGATGGGGGAAGGTGTTAGTGTCTTGGCTACAGACGATAGTTTTTCCTCCATTTTTGACGTTATTTTTTCTGCTGCTGCCTTATCTTCTTTCTGATGGAGATTTTTGGGCCTGAGATGCGGCTCAGGATAATACGATGAGCCCAGTTACATCGAATGGATTACTTGTGGGCTGGGCTCCATTGATTTGTTATATGTCCGAATTATTTTTATAGAGCATATATATTAGATATTTTACATACTTTTATATTTTTAAAAAAATAATGTTTGTGTGATTCTGTATAATATCAATAATAGAAATTACAAATATATTTCACCAAATATAGTATCTCAAAAACCTTATCCCGTGGTTATCCGATAAATTTTATTTTTATCATAAAATATTTTTACTACTGGAAAATAATGTTTAAGGCCATCTTTAAGGAATCGTTAACCATCATCGATTATCATAATCCAAAGGTATGATAATTAGTAACTTTTGAACACTCTTAAACTTTATAATTTGTATTATTAGAGCAACTCCAATGGAGGAACTAAATGGGGTATCAAACTAAAAAACTACCACTTTGATGTTCCAAAATTAAAAAATTCTCCTCCAATGGAGGCATTAAAGTGAGAACTATTTTGATATTCAACCACCCCGAGGTGCAAAAATACTCCCTGGAAAATGAGGTATTAAAAATGTAACCACTCCATTAACCTATCACTATTTGACACGTGGCATTTAATAATACAATTACTCATATATTTAAAATTTGATACTCTACTTGATATTTGTGGTTGGAGTGAATTTTTTTTCTAGAAGTATCAAAGTATTATATCAAGTATCAAATGAATGTTTAATGCTCCATTGGAGTTGCTCTTAGTAAATTATCAATCACGTGCTAATATATCCACACACCACAAATAGAAGCCGGAGTTTATATAAAAGGTTGATTATTAATATAAGGAGGTTCGGTGACAGTGTCTCCGAATTATTTATTTTTAAAATTTTCCAAAAGACCATATTTGTCGTATACTCATGTCCAGTGGGAAAAATTATAATGAGTATTTGAATTTCAATACAAAATTTTCCATTTTTGAGAAATTTGCAAATTCATCCTTTTATATTCGGTTTTTAATTTATGAAAATTCTGTTTTTTCCACCCCAAAATTACACTTACAATATTAATTTTATCATCTATTTTAGGTGGAGAAAAATAGAATTTTCATTTATGTCAATCCAAGTCAAAAAAAATAGATTTCATCAAAAGTTTCTTCCATTCAATTTACGATTTTCATTTTATTTGAAACAAAATTGAAATATTAAATTTTTTTCTTCAATTTATATGTTTAAAAAAATTAAAAAATATTAATTACGATACGATATGTTCGATTTCTATAATTGATAAGTTCCCTTTTCCACTCTAGGAAAGTATTGAAATCTAAAATGATTGGGCCATACGATCCAGCCCATAAACCTTCTAAAATTATCAGCTGATAGAGAGGCCCACATTGAAAGCAAACTTGAGCCGTCAACAAAGTCGGTGACACCAATTATTCTCCTACTGCAACGGCCACTATCTGAACTTAACCCTAATCCTGCGAAGCAGGCGATCCGCGCTCCCCGAAAATAACATTTTATTCCCATTCGAAATTCAAAATTCAATGGCACAACGGTAAATTAACAGAGAACCGAGCCCATTTACGAATCACAGCGGTGGTTGGAACCGCTATAATGATCATCGGCTCAGTCTTCTATTATTTCAATTTTCTCTCTCACTAGAATTATTAATCCCCAAAAGAAAAATAAAAAGGGAAAAATAAATTAAAAAAAATTCTCTCTCCAGCGAAAAAAAAAATCTCCGAATTCTGAAGGTTTCGTCCGTATCCCAAAATATTCTTCCATACTCCATTATCATCTGACAGAGAGGAAACAGGCGATTATTACGTATTATCGAGTTTTTATTTTTTAGTTTCAGTTGTTCTTCATCTCGTTGTTCATTTTTGGTTTCCGATCAACGGAATTTGGGCGACGATGTCTTTGAGGCCGAGTGCGAGGACGGAGGTCCGCCGGAGCCGGTACAAAGTGGCGGTTGATGCGGAGGAGGGGAGGCGTCGCAGGGAGGATAATATGGTTGAGATCCGGAAGAATAAAAGGGAGGAGAATTTGCTGAAGAAGCGCCGTGAGGGGCTTCAATCCCAGCAATTTCAGCCTGCTGTTAACGTTACACAGGTTGATAAGAAGGTAACAACTATTAGAAGATTGTTCTCTTCTGTTGTTTTTGAGCTATTATTTCCGGATTTTTTTGGGTTAATTTTCATCAGATTGTTCTTTTGTTCGCTTTTATGTGTTTTGTTCAATTAAGCCATAGGGTTTTGGATCTGATCGGATTTCATTGAATGCTTTATTGTTTGATTGTTAATTTACTGTGCGATCAGCACTCAATTATCAATTTGTGATATTATTGGGATTAAATATTAAGTCTGATTTATGATTGTGACGAAATCCCCATCTTGCTATCACGAATTGTATCTCTCTCCTGCTATAAACTTCGCCTGAAAGAAGAATCTATAGCCTTACCCTAGTTGCATGCAGATTGTATTTAGCTTGTGTTTCTAATGTTGGTTGCATATTGTTTATTTTATCAGTTAGAAAGTCTCCCAGCGATGATTGCTGGGGTTTGGTCGGCTGACGCTGCCCTACAACTTGAGGCCACAACTCAGTTCCGTAAACTTCTTTCAATAGGTAGGTGAATAATTAATATTTGGTTTTCCGATTTACCTGATTGGATTTCGTTATCGTTACTCTTGTTTCTTTTTAAGTCGTTCAGTTTCTTATGGTTATCATGTCCAACAGAGCGAAATCCGCCAATCGAGGAAGTGATACAGTCTGGAGTTATTCCTCGCTTTGTTGAATTTCTTGCAAGAGATGATTATCCACAGCTTCAGGTAAAAATTAACTGCTAATTATTGGTTTTGTTTTGTTATAATATGATTGCTTGCTGTAATTTCTGGCCATGTAATGATTCTCCATATTCTAGTTTGAGGCAGCTTGGGCTCTTACAAACATTGCTTCCGGAACATCTGACAACACCAAGGTTGTGATAGATCATGGTGCTGTTCCAATTTTCGCAAGACTTCTTAGTTCTCCAAGTGATGATGTTCGTGAGCAGGTGTGTTTTGCAAAATAACTATGTCATGCACTGTTTTGTTATAATGCCTACTCTGTTTCTAATACGAAGAACCTCCAACTTTGCAATTGTTTATTTGGATTATTCTGATTTATTTAGAATGTTGTTACGTGAGCAGGTGTGTTTTGCAAAATAAATATGCCATGCAATATTTTGCTATAATGTCGGCTCAGATTCTAACACCGACAAATACCAACTTTTTGTTTTGTTATTTGGATTCTTCTTATTTTTTTTGGAATGTTGCGTAGGCAGTTTGGGCCTTGGGAAACGTTGCCGGTGACTCACCGAAATGTCGTGATCTTGTCCTTGGTTACGGAGCTTTAATGCCATTACTAGCACAATTTAATGATCAAGCAAAACTATCCATGTTACGCAATGCAACGTGGACTCTATCTAATTTCTGTCGGGGAAAGCCTCAACCCCAATTTGAGCTGGTTTGTCCTTCAATTATTTTACCGTTTGTTGAGATCATTTCATCACGACAATTCCATCAATAACGAGAACCTATAATGTGAAAAATCTTGTGCAGGTCAAACCAGCCCTTCCTGCTCTTGCTCATCTTATACATACAAATGACGAAGAAGTCCTAACAGATGCTTGCTGGGCACTTTCATACCTATCTGATGGTATTAATGATAAAATCCAAACTGTGATTGAGGCTGGTGTGTGTCCTCGTCTGGTTGAGCTTTTACTGTAAGTGACAGTATGCGATAGTGTTCCTAATTTTCATCTTTATTAATTGTTGAATATTTTGAATCCCCATTAGGGTTTGTAAATGTTAATGGTGATTTCTCATTCTGTATTTTGTTTTTGTTTTTTTAATTTGACAGACATCCCTCTCCATCTGTTTTGATTCCTGCCCTCCGTACTGTTGGTAATATTGTGACTGGTGATGATACTCAGACTCAGGTATTTGTTTGAATCTCGTACTTTCATAACTGTATTTACTATGCATCGCATACATTTCACTTTATTTTTTGGAAGAGGATATCATGTGATTAATATTAGGTTTACAATGATATTCGAATATCAAATTAATTAATATTTCGTGGCTATTTACTATGGATCTTAATTTATTTTATTTCTTAATCCCTACTCCCTAGTGTTATTTTGGAAAGTTAAAACTACTTAACTAGCATATCATTAGAAGTGTATTACCACCGCTATCCAGTATATGGATATTAATTTCATTCTCTTTCTTATGTTTCCGTTAACTGCAGAAATTCTTCTAACTTTACACTCGTGTTCAGGTTATCATTGAGCACAGGGCTCTTCCTTGCCTGCATAACTTGTTGACACAAAATTATAAGAAAAGCATAAAAAAGGAAGCTTGTTGGACTATTTCAAACATCACGGCAGGAAATAGAGATCAGATCCAGGTGGGCAAAATACAAATGAATCATTTTATTTAAAAATCCACACAAATTGATTGATGAATTATATAAGGGATGAAGAAAGCAACATTACTTCCTTTCATTTTGTGGAAGGGGATATCAAGAAGTATCTAGTTTATCGTGTTGTATTTGAAAGCTAATTTTCTAAGCTGCCATCTTGTTACGTGAATGTTAATAGATATAAAATTGACGAGGCTTGTCGATTGAGTGTGCAGGCTGTTATTGAGGCTGGTATAATTGCCCCCCTTGTGGCTCTGCTTCAAACTGCTGAATTTGAGATTAAGAAAGAGGCTGCATGGGCACTTTCAAATGCCACTTCTGGTGGAACTAATGACCAAATCAAGTACAATATATCTTCCTCATCCCACCAATTTCCTTATCATTTTAGCGCATAATGTAGTTTTCGTAAATCAATCCGAGTTATTTTGTTGCAGGTTTTTGGTTCGTGAGGGATGTATAAAGCCACTGTGTGATCTTCTGGTTTGTCCTGATCCGAGAATTGTCACAGTCAGCTTGGAAGGTCTTGAGAACATTCTCAAGGTGGGAGAAGCTGACAAGAGCCAAGGTAACACTGGCGATGTCAATGTCTTTGCCCAGATGATTGACGATGCTGAAGGTCTTGAGAAGATTGAAAATCTTCAGAGTCACGACAACAACGAAATCTACGAGAAGGCAGTTAAGATTCTCGAAACTTACTGGTTGGAAGAGGATGATGGTGAGCTGGCATCAGGCGATGCTTCACAATCTGGTTTCAATTTCGGAGGTAGTGACCTTCCAGTTCCACCTGGCGGGTTCAAATTCGGGTGAAGGTAAAGCATATTTCGTCAATTCATCATCACACAAGCTTGTTCTATTGTTTTAAATCAATATTTCTTTCATGTGAACATTAACGCCCAGCATTGTTGAAAATTACAGGAAGTTGTTATATTGTGTGAACGAATTTACTATGGATCTGGCTGTGGGTTGAGTTGTTGTCGGTCTCTAAGGTTTTGCCATGGAAGGTTCAAATGTGAGTCGGGTGTATGAAGAGATAAGTCCATCTTTTGTTTGGTCCCTCTGAGGTGGGTGGAGGAATTAATCGAGTCGTGTCGTGTCGTGTTGTGTTATCAGCCAGTTATTGCAAATTTTTTGGGATGCAAATCAAACAACTTGAAAACTAGAGTCTTCTTCTTTTATTCATCTTATTTTGGGGTCTGTCCTATTAGTTATTTTGAATCATAAAGTCTTTTTATGTAAATTATTACATGGAATGCATTTTGCATGTATGCTGCTGCTGGGTAAATAAAGTTAAAACGAGTCATATATTATTATTACATGTATCTCTTCAAGATTTTTGTTCAAGTCATATATTAAAAGGAGTCATACATTATTGATTTTTCCTTTTTTAATCTATTTAATTAAGTGTTTAATAAATGTTCTGTGGGTGTAAGGTTACTAGGTTAGCATCTTATTGCTGCCTTTTTGTGTATTGTATATTTGCAATTTGGCGGGCTGTTGTCAGATTGAACAAAACTGTGTTGAAAAAAGAGAGGGAGAGGGAGAGAGAGAGTACATCCTTCCTTCTGTGTAGTCTCGCTCAACTATGTAGAAGAAACAGATTTTATCGTTATATAAAATTTTGCCTGGGCCTATATCTCGATTTCAAGTAATATTGGGCTATGCACATGGTTTTGTTAAGCCCAAAAATATCCTTGGGCTTTTCTATATAGATTAATTAATGCCGAAGCTTCTGAAATTATTTCACACGAAGCGAAGCAGTACTTTATAAATATATTTTACCATAGTCCTGTCCTTTTCAGTAAAATCACTATGACCCACAAGAAAAAGTTAAATCAGTATAAAACCCTAAACAAAAGGGTCTCGCCCCTCTTTTATAGCGTACGGTTATCAAAACACACAACAACTTGAGAAAAAGCTAATTATATTCATTATTTAAAAAAAAAAAAAAACTAATCTTGTAATTATTTAATGTTTATTCTGTGTGCAACCGTCGAATATTACGAGGACAAAATTGGAAATAGAAAAATAATAGATCCTGTCCTGTCTTTTCATACCAACCCCGAATAAAATGAGCCGGATTCTCGTCCTTCTCCCCAACTTTTTCTCCATATTATCCTTTTTTTTTTATAATGTATAAATAAACACTTTTGAGTTTTGACTACTTTAATTAATAATATTTTACATAAGTATGTCATGAAAATGAAACCATAATATAACTGAACATCGCTTGATTTTGTACTACAGTACTAGTAAATCTGGATTATACTGTACGCGTAACAGTGCTTCTTGTATCAGAAGAACACCTCTTGTACCTTTTATCTTGTGGAATTTATTTCTGTGGCCCCTAATGGATTTACGAGTTTATGCAGAAATAAAATATGATAATAAAACGAATATAAATATAAAAAAAATATTTTTATTAGTCCTGAAGTACTAGGCGGAGGTGACTCTTTGACTGCTAGAACGAAGAAGGTCAACTCAAATTCTTAGGTATACTCTTATCTACTATCTACATGGTACTACTATATCAAATCAAACTTCAAAAAATTATTTTTTAATAATTTTGTAACTCATATTATTAGCCAACAAACACCACCAAGGATTTATTGTGAAATTCATAATTTTGAATGGTTTATTGTATTTTGAGTGTGAAAAATATATGTTTAGGGATGCAAAAGTAGTGTATTGACCTTTGTCACATAATCAAACCTCATTGACTTTTATGAAAATAGTACAATGTTTCCCCATTAGACGTTACCACCAAATTTATATGGGATAATTAGTGAAAACCCCCCACATCATTTACATATATTAGGATGGATATAACCCCCTTTTCATAATTAGTCAAAACCCCCATGTATTAAATTCGATTTTTTATGAATAATTTCATAATTGACATTTACATTTTCACCCTTGTGTAATTAATTTATTTTAAACACATGATGTGAAGAAAATCTTTGAGATCACGATATATCGGCATATTCCATAACCGCCTCATCTCTCAATCATCGTGTTAAACACGTGATTCAAATTGCCAAACCCTATCACGTTCAATTGTATTTCTTCTTCTTCTCTCCATTTTTTCTCTACGCCGCCTTCTCTCCCCTTTCATCTCAGCCCCGTCGCCGAGACCCCTTCCACCTCAGATTTGATGCCGCCAAGTTCTCCCTTCTCCCACCGCTCGCCGCCGCCTCTTTACTGACGAAGTCGTTGAGCCGCTCCGCCGAGGAACTAATCAGACTGTCCAAAATAAGTGCAATGAGCGGATGAGAAATTTCATTGTCGCCATCTCCGACTGACGCCGCCAAAAGCCGCTTCTCAACGCCGTGATGGTGAAAAATTCACTCAATCTACCCAGCACTCCGATGACGAAACATTCTCAAAAAAATCTCGTCTTCACCGCCGGATCTGGAGATCTCGGTGTTGTTGTCGTTGTCATCGTTGCTATAATTTTCGATACAGTGGTATAAGACAAGAACAAAAACGCATAAATCCCTATCTATCTCTACCCATTGTCTTCGTCACCGGATCTGGTGACCCAGCCGCCGCCGCATCTTGCCCCTTCTTCCCCGCAGCCGTCTTTTTTTTTTTTTTTTTTTTTTTTTTGTGATGCTTTTGATGATGATTATCTTTCCCAGAAAATAGTTGTTTTTGCTATTCTTCTATATTTATAGTTGTTTTCGCTATTCTGCTATTTTTATAGTTGATTTCCTTATTCGACTATTTGTTTTAGTTATTTTCGTTATTCTGCTACTTTTAGTTGTTTTCGATAGGTTTTTGTAGTTTTTCGAATAGTTGTTTTACAATAAATATATGTTTTTTATTAAAAAATGGAAAAGAAATAGTTGTTTTATAATTCCAAAAATAACTGAAAATTAAAATTAAGAAAAATGAAAGAAAAAAAATCAAAATTATAGTCGATTTCGGAAATATTATAGTTGGTTTAAGAATCTTTATAGTTGATTAAAAAAATGAAATTAAAAAAATAAAAAAAAATTAAAATATTTTTTAAATAACAAATTAAAAGAAAAATATTTTTTTAAAGCTATTATTGTTAGTTTTTAAATAAAATAATAAAAGAAAACGAAAATTTAAATCTATTTAAATTATATAAAAAAATTTATAGTTTGCAGATGGCAGTTTATGGAAAGATTTGGAAAGCAATTTTTTTGGGATATAATCAATCACACACGATTGTAGGGATTTTTTTTTGGGATATAATCAATCACACACGATTGTAGGGATCTCAAATTTCCGGATTTTGTGATGTGTGTCTTCAGAAGGCTATTTTCGGGAATCATTAAAATAGTGGGTTTTCTACTAATATTGAAAATATGGCTGGATCCCCCCTTATTAAAAAAACACTAGAGGGGGTTATGGCTAATAGTCCCAATTTATATTTCTCACAATTTTAGGAAAATCTATTATTCAATTCGCTAGTACATAAAAAACCCTTAATTAGAGTTTCCGTCAATAAAAAAAAAAAAAAAAGGATGATCACGGAAGGCGAATGAACGGCCCAGATTGCTCATGTAAACAAAAATTCAAATTTTGAAATAGAAGAGGTGCCCGAGAAAAAGAAATGGACGAGGGGCAGTATAGTCAATCAATAAATGTAGAGTCAGCTAGGGTTTCGTGTACGGCTGGCTTTTGCCATCATATTTTTTTTTTTTTTGAGATATATAAAAAGATGAGATCATCCAGAAAACACACAATACACACACTAAAACTCACTCACTACTCTCTCTATTTCTCACTGCAGCAAACGCCTCATCACTTAACACTGATCATCTCTCTCTCTCTCTAAACCTGATCATTATAATCTCGACTTTTTTTCCTTTTTTCCTATTTACATTTTTTTTCTTTTAAATTAAAGTTCGTGTGATCGTGTATTTCTTCTGTCACACCCCCTCAAAAAAAAAATTAAAGTGTGGAGAAGTAGTATTCTTTGTGATGATATGGATCTGAAAGAAGATAAGGTGAGGAATCATGTGATTACACACATTCGATCAAATCTTTTCAACTTTAACTCTCTCTCTCTCATCGTTATAGTATATTCCTTTTTGTTTTTCTTCTTCTTCTCTCTCTAGAAATCAGATTCCGAAGGAAAAAATAACAGCAGTCCGTCATTGAAGAGTTGCAGTGACTGTAGCACTACCAAAACTCCTCTCTGGAGAGGCGGTCCATCTGGACCCAAGGTAAATCAATTTTTTATTTTTTAATTTTTTAATTTTTTTTAATAAAATAAAACAAAAATATAATATCTGATTTATTTTTTTTAATTTTTTTTTTTGATTTTGTGTTTTACAGTCATTGTGTAATGCCTGTGGGATAAAATACAATAAAAAGCGGAGGCAACTTCTGGGGTTGGATACAGGAAGAACGAACAAGAAGAAGAAGAGAACAAGCGTAACTCGAAGTAATGAAGTAAGCGAGATTTTGAAAATGAGATTTATGGCTTTGGGGAATGATGTTGTTTTGCGGAGATCAGGAAAACTTATGAGTAAATTGAGGGAAGAAGAAAGAGCTGCTATACTTTTGATGGCTCTTTCCTGCGGATCTGTTTATGCTTAGTTTTACTAGTAGTAGTACCTTGTGTTGATTTGGTTGTACCCGGATTTCAAGTTATTTATTTAAAAAAAAGAAAAGAAAAAAGGATGAGGATCTAACCAAATGTAACATTAGTTTTGAGGAATGGTGATTTAGTTTTATGGTGGTAGGATTGAACTGATGTAATAGCTAACTATGATAGACTGTTTGGTTATTCTTTTTAACAATTTTGGTTGTTGCTGAAATTAGGGTTTTGACTGGATTTTCTCCTAAAAGTAACTTTAGGGGAATCGTGCTGAATTGGAATTGGCATGGGTAGATAATTTAGGAGATTTTTGCAACAAATGGAATGTGGGTTGGCATAATATCTAGGGATTTATTTGGTACTGGAATTTTGCCTATAATATGGCAACATAATGGAAAAATGCAATCTACCAATTATGTATGGAAAATAATAAAGTGGAAGCTAATTGCCATATTTGTGCACCAAGGAAATAGGAAATATCGATTTCGTGCGATAGCAGGTATAAACTGTACGAGTGTGTATTTTGGTGAGGAGATAACTTGAAGGCCAAATGCCGCCCTATGAGAAGCGGAGGATTGGGTTGATGTCGGAGGGGGTACTTCGACGATCAAGTCATAAAAAGGTAACATAGGATTATTGAAAAAATTCAAGAATTTTAAATGAGAGTTTTTATCGGGTGGTTGATGTGTGTAACTTGGAGCTTGAAAGTGTTTCAAACGTTTTCACAGAACTCGATTGAATTGTTTCAAGTCACCACGCTGCCACTCACTAATGGTAATCCGGAATTTTATTGTCATTAATCACGAGAGCCATGTCGTTTTAGCATTCGTATCTACGTACGTAATGATAGTATCAAGACCGGTCTTGGTGTGGGGAGATACGGGCCCATGCCCATGACCCAATTTCCTTCACGGCCCAATTTTTTCCAAATAGTACATTCTTTTAAGGATCGTTCCTTTTCTTATTTCTCTCAAGTATTTCATACATTTACGGGAGACGTCTTTGAAAAGAGTTATTGGCTGGTAAAACCTGCACGACTATGTCCCGTTTGAGTTCAATCAAATTGGACATAAAAAAATAATATATGATTTGATTTTCGAACTTGCGAGTAAATTGTACGATTTTGACCTTGCTATCATAAAATCGAGTTAGTATTTAAGTTCGAACCTACCAAAACTCGGGTTCAAACAAGTGGCCACCTTAATAATCTCTCTAATACGTATTGTAGTCCAAGAGGAAGGAATAGGATCAAAATTCGTGGTGCTTCTACTCATTCCGCGATAAACATAACTAAAACGACACGAAAAGTCTAGTACCTCCTGGAGAAAACTGCCACGTGTAAAATTAGTACACGTGTCATCCAGAATTGTAAAGCCAGCATATATCGTGTAGATTCTTTCTCCAAAGTTCTTAATTCTTATATGATGATTAATTTCTATTTTAGTTTCTTGCGAGTGCCTAAAATCAAATAAATTACGTCTTCAAATTCCCCCAAAAGAAAAAACAAAAGAAAGGAAAGAAAATGCAATCAAAATTAGCAGCCACCGCCGTGAATTTCAGTCGAATCGTATTATTCGACCCCAAAAGGCTTTTTCTGGCCCAAAGACTCGGTTGCGCCACCACAACCGGCAGAACTGCCGATCCAGCTTTGCATTCCGTCGACCCTGAAGTTCGTATTATTAGCTCTTGGATTAAATTTTAAAATCAATTTAATTTAACAAAAAAAAAATCAATCATATATTGGGTGATCGTAACAATTGGATTTTTTTATAATATTAATCAATTAAATCCTGCTATTATTTACAGGATGTCTACCCCACTGAAGCAATTGAGGATGAGAAACCCCGGCACCGGCCGGAAAATGAGCCGACCGGCAACGACAGCGATCCATATGTTCCTCAGAAGTCGCCGATTGACTCGGCGCCGAAACTTGAATCCACCGGCATCGGTCCGCGAACAAACCCCATCGCGCAACAAAAACGACGTCGTAGTACCGAAAACTGTACCAAAATCGACGACGTGAGCTGCGCCGGAATCGACGGAAGCCCGTGGCCGGAGGAAGCCGACAGAAAGGCGGAGAGAGAAGAGCAAGAGACGGATAACAAGGAGTACTTCAAGCACCACAGGGCGTCGCCGTTATCGGAGATCGAGATAGCGGACACCAGAGGCATGATTGCTAAGGCGAGCGGCGGAACTGAGCAGAGTAAAACGTTTGGATACGAATGGAGTGGAGATATCATCGGGTGGAGGCCGGAGCAGCTGGATTCTGCGGAGGATTCTCTCCGGCGTGCGACGGAGATATTTAAGTGGAGCGCGGTGAGAGGAGACCCAGATTCTCCCCATGGGAGAGTACTCAGAGAGCTACGTGGTGAATATTGGTGACACTGTCAATTATATATGTGAATATTATATATATAGTTATATATTATGAATATGTATGCATATATTGTATCTCAGTATAAATTATGTCTCAATTTTGCAATAGATAGATATATTATATGAACGTAGAGTCGAATATTATTGAAGTTCAATTCCATGTTTTAGGTTTACACTTGACATGCGTTTGTGTGACGGATATATTTGCAATTTCTATTTTATCTTTATTTGAAATTAATTGTAAATGATCAAAAAAATTATGGGCTTGCATAAATCATTGGTTATGGAAATTGGTATGTTGTGAAAGCCCAAATATATGATCCATTCTTAAACAGCCAACGGCGGCCCAATATGATCAACAATGCAAAATTCATTAAAGTGTTATAAAAAATACTAGTAACTCACCCGTGCGATGCACGAGGATTAATTTTAAATTCAATTTTTTCAATGACTAAAACACGTTGATAATGTAAATCAAACACCTTTGCGAATAAAAAGAGCATTCTTATGTGATGCATGGTGTTAATATAAAAAATTAAAATACGTTTTTAGATAAAATAATCGAACGAAATTTTGAATGGTCGATATATAATACGGTATAATCTATTTTTTTTTAAACAATATCAATTTCATTTGATTTAAGTACCGAGATAAACAAAATAAATGATAAAGAAAATATAAAATACGAAAAGATGTGATATGAAAATAAGATACATTATTTGACCCAAATGGTACTACTATCCCATCCCATACACTCGCATCCTTAACAGAAAATTTAATTATCAAAGTAGTATTTTACAACACATGCATTGACATCGCCTATAACTCAACTAATACCTTGCAAGTAACATGCACATTTTTAATTGTTCAAATGCAATAAGTGATACACAATACGGAAACACAAATCACCTAAAAGTGTAAGAAATAAATACAATTTATACTAAAGTACATTGATTTAGAAAAAAAAAAAAGCTTCAGTGGAGTCGACAATAAAATTAGCATAAACTGCAAATAAACTTAACACGATAAAATAATTATGCTTATAAATAATACAAAAAATAAATGTTTATTTGAATCACAATATACAATTTTCATGATGTACCTCATATTCCCTAAAAAACTTCATTGTAAACAACATTGGAAGTAATATTAGTCGCCTATTCCGGGTTAATAACAAAAAAACTAATACTAATACTAATACTAATACCACTGATATTACACCGATACTAATATTGATAGTACTGTTGATACTAATATTGATAATCATATTGATATTGATACTACTACTGATAGTAATAATGATACTAATACTGATAATCATGCTGATACTTACACTCATACTAAACCTGATACTGATATTGATTTTGATACTAATACTAATACTAATATTGATATTCATACTTAATACTATTAATATCGATAAGTACACTCATATTAATATTCATATTGATATTGATGTTGATACAAATATTGATACTAATAATGATACTAATATTGCCACTGAAACTAATATTGATATTGATAGTGATATTGCTACTCATATTGATACTAATTATATTGGTACTAATACATATACTCATACTGATACGTTGATACTCATCTCATAGTGATATTTATACTTATACTGATACACACACTCATACTGATATTGATGCTAATATTGATATTGCTACTGATACTATTAATGATACTAATATTGATAATCATGCTCATACTGATACTGATACTCATATTGATACTCATACTAATATTGATACTGATACTCGTATTAATATTGATACTAATACTGAACCAATATTGATACTGGTATTGAAATTGCTACTTATATTGTTACTAAAAATGATACTAAGAATACTAATACTAATACTAATACTAATACTAATACTAATACTAATACTAATACTAATGATAATGCATATGATCATGCTAATGCTAATTCTAATGTTAATTCTAATGATAATGCTAATAATAATTATAATGATAATCCTAATGCTAATGCTGATACTAATAGTAATGATAATCCTAATGCTAATAGTAATGGTAGTGCTAATGCTAATACTAATGATATACTAATACTAATATTAATAGCAATCGTAATCTTAATCTTAACACTATATTAAGTTATTAACACTAACACTAACAATGATGAATTCACTATATTTTGATTTTTATTAAATTCACATTGAAACATTGAAAACTCGAAACGAATCATTGAATCTAATCGCAAATATGAAGATTTTGATAAAAATACATGTATCAGCTCAAAGGATTAAGAAGAAAAAAATACCTTACTGAATAGATAAGAATGTGCAAGCACAGCAAAAAGCAATGAGTCCTCAAGCAATGATTACACATATAATGTAATTATAATAATATTGATTGTACATCAATCTAAATTTAAATAATTTTGGCAAAATATAGAATTATTAATTAAAGTAAAATTTCATTAATATTTGAATTATCACCACAATCCTTAATTTTATTTATTTCTTAAGATAGTTGGTATTTCATTATTTGATTAAATAAATTTTGAAAATATTAAAAAAAAATTAAGAGAAACCAAATTTTCCAATGTCAATTTTCAATTAAGATTTTATTTAAATTATTGTTTAAACTAATTAAACATAATATAGCAAGTGACTAAATATCATGTAATATCAAATCTATAACTAACTGGACATGTTATATCACATTAAGAGGGTGTTTGGCTAAGCTAATAAGATGTTTAAAGGAGCTTATAAGATGTTCTAGAGCTTATAAGTTCTTCTAAAGTGTTTGGTAATTTTTTTTAAAAAAATCTTATTTTTTTTAAATAAGCTGTTGGAGAGCAAATAAGATCTTTTAAAAAAAGTACATCTATCCGACATTTTTATTTAAGATCTTATAATGAGTAAAAATAGGAAATAAGCTCATTATTCAAACACTCTAAAAATTAATCCTAAAAATAAGTTGTAACAGCTTATCAACTCAAAAAATATCTTATCGGACGTAAGAGCTTATCAGTTGTTTAAAATAAGCTTAGCCAAACACCCTCTAAGTATATTATATAATTATATATAAATATATGATTATAAAAATAAATATTTATATATTTAATAGTTTATAAATTATTTCACTAATTTATTGAAACAATTGTGAAGAAAGATATTCAATTATTTGACCAAACATATGTCACTAAAAAAATTAATAATATTAGTATTAAACCATTTAAATTTATAAAAAACTTTTTTTTATGATATTGTATACAGAGTAATTTGAATGGTATTTCACTCATTTTTAGAAGTGTAAGATCAAGCCGGAAAAAAAAAACATATTTTACCACTTTTGGATTTTTTTTTTTTTTTTTGAGGATACCACTTTTGGATACTTAAATATCTAAATATTATTATTTATATTTAAAAAGTTATGATTAAAAAAATTAACATTTTTGTTTATAGGAAGTGTAGAAATAGTAATTGAATATATGTTTTATATATTAAATGTGTATAAGAACATTTAATTAATTATGATGAATTCGTGATTAATTAAAATAGCACAATATAACTTTTGATCGAGCACATAAAAAAAATAAAAAATAAGAATGAGACAGAATTATCATAATATACAAAATTTATTCGATATCACACAAATGTGTATATATATGTATTACTGATCAAGAATAAATATTGAAGAGTTTGATTTAAAATATCTACAAATCTATGTGTACTTGAAAAACAAAATTCATATATATATATATAGAGAGAGAGAGAGAGAGAGAGAGAGAGAGAGAGAGATAGATGTACTTGTAGATATATATTTAAATTTGAAATTTTATAATATGAATAAATAAAGATAAATTTATTTATTTATATTATTATATTATATTATATTATATTATATTATATTAATTAATTTTATGAAGAAATAAGTGATTTTCACATAAAATAAACAAATCAAACACTTCAAGATTATAATGCATATTATCATTCCTTGAAGAATAGAAAATAATGAAATTACATGTATCATATGATTAGATTCATAAAAAATAAAAATAAAGAACATGAAAGAATGTAGAAAATTTATTCAAATGGATTCAATAAACGACAGAGGAACCCCTATTACAAATCAATAAATACACGATTACCTTTTTTGCTATTACATGTTTAACTTCATTTATATCAAATGGTTCTTTATCGAAAACAATTTAACAATCATCGAAAAATATCCCCGTGCATCCACTGAATATTCATCAATACACTAAAAGTGAATCGTGTCGTTGCGTGCTACACAACATTGGAGGACTTCTCCCTTATCGATGTCGCCGCATATGACACAAGTGATGCTATCCATGGATCTAAAAAGAAAAAATCCTGAGCTAGATCGTTGTATTTACGCATACATTTTAACGGATACCAAAGCAAATAATACACTATAACATAGTTAAACAAACACGTGAAAAAATAATAATAATACAATGCAAAGTAGAAAGATGGAAAAAAAAATTAGGGTGAAAACCGTTGTTTGATGTGATTATAAGAAAATGTGTAGATGAATTATGAGATGAGTGAGTTGTGGTTGAGATTATTTATACTTAATTTCAAACACTAAATAAGTTCTTCAAAAAAAAAAAACACTAAATAAGTTAATAACACATGTTAAGGAAATCATTATTAATTGTAATAATTTATTAAATCAAATCACGAAATAATGGTATAAAATCGGCAGAAAATCTTCAAATCAAATCCGGAAGATCATAAGTTAACATTTTAATGTTATTCTACATTTATTTGAATTTGGACTGAATCCTCATTAATAGAAATTGTCGGAATATTGTAGTCAAACATGGTAATATCATTTTTTTTTTTTTTGCCTTTTATTTGAAATAGTAATAAATCGTATTAACAAATCGATTATATAAATAAAATCAAATGTTAATATAAAAGTCAAACACAATAAAAATAATTATGAAAGTATATCTAACAATTAATGCACCGATTTTGGAATGTTAAAAAAATATTGAAAAAAATAAATTTTAATATGATTTGTCATATTCCATCGGTTTTGTCTACCATTTCCATAACTACCATATATAATATTATAATATCCTAATAAATGATTTTAATTTACTCTAATATATATATATATATATATATATATATATATATATATATATATATATATATATATATATATATATATATATATATATATATATATATATATATATATATATATATATATAATTTGTTTTGATAATTTATTTGAATATTCATAAAAAATGGACGTTCAAACGAATATATTTGAATATTCTTAATGTTAATGTAGTAACTTATTCAAAAAAAAAATAAGATTGAAACATAAAATAGAAAATTATAATGAATGTAAGATATGTAAACTATAAGAAAATAAAATAAAACTCCAAAATTGCACTAATGAAGCAAAAGTACAGATATCGTTTGACATGTCAATTGTGGTGAAACTTATTCATACAACAATATTGTCCAATCCTCTTTTCAAAATCAAAGAAAAATAAAAAATCTTTGATGTTCACGTTTCCACATGCAATACATGTCAATTTCTTTCATTTCTGTTTGACAAAACAATAATGGATTTTTTGATAATGGTAAATGTATAAGTCAATTAAATTAAAAAACTAAATACAAACTTTTACATAAAATAATAAATAAATAAATGAAATTACAGAAATTATATGCAAACCGCAACAATGTCGCACATAGAACATAAGTTGGATTCGTAAACAACATCTGCAAGAAATACATAAAGAAAAAGTATTAGCATAGTTCTTCAATTAAATAAAAATATTAAACGAATTTAAACCATCTAAATTAAATTATAATACGATAAATGAATGAAATCAATTCAAAAAAAATTACAGAAAAAAAAAAAACCAAAAAGAGAAAACGAAAAACGGAAAACAAAAACAACTCGAATGGAATGGGTGAAGAAGAATAGTGTAGGGTGAAAAAAATAGATGGGGGTTTATATAGCTTTGATAAGTGTATAGTAATTAGGAAATTTTTTGAATTCAAATTTCAAATGACATGATTATAGGTGGAAAAGGAAAAAAAGAAAAGGTAAGAAATCAAATCAATTTAATTCGGATGATTTGATTTCTATTGATTAGGAATTAATTTTAAAATATTAAACAATATTTATAGTTATTGAATATTTTCATTAAACTAACTATATCAATTAAATATAATCATCTTAAATAGGTAAGAAATCAAATTTCATATCATAAAATATATATTCTGATTTTAGAAAATTTTAAAATAAATAAAATATACACGGTTTATTTTTTATTGTCTTTTTTTTTGTATTTTAATAATAAAATTTTAAATTTCATAATATATTATTAATATGTTAATTTGAAATCGAATTTTAATGCATTATTAAACAATATTAATATATGGTTTTTAATATTTTTTTATTGAATGGATATTCGAATATTCCAGAATATTGAAAATTAAAAAAAAAAACTGTATTCCTTTATTTCAATATTTGAATATTAAAAAAATATTTTTTTTTTCTGAAAATTATTTGAATATTCATAAAAAAATTGAGTGTACTGAATTTTTTAAAAAGATTGCCAATAAATATATTTTAAAATACTGGAAATGTAAATAAGATTTTTTTTACTTCGAATTTATAAAATATTAATTTTGGAAATAATATATATACACGTGGTAATTGTTTAAATGAGTGTATAAATGGTAAATAGGAAATAACTTAAATACATACCAAAATAAAATTGACAACTCACCAATTGAAAAATCCACATCATCAATTGAACTCCAACTAAGCAATTTTGATAAATGACATCATCATTTGCCACATGTCAATCATTGAGGGCATAGATCCTCTTTTTATATTATATATAGATTATATTTATTTTACTACTCCAGTAAATTCATATTATTCCGTTATTCCCAGAACTATAGTCTATAATAAATACATCGAATTGGGTCTTTCGTCGGTTCACAGTAGAAACAAGACCCACCCACCATATTTAGTCAAAACTTTGGACTCCGGTCCAAACTCGTGGACGGTAGACATAGAAATTACATAAAAGTGGGCCCATTTTCTTTCCACTATTTCCGCAAAATTAACTTCAATTTTTTTTTTTTAAATTAAAAATATATATATGTTTACTTCAAAGATTTGTTTCGTAGTTCAATAACATGAGTGTTTACTTATATTTTCAAACATAAGCCCTATAAAAATGAAATATTTAATGTAAAATACAAAATTGTCACATAAAAACAAAGAGTGTGCATGTGCAACAGCACATATTAAAGGCCAAAAAACGAATCTCTATGCATATTAATACCCAACTATCAACCACACGTTCCCATAGTGCCATCCAGCCCCTCCGCCCACCTCCCCTGCGCGTGGCCCCCACTCACCACCTCCTTTTACAAACAATCTACCAATTTTCAGGCCGACCACTACCATAATTATTCATCTCTCCTAACTTTATACTACAACCTGCATTATGCTGTACAAAATTCAATTTATTTCACATATCAACTTATTGTAAAATTTGTGCTAATTGCAAAAACAATTGAGATGAAAATATCAAAATTGTGTAATTGTTTAATTAGAAATGAAATGCACATGTTTAAATACAAACGACAATTATTGAAACTAGTACTATGGACAATAAAACTTTAGCTACAATATAATGTGACGGACTATTATTATTCTACCAAAATAATGAATACTCTAGAAGGGTCACTTTGGTAATTTCACTTCAATCAGCATTCCTTCATTTCATACCAGTAATTTTCTCCTTGGCCACTGTTCTCTTTTTCTTGCTGAAAGCCATAAATCTTTTGCTGCCCATGTTTTAAATTGACCTGACAATTGTGATTAAGTTGCAAAAAAAAAAATAGTAATAATAATATAATAATATATATGTATAGATACGTTAATTTTAGTTGTCGGAAAATCAGAGAAAGAAGAAAGTACAAAGTATGATAAATAAAGAAGAAATTAAAGGGTGGCTTTTGAATTGCACGGAAAGCGAGTTATCTGGGCGAGGAGAACCCGGTGGAGTATTGTAGTAGTAGTAAGGGAAATACGAAACAATCGGGTTCGGCGGCGGTGTGAGATATCCGTAAGACGGTGGATTGTACGCGCCGCCGCCACCGCCGCCTCCGTACGGTGGTGGGTAATAGTAGGATTGCTGCATCGGAGGAGGTGGCGAGAAGTAGTACACACCGCCTCCCCCACTGGGGGGTGAAGGTGGAGGTGGGCAGTCGAGCCCCGCCGGAGGCGGCGGAGACGGTGGCGGAGGGGAAGGCACTTGCTGCGGCGGCGGTGGAGGCGGCGAGAAAATGGGTTGGCAGGGGTTGTCACAAGAAGAGCACATTGTGCAGGCAATCTGGTCTTTCGTAACTGCTGAAATTGTGGTCATAGCGAGAGAGAATTCACACAAAAATGTGGAAATAAATAAAAAGAAAAAGAAGAAAATAATAGCCATTCTTGAAATTATTGAGAAAGAAAAAAGGTTGGTGGAGTGAAGAGTTAGCAGTGTTTATATAAAAGGAGAGAGTGGAGATATATGTAAGAAAAATAATTAATTGCCCGCATGGGTGTAGCTCAACTGGTTCCGGAGGTGGTAAGTTGGTGCAAGGTCCTAGGATCGAATCCTGGCAGCCGCAGTGTGGGAATTTCAACTCCAATGAGTTGGTTCCTTGTGGGCACCAGGTCCGGGTCCGCTACCTTAACGGGCCGTTGAGTTACCATGATTTACATTCCTCCATCAATCCTTGTCGGGCCAAGGGATGGGGGCCCTGGGGGCGAGGGATTTCGCCTTATGGTGCAAGAAAAATAATTAATTTTGTTTGATATATTAATTATTAAATAATAATAATAAAAGTATGATTCGGTTATTTGGTGGAAAAGATATGAGAGAAAAAAATGAAGAGAAGAATGGGGATGTGGTGCATGTGTATTGATAGCCGCTCCCATCCCTTCCATTTTTTATCTTCTACGCTACACCATTATCGATTGTACCAAAAATTAATTAATTAATATATATATATATATATATATATTATTGCCATGTCGGCTTTAATATTTATAATTTCTTCCTTGGAATTGACTTATTTGTATATTCTATATTATTTGTTTTGTTACCGTTTGGTACTAAAATTATTTTTATTTTCGGCCTGGACACTTAACGGGCCCGAAACCATTTTCCACTGGATTTTGGGCTTGACAAAAGATCACTCAGGCCCGTTTAATTACAATGACCTAGTTATGGGTCATATTTTCCATAAATCAGAGTTCAATTTCTTTTTAATTTATTTCATCAAATGTGACATGTTTATGACCCCAATTTATGAACCTTATATATATGCCCATTAAAATTTATACCACTAAATACTCGTTTCGAGACCTAAATATTTGTTGCGAGATTAAAAAAAAAAATCATTTAAGATTATTTGTGACTTTATTAAAATTCCAATAATACATTATTTGTATTTTTTTCAATAAAGGGGCAACAACCTAAATTTGAATAGCAAGCAATAAATTCCAGGTAGTAGAAACGCAATAAGTTAAAGGACAATTTTCTTTTGTTAAATTTCCATCACTACTTGTATGATAATTGTGAGAAGCAATGCACGTGGAATGTATAGCTGCAATAAGATGTATAGACAATTGATATATAAAAAATATATATGAAGCAAAAAGTGGCGCATAAAAGGATGCTTAGTGGAGATTCCACAATTAATTGCCGACAATTAATGAGGTCTTAATAACCAGCCCGGCAACCCAAAAAACAAATTCAGTTTGCACATATTTCATTATAAAAATTGATACTTTAATTTAAGTATGATGCTCATCAATAAGTTATATAATGACTATTAAATGGAAGTGTATTAATCCATTGAGTAGTAATAAGCTTCAGTTTTATTTATCATTAATTTAATTAAATATTATTATTTTTAATAAATAAATAAAAATAAAAGTCCTTTTGTTTCTCAAAAAATATGGGTTGATGGTCCAGTAATATAAAAGCTTCCAATTCGAAATGGGATGTTAACTCATGCCCAATTGTCACAGTTCCAGTACGTGACAAGATTTCATCTTATCCTCTCCACACGTGCAAGTTATTATTAACTCACCGAATTTTCTGGCGGGAAACTATACACAAACGAAGGCCAAAATATCACTGTCCTCAAAATTTAACTTTTCCGCCTAAAAAATATTTGAAATTTGAAATTTCGTATACATGGATGGATGGATTATTAACAATTTAACCTCCATTATTTACATTTTCTCCTCTTCTAAAAAGTAAATACAATTCTCCAATCCACAAGAAAATAAAAATCATGGCGATTTCAAAGAATGATTCCACGGCAAAGACTACCGGTTCATCCGCTTCATCTCTTCATCCACCATATTTACAGGTTGCCCTAATTTTCTCTCTCTTCTTCATTTTCACTCATTTACAGATTAATATGACAACTAATTTATTATTTTACCAGATGATAAGCGAAGCAATTACCGCAATCAAGGATCGTACCGGTTCGAGCCAACCTGCAATCGCGAAATTCATCGAGGAAAACTACGAAAAATTGCTTCCCACAACTTTCAGGAAAATTCTCTCGATTCAATTGAAAAGGTTCGTGAAATCTGAGAAGCTAGTTAAAATTAAAAACTCCTACAAAATTCCTACTGTTGAGAAGGTCAAAAGATCCTCCAATCCTTCTTCAACTGAAGCAGCTGTGAAAATTACCGATAAAAAGGCGAAAGCTGCAAAAAAAACAGTGGAGAAAGCGAAGAAGACGAAGAGATTGAGCCAGGTTAAAACGCCGGAGGGTTTGAAGAAGGTCAAAATGACGTCGAAAAGAGGATCTGCTGGTGTAGAGAAAATGAAGAAGAGCAAGGCTGCAACTCCGGTAAAGAGGAAGCAGGGTCCTAATTCACTGAAATCGGGTTTAAGATCTGCGAAGAAAGCTAAAAAATAATTGAAGTGCAATTTATGAATTGGGAATTGTTTTTTTTTTTAAACTAAGATTTGTTTGTTCAGTTATGCAATTTTCTTGCTTTTATGAACTCGTGTTTCAATCTGTTGTGTGTATGAACTCATGTTTAATGAGAATTACTTGATTAAATATGTTGAGTAATCACCAAATACAAAATTATTTATAACAAAGATGAATATTAATGCTTTCTCAAAAAAAAAAAAAAAATCAGATTTGGGTGTGAAAACTGTTCAATCTATTGCACGTTGAATGCAGTAGTACCATATTTTGTTGTGTTATTGGGGTTGCAATTGATAATGTTGTATGATGAATTTAATTGTTTGACAACTGTATTTATATGTATGTACTATATCTTACCCCAAGATCCGGTAACATGCAATTATATTTACAGAACAACTTCTTATTCATTATTTTTAATGCATGTCCTATTGAACCATCCGATAAAATTGAATAACCATGTACATGATTTTTAATTGGTGATCTGTAGAGTTGCTGCGTCATGTTCATGCATCTTGGATGTTCCATTAATTGATGGGGTATCACTATCAATTCTCAATTTGAGTTTACGTATTGTTACATCGTGTGAAATACATTGAGTAAATCTTTGTTATTCTTAAGCACATATACATAGAAATCGGTATTAGTTGGTAGATCAACGATAAGAATCAACCCGATGTTACCCTTTTATCGAGCGTAGCATAGAAAATTATAATATTCATTTTTATGTTGACAATCCATCGAAAAAAGAAAAAAATATATTAAAATCTTGTAAATTCAAATAAAACAACATTATCTAAATAAAAAATATTGATGTATATGTGCCTAAAAAAATCTCAAATTCTGCAAATTTAATTTAAAAATGAAAATTGGATAAGAATTAAATTTTCAGAATTCAAAAAATAAAAGAAAATACAAATCCAAAAAATGTCAGGTAAGAAATAAGAATGGATAAAAGTAAAGAGTTATAATCCAATTTCCAGGAAAGGACATAAAATAATTTCCGTGGTAATTATGTTTTCCGTAGATAGATAAAAGGAAAATGAAAGCGCACACAGAGCATTAATTGGCTCACCACCCCTATCCCCCCACCCTCCAGCCTATTAATATAACCAACACTCCGCCCCCTTCTTCCCCAAACTCCCACCTGTTTCCGTATATCTATCTCAACATCAATTTCCCATTTCTCCCCACTATTTTATAATCTATACCAGTAATTATAACTTAATTGAGCCTACAGTATCGAAGGAAGCGGAGATGGAAGGGGTTTCAGCCACTGTATACAAAGGAATCAAAGGATACTGGCGGAGGAAAGGCTACGTGCGGCTGAACGCCGCCGGCCGGAAGCGGAAAACGCGGACGGTGGAGCTAGCTTCCGCCGCCGAGGGCTCGACTCGACGCCGTCGTTTCTGGCGGATCAAGCTGACGCGGCGGCTGAAGCTGAAGCTCCGCTTCTCACCGAAGAAGTTTTTGCTCGGCTTGCGAGATGCGTACGTTAACATGATGTTGAGAATTGCGAACACGCGGGTGGCTGGCGGCGGATACGGTGGCGATGGAGTGGCCGGATTCGGAGCGAGGCCGGTGAAAGAGTACGACGAGCGGATGATTGTGGAGATCTACAAATCAATTGTGATGGCGCAGGGGCAAATCGTGCCCCGCGACGCAGCGTGGATCGGCTCAGAAATTACCTGCCGACGGTAATTAATTTATCCACAAATTGATTAATTACTAATTAGCGGTGATGTTTATATTTCGATTTCCACTCAATCGGATCAATAAAATTAAAATCTCAATTCCAGTTTATCCGTATTCACGTTTTCTCTGCAACGAATCTATTGTTATTAATTATAATACTTACTAATTCAGTAGATCTGCGAACGGATGAATTACTCATTCTCGTGTTCTTAATTTCTTTCCCCTTTTGCCGCTAATTAATTAGAAGAAACCGACAATTAGTATTTATTTATTTTATTTTTATTATTAAAATGATAATTTAATGGTGTGATAAGGTGGTGGTATGCTGAATCCAGTGATATCACCATTTGTATAACTTCACCTTTCCCCACTTGGACTTGTGAATGTTGTAAGAAAGTATGTAACTCTGTAAAACGACGTAGCATCAGGAGTACTGGTAAGCTGTAGAAGAAATTTCTGGAGCAATTGTACTATCTAGTTATTTCTATTAGCAGGTAAAAATGCTGGATCGTTCTGTTAAACTGTCACTTTCTAGGTTTTTTACCTTAGTCCAATACCAATGGCAAAATGTTGTACAAATTGAAATTGGATTAGGGATGTCGAATTGGCCCCATAAATTATTGAATTTCATTTAATTATATATATAGAAAAAATAAATTATGTTATTTGAATGGATAAAACAATAATACTAAGAAGATGGTGATATAAATGAGGACCAAAAACGAAATTGACAATATAAGTACTTAATATGTGAAAGATGAAGGTGATACGAATGAATTTGTTAGTAATTGGTTGGCATACATACGATAAATATTGCTACAAAGGCTTAAATAGGTGGGGAAGGCATCAATCACATCATGTGGTGTTTAATGCCGCCGAATCCTTAGGTTGGGACATGTATTTAAGTCAACTATTCATGCATATTAATTCATTTTATGTGACCACAATTTGGTCCTTCTTTTAATTCTGCCAACAATTTTATTATTAAACAACAAAAGATTCTGATCAATTTTATTTATTTATTTATTATATTTTTTTTTTGATTGCAAAAGCGTCGAGATTTTGGACAACCAAAAATGGCAGGAGGCTTTTATTATAGTTTCTAATTGCGACTTCGTATAAAAAACGATGTAATTCGAACAAAAAATGTTCGTAAATCTTAGCAGTTGTGTTGGGGCCCACTCCTAATTTATAAAAGAATTAAGAATATCATTTGTGTTATGATCAATTGATCAGAAATAAATGAATTGACAGAGAAATGTTCCGAGCAAACATATGGACTGTTATACCAATATTGGCGCTAAAAGTTTTATTGGGCCAGACCAAATTAAATATTATGAAAATATTAATGGAGCAAACTTATTATAAACTTTTTGTTGGGCCGTGGCCTATAAACTCTATATTTCGGGCTTTCATTTATTTATTACCCCTCAAATGAATTGTTTTGGGCCTCATTTATTTCCTCTAATAACTATTTATGGGGGATTTTGTTACTAATTTTTTGGTAAGAATAATTTTTTTGTTAATTAGGAATAAAGACAATATATGTCTTGTTTTAATAAAAAAATATTCTAACTCATTCATATTACAACAATACATCCCATTTTTAGTAGCTCTAAACATTTACTTATCTTACTCTGACTTTATACATGCAACATCTGCAATCTAGGGGTTATTTATACGTTACACCGAGTATTTTTTTTAACCATTGATCTACACACATGTGTCATTTGTCAGTAGATAAACAGTAAAAATCTATTCGATCTAACATAGTATAAACCCTAGTCTAGATTTGCAGCCTAAACAAATTGCCTGCCAAAGTGGCAAACAAAGACAACTCACGAGTAATATAATGGACCATGAGAAATGTACTAATTAAGAAAAAATAAGGGTCAAATTTTGCCTACCACGTTAAATTTAAAAAAAAAAAAAAGAAGAAAGAAAAAAGACAACTCACGAGTGTTTGATAATAACATGTTAACATGATCTCCATCTAGTACGCAAAATTCTCATGTGTATAGGTCAGGTGCATCAGCTCCAAATCATTGAATTATATTTTTAATTTATTTACTTATTTTTATTGCTTTTATTTATTTGAAATCATGGATTGATTTGAAGTAACTTTACATTTTGCTTTATGATTTGGAGTAATATCTATTTTTAATACCGTGTAGATGGAGTATTATTATTTATTATAGGCCACCGTGCAAAGAAATTCATCAATTATTGTAATTACAAACTAATTTTAAATATATTTCGTAGTTCACTAGAAAATTGATTGAACACTCATATGGATCGGATATTTTTATTTATAATTTATAATTTATAATTTATAATTATATGTGAATGTAATGTAGCACAACTTTCGAAAGAATTGGAATAGTATAAGTGCGGTGGAGGCCAGGCTGGCAACGGTGGAGGTTCTTGTACGGAAGGAGGAACACCTTTCACGATGCCATTTTCTATTAGCCATTAGTTTCTTTTTTTTTTGGAGGAGGTCCCACCGTATGTATACCTACGGTATAGCTCTGTTTTTGTACTATTTGAAGTGACATAAAAATCATCCACGTGTCAGTATCTTACTGGTCAGGGGTTGCATCAGTCTCACGATCATTAGTACACCCCATTTATTTGCTGATTATTTAGTTCTTTGTTAGCTCTTGATCTTTTTCTCCTCTTGTCCTTACTTGTGATTTGTGAATTAATGTATGATCTTTATGTTTAATTAAAGCGATTGGCTTAAATTTCACAATAAAATTTATTAAATCCTATATATAAATTAAAAAAAATTCTTTCTACTCATATTCACTCTCCGTAAAATGATTTTATACAAATCACTCAAAATTCATTAATTTTTTACGTGAATAATTATAAAAATTATTCATTTTATTTAATATTTCTTCAATTTCATTAAACATTTTTAATTATTCAAATTCATATCAATTCTAATTTTTTCCTCAAATTCCAACTTTATTTTAGTTCGAACATGTGAAGATTTTTGTCAAATTTGAACTTGAAATGCTAGGGATGTTTTTAGTGTGTGATTTTGTTAAAAAGGTCGGGTAAAAAAAGAAGGATGGTGAAGGAGATGAGAATATTTAGAGAGATAAATATTTTTAGTTATGTACATGATTTAGTAAAATTAGTGTGGGATTTAGCATTTCAGTTAATTAAAAAAGATAATAATAATAATATTCTAATATGTATGTACAAGCCCAGTAGTTGAAAATGGACTTTAAATTGGAGATAAGCCCATTTTGCCAATAAAACATTTAAATTGAGAATTTATCAATATAACTCGATCTATACAAATAATTATCGGTTAAGTATACATACACATGAATATGTGGATTATTATATGTGTAGATTACCTGATATATCTCATGGAATATAATATCTACAAAACGATATAATCCTAAACCTAAATATGGACGAAAAAAATAACTATTAGTTAATGATTTCGGATGTAATTTTATTTTCCAATGAATACAACAAGGTCTCAAAGATTTACTTTCACACACCAAATATTCGCACCATTATGAACTAGAGTATCAAATATTCTACAAAATTATGTCACATCCCAATTAATTCGGTTTAAATACTATGGATCCATTTAACGATTTCACAAGCTATTTGATAATTATTGATAATAACGATTTGCGTAATTTATGTAAAATATATAATACGGATTTAACAAACAATTATAAGTCGGTTTAATTATAATGTTTGCGTATAACTATGTGGCATGTGCCAATTATTGAACATGCATCCTGCTTACGCAATCAAATGGTAATAGGTTAATTATAAACATTTAAATTAAATAAAATGTTTATTTTGGATTTGAAAAACTACCAAAAGGATAAGAACAATACAAATTCAATTAGAGTTTCAGTTGCAATTGAACTTCATCAAATATTCCTCTAATTTCTTTTACATTAGAAAAAAATAAAAAAAAAAAAAAAAAAGAAAAGAGTGTAGAAGATGATGTATGTAAAAGCCCATGTGTACAGTGCGGGAGTGTGTGTTACTTGTATGGATTATGGACGTGTTGGAAGGCCAAGTTGTCATCGCCCCAGAAGACAACACAGCTGGCTTTTCTATTTATCACACATTTTAACAATTATTAACTTTTTTTAATATAATAATTAATTATTTAATTTAATTTATTTGTTACAAAAATGTTTTGGACTTTTGGCAGTGTATTTTGCTGGTGGTGGGGAAAACCCAACAAACTATAACAAAAAGTAAAAAAAAAAAGGAAAAGGATAAATAAAAAAAAAAAAAAAAACCCTCCGAAAACTCTCTCTCTCTATACTGGTGTATAATTCTGTGTATTGCTTATCACCTTTCTTCTCCAACGAAGAGAGAGAAAGAGGAGAGAGAGAGAGAGGGGGGTGTGAGTGACTGCAGCGCACGTCGGCGCATATGTTAATCAAGCCCTTATTTGTTCTTATTAACCTTTCAACTTTCCCATTTCTGTTTATGGGCTGAGTATTTCTTTATACACACTCTCTCTCCCATCGAAAATCGCTTCGTTCCCACGGCATACCACCATTAGAGATATATAAGGATTTGCAGAAAAAAAATTAAAAAAGCAAAGCACAATTTGCCCATTGGGATTTCGAATATTATTCAATTTTATCCTTTTTTTTTATTTTATTATTATTGTTATAATTAATTGTGGTTTTCTCGCACCAAACTCTGGCGGACCTCAGAGGAACCCTAGCGTTCCTCATCTCGTCGGTTTCATCGAATTGTTTGTATTTGAAATCGAGGAAGAGAAAGCAGAAACTCTTCTACAGAGGTACGAAAATGTTGTGGATAATGAGATTTTCGGGGTTTTTCTCTGCGGCGATGGTGATGATTGTGCTCTCCCCTTCTCTTCAATCCTTTCATCCGGCGGAGGCAATTAGATCTTCTCAGGTAGATTCATATCTCAGATTCCCCACATCCCCAATTTTATTCGACAAATTCTCCTTCCGTCGAGCCCCGGCCTTCCGCAATGCCGGCGAGTGCCGCCCGTCGAAATCGGACAAGCCCAGCGTCTGCGATCCGTCTCTGGTTCACGTTGCGATTACTCTCGACGGCGAATACCTACGTGGCTCAATCGCCGCCGTCCATTCGATTCTCCAGCATTCCAAGTGTCCTGAGAGCGTGTTTTTCCATTTCCTGGTTTCGGAAACGAATCTCGAAACCCTAGTCCGATCCACTTTCCCTGAATTGAAGTTTAAAGTGTATTTCTTCGACCCGGAAAGAGTGCGGAGTCTGATTTCGAGCTCCGTCCGGCAGGCGCTTGAACAGCCGTTGAATTACGCCCGGAATTATTTAGGGGATCTTCTAGAAAACTGTGTGACTAGGGTTATCTACTTGGATTCCGATCTGGTTGTGGTCGATGACATATCAAAGCTCTGGAGTACAAGCTTGGGGAAGAAGACAATCGGCGCGCCGGAGTATTGCCACGCAAACTTCACTAAATATTTCACTGAGCATTTCTGGGCGGATCCTCGATACGCCGGCGTGTTCTCCAGCCGGAGCCCGTGCTATTTCAACACCGGCGTGATGGTGATAGATCTGGACAAGTGGAGGCGGTTCGGTTACACGCGCCGCATTGAGCAGTGGATGGAGACGCAGAAGACAAGCCTGAGCCGGATATACGAGCTGGGCTCGCTGCCGCCGTATTTACTGGTGTTCGCCGGACACGTGGCGCCGATCGAACACAGGTGGAATCAACATGGATTGGGTGGGGATAATGTGCGTGGTAGCTGCAGGGACCTCCACGCCGGTCCGGTGAGCTTGCTCCACTGGAGCGGCAGCGGCAAGCCGTGGCTTCGGCTCGACTCGAAGCAGCCGTGCCCGCTCGACTCGTTGTGGGCCCCGTTCGATTTGTATGGTCAGTCGACGTGATATTATTCTTTTTTTGTTTCCTCCGCCGGTAAATTCTTTCAGCTACTACTGTTCACTTTTTTTTTGTACCTCTGCTCGTGATTTTTTTTTACCCTCCTATAATTTCATTTTATTTTTCACCATCTTCGATTATAGTTTTTTTTTTTAATTCCATTTAGTTTGATGATGAATTCGGATTCCTTCTTGTAGACATTGTTTTTTGTTGATTAAAATCATTACATGTCATGATCGATTTGTACTCTTATTCCATTTACTTTCTCTCTCTTGAAAATAAAAATAAAGTAAAAAGAAGGATATGATATATATTCAGTTGTGTGGGTTGTCTCTCTGGCATTGTTCATCATTGTTGCTGTATATTATTTTCTATGTTTTGTTGCTTACATGTTTGAAATTAAATAATGGAAAAAGATATGCAGATTGCAGGACCGACAATAATTATAATAATAAAAATGTTAAATAAATTAGTCTTATTCGAGAAATGGGCTGTGAATTTTTGGAGTTGGGAAAAATGACGAAATTGCACCTAGATAGATACAGCTTGAACTCAAAACGTAATGCAAAATGTAAGAACCCTCGATGCTGTCGGCCTACTTGCGTCCTAGTTTAGTAATTTCTCATATTTCCTTATTGTTTTTGGGCAAAACAAAAACCAGTATGCCATACGTATATGTTTATTTTGGTGGGGAAATAGAACTTAGTGGGTGGGTCCCATTGATGATTATGTGGATTTTAGTTTTGTTTATTTATTTAAAACAGTATTGCAACATTTTTTAGTTTGTGGAAAATATGCAACATGTTCTGGGTAGGTTGGCCCTCATTTGTTGGTGGTGAAGAGAGAAAGGTATGCTCTCTCTCTCTCTAAAGTAACTCTGTGTGCTTTCTTTGTTGTTAGTTGTATTCCATTACTTTCATCATTTTATTGTTTTTAATATTCGAATCCCAAGTCAACTTATATAAATGAAGAATCTAATTGCAAGTCACCTTGAAGAGTGCTTATGTAGGAAAAATGTGCATTTCTTGATGGTTAGGGGTTTAATTACTTAAAAGTAGGGAGTTTTTGTTAATTAGGTGTGTTTCGACCTATGGTTGGAGGAGGGTATTTTAATTAGTGGTTTGTTGTGATCACGTTTATATATTGCAAAGTCCACGGGATTCATTTCTAATACAGTTATATGTATATATATATTGTTGGGTTTCTTGTGAGCTGTCATCTATCTCCCTTCTATTAATCTTTTTTTTTTTTGTTTTTTTTCTTTCTGTCCTTTTGTAAAAGGATGTGGTAGAGACTCTTTAAAAGTCAGTTAGTAACAATAATTCTTGTTTTCACCCCACTTAATTGGCGATTAGTTATTGATCTGTTTCTTTGCTAGGTTTTGTATGACTAAGTTATACTATTATATAATAATTTATGCATTAATAATAATAATAATGTGTATAAAAATTGATATACATGAGTGTGTGTGGTAATAGTGTATTGGGGGGGCATCCGGGCCCATATTTTACTGCGTGTCTAAAAGTATTGAAAAAGATAGCCCGATTCCCTGTGTCCTGGCACCACACGTGGCCAGCTTCAGCTTCACCCACCTTTATTTAATATACTAATTACCAATAATTAATCCTAATTTGGACTGTTTTAGTTTCCATCAATTTTCTTGTTTAATTTCTTAGTAATTTAATGAATAAGCTGGAAATTTTTATTGGTATTTTATACGTATAAAGCAATGGTGATTGTGACTGGGTATCTGACACTAGTAGCCCTACCCAATTGTTAAACACTGGTCTGTAATTATTTAATTAACAAGATGAATTAAATTTATTTAGAAGATTCTAGAAGGATGACGTGGAAGATGGAAAGGCCAACGGTAAACCCGTGCACGATCTGTTTCAAAATTGATGCTGCATTTTTTTAACGTGCTTTTCTTTTAATAATTAAAGTGTCGCTTAAGTAAGGAATCATCTCATCTGTTAAGCTAAGTCTAAGCGCTGCTGCTTAGGCCTTAGAGAGAGAAAGGGTAGTTGATTCATATGGATAGTACTGCATTCCCATTATAAACTGATTAACATAAACATAATATATAATATATAATAATAATTGTTATTATTATGTGCAGTGAGTGCAGATACTTAGATTAATTAAATTACTTGAACTCAATTTGTGTTGTTAAGAAAAACTATCGTCCAATGAGAGATGTTGAGAAAGGGCAGCAGCAGGAAAAAGTACTGAAAACCGTCCAACTGGCTGTCGTTTTAGCATGTGCCCCTTTGGTCTTTCTGGATAGGAACAAATACTCACAAGCCCTTAAAAACCACTATTATTTCACATACCCCAAAACTTTACAGCTACAACTAAATAGCCATATTTCAATTAAAGCCATTTTCAATATTTTGGGACCAATTCACAAAATTCGTGGCCCCCCTTTTTACATATTTGGACTCTTGATAATATAGATATTTTATGTCTCAATTTTTTACACCTTGAACCCAATTCAGTTTTCAATTCTTTTTTTTATTATTATTTGTCATTTTTTTTTTGGGTTGGGGGTTCATCCCAATCCCAATCTCCCAATTGAAGTAAATATCGTAAACAAACTCCATTCAAAGTTCAAAGAGTAAACAATTTTGCATTAAAATTCACATTCTACAGAATCTCCCAGTTCAATTCATTCCAAAAGTAAAAACAATAAAGACAACTACAAACATATATCATCCAACAACAAAATGTTAATGAAAAACCATAACAAAAAACACGCATTGAGAAAGAAATGCCGGGCCGGGGCCATATTAATCAAGGAATCTCGTACCTCAAGCTTCCCACGGGAGGGTACACGAACACGGTAAGCAAAGAAATGACAATGCAAATCAACCCCGACCACAAATAAACAATGGTCGGAATCTTCCCCTTTCTCCCCATCATACCCTTGGCGAAAGGGTACAAATGGGAAAGCACCCAAAAGCTAAAGAACACACCTCCCATAAGCTTACTCCACTCGGGGAACGGACTATACACAGTCCTCGAAACCGCCACCCCGATCCCGACCACATTCAGCATTATTATCACAATCGGAGGCACCATAAGCATCGTCCACCTGAACTCGTACAGCTCAGCATACTCCTCCTCCCCTTCCTCCGCCCCCGTTGACTTCGAAGTCAACGTGAACGATATATCAATGCCAGCAATCACCTTCAGGAGCCCTTGAATAACCGCTGCCGGATGTGCACTTGTGCCGCCTATCAACCAAAACTGCTCGTTCCTCCACCAATCATGTAACGTAATTCCCGACCACTTAATCTCCAGTAATGCAAGCATGCATAGTGTAAGCGTAATCGAGAGTAGTAAAATCAAGAACGTGATATCCAACGATTGGACGATGAATTTGCCCGAGAAGAGAGATAACGCGGGGAGAAGGCAGTACACGAGTAAAAAGACCGACGTAAAGGGGTATATTCCGACGTTGAAATATGCCACCCTTTGAAGAAACTTCATCCTTGGGCTTGCGAATAGAGCGTTGTTTCTCGAGAAGAAAATTTCAACGGACCCCGTCGCCCAACGGAGGACTTGGTTCAAACGATCGGTTAGGTTAATCGGAGCAGTTCCTCTGAAGGCGTCACGTTTGGTGACGCAGTAAACAGATCTCCACCCTCGATTGTGCATTCTGTAGCCTGTGACAACGTCTTCCGTCACGGACCCGTAAATCCAGCCTACCCTTTTACCCCACTCGGTTTTATCCTCGTAGAAGCAGGTGATTACGCTCACAGATTCTGACAAGGCCGAATGATCCAATGGCTCTCGTTGAACGGCTAACGATCCAGCTGGCCTACCTAAGCACCCTTTCCCTCTCAGCTCGTGAAGTAGCCTCCCTCCGAATTCAGCCACAGCGATAGAGTCTATCAGAGAAACAGAGTTTCCGAATTGCTTCGCCAATGTGGCTCTGTGTGCATCGTCGTCTTCGTAATTATCACCATTTATTGGGAGAAGCATTTCGTCATCTTCTTCCGGGACATTCTTCGATTTTCTCCTGAGAAGCTTTTTTGATTTCTTTCTGCCGAACCAACCGTTGTGCTCGGTTGTAATAGGAGGGCTAAAACCGTAAATAGCGATTCTTCGGAAAATGCAGCCCGTTCCCACGTACATCGGACCTTGCAATCCGTCGAGAGCTCTCATGCTGACATCGAAGAAGACGGTATTGTGATTAGCATAACGGTCGTTCGGATCGATTCCTTCGAATCTCTGAGGGAACTGAACATAGCAAATTTTGTCGCCTCCTCGGTCTAGCATAAAGCACATGCCTTCCCTCATTGCCGAAGAGTTGTAAATGTAGTGGTCACAATCGAGATTGAGAATGAATGCACCGTTTGACATTATCGCACTTGCTCGAACTAATGCATTCATTGCGCCGGCTTTCTTGTTGTGATCAAAACCTGGCCGTTTTTCTCGGGATACGTAAACTAGCATAGGCAATCGGATATCCACTTCTGTAGTGTCCATCAAGTTTTCTTCGTCCGCTTCTTGCCCGAAAAACGGCTCGGGGCTAGCTGGGACTAACATTATCTACAAAACATAACAATATAATATTATTAAAAACGATTAGCCAAAATAATCGATATTTCGAAAAACGATATTATTATTACCTGTATAATTCCTGCATGATCACCTTTGGAGTGACCTTCCTCTGCAGAAGACCAAGTTCCATGCCAATGGCTTCCATCAGACATCCACGTAGCTTTCGGGATTTTAACTGTTTCCGATGGATTATTAATATTGTTGTTTATCCCGAGTTCCATTTGTTTCTTCTTAGCCCTAATCTCGGTTTGAGCGTTGTAAGCATCTGATCTTCGCCTAATCGAATCCGGCAAAGCGTTGATCCTCACTTTGAATTCGTCGTACTCCCTCTTAACCCTCCGCCTATCCTTAACAAAATCGAGACGGACTTTGTTCTTCAGAGGGTCCCGCTTCTGACCAAAGTAGGCCTCGGGATTCCTCGGTTCGATCTTGTGCTTTCTGCAGAACGGGACCCACGTTCTCGCGAAGCTAGCGGCCTCTGCTAGAGCTTCGAATGTCACTAACGAGCCACCATCGTCCGATATATAGCAAGAAACTTTTTCGACCGGATAATCGACTGCGAGAATCGAAAGAACTGTGTTCGCTGTGACGAGTGGCGGTTCTTTGTCCGCATCAGCTGTGGAAACGAAGACATCTATCCCTGGAAGATCGGAGAATTTTTTAGGGTTTCGTAGATTTGGTTCCGAGGATTCGAATCTCTCTTTGAGAACAGAGAGATCGGTGACCCTTTTAACGGGGCAGAGCTTCGGGAGTTGATCGAGAATCCATGAATACGCGAACCAGATTTCGCAGATTACGGACATCATCCATAACCACATTGCTTCGTGATTTGGGTGCATTATTCTCCATGCTAGAAAGCAACACAGAACCCCTAGACGAAGAACAATCAACAACCTGCATAACAACACCTTCTTTTAACTTTTCGAAAGCTCCGAAAACAATCTCATACAAACATCATTCAAAAACCCTTATTTTACGTAACCAATCTTCCTTTTAGATATAGTCTAATCAAACAATAATGCAAGCAACAATAAAAATTCCAAAAAAACAATCATTCGTATTCATCTATCGAAACGAAGAAGAGATTGGCAGTGTGAGTGAGTTACCTGTAAGGACTGATGATTGCTGCAGAAATGCCAATTTTTCGGGTCAAAGGTTTGTTCCTTCTGTCAGAAAAATCAGGAGGGTTGTCGTATCTCTCGCTCCCTCTTCCGAACTCGTAGCCCTCTCTCGGCCACAAAGCATTACCATACCCGTAAGTCCCCTTCGTTTCGAACAACCAGCGTGTGTGGTCGAATTCGTGGTTTGGATTCTTGAAAGACTGCACAAGTGAGAAATTCTTCTCCAATTTAACTTCTCTCCCCCAAGAAGGCAGTGGGTTCGCCTGATCTTCCTCCTCGTCGGACCTCGGTTCTTCGTCGCAATCGCTTACGTCTTTATACGGCTCTTTACAACCGGGGCAGTTTCCTCCTCCACTGTCTACACAATCCAAGTAACAGTCCCTGCAGATACCGAAACCACACTCACATTGATTTTTCTTGATTTTTCCGACCACGGCTTTCTCATCGCAACCGTCCATTCCGCAGATGGTTTTCGATTTCAATGTCGCGGGCTCGCCTTCGGTGCTTTTTATCACGTGGGCTTTCGTTGTGGAGTTGAATCCGCCGGTGAATATTGTGTCTTTGATGAAACCATCGTTAGGGTTTTTCCCCAATTTTTCTCTCGAATCGAGAGGGGGGCTGGTCTGAGAGTCGGTGAAAACCCGATTATCGGGGGTCGGAGGCATATGAACGGTGTATGCTACGAATTCGTCGGTGCTTTCTTTCGAGAAGGAAAGATATCTTCCCCCGCCGCCGCCGCTTGTAGAAGCTCTGCGATTTTCGCCGCCGCTGAGGGGGGAATTCGCGTTGTTTGAAAGTGAGTGGCGAGGCTTCGGGCTGGTCAATCCCATACTACGGGATCCGCCGGAGGAAGTGACGGTGATTGTCACCGGAGATGACGTCGGAGAATTAGTTGCCATTTTCACCATTTTTTTTTTCTTTACTGAATTTTTTTTTCGTTAAAAAAAAAAAAAAGAAAAGCTCAGAATCGAGAGAATTCAGGAGATTGATGAATCAACACATGAAACGAAGAATATGAAATTTGAAATAGAATCGATATTATTACAGAGTTGAAAACCTGGGCTATGTTTCGAAATTTGAAATATTTTTTCATGTACTGTCCGTTGGTGTCTTTTAATGAAGGATTTTGAAACCAACGGTCGAGTCACTAGAACCGTCGATTGAGAGGAGATCAACGGTTCATGTTAAATCTAAAACGGCCACAAGTGGTCCCCATCTGACGTGTAAAATATTTCCTTTGAATACTAATTTTTATGAGGCTAAAGTCAACAAAGGAAATAAAAAAGAAAAAGGAAACACAGCTTTAAAGTTTTCAACGGTCGAATTGTTAAAGGGTGAAGATTTGAATACGTAGCATGAGAAAATAAAGAAATAATTATATGGGATTTGCATAATTTAATAATTTAAAAAAACGTATATTACTTTAGACAGAATAAATAAATTGGTTATGATTAAATTGTGATACGCAGTGTGCATCATTACATAACCTGAGTAAATAAACTTTGAATCCTCGGCAAAAGTAGTACATGATTTTAAAGAATCCAGTTACATATTATTATTTTATTTAAATATATATATTTTATCTACCTTTTATTTATTTATTTATTATTATTTCATGTAAAGTAAACAGCAAGATCTTATGGGCCTTGGGGAAAGTAAAATTATTGGTCACAAAACTATGGGCTTAAATAGAATATACCTAATTGTGTCAGACCAACTTTTGAGGATGTAATTTAATGGAGGCCCAAATTGAAAATATCAATTCTAAATTGGGCTTGATTTAATGAATGGTTGGTAAATTTGATGGCTTTGCTCACACGCAAATATATAATATTACTCAAAAATGAATTTGACTATTTCTCTACTAAAATTTAATAAATAAATTTGTGACATCATCATAGTTTGATTGATTAAATTTTGAATAGTAAATTGCTAAAATTGAAAGTTTGATTTAAATTTCCCATATATAATAAGACTAGTTCTATGGTTAAAGAGACTGACTCAAACAAAAGCCGGCACGCCACTCCAATTATTATACTACAATTTCGATTCCGACTAGAAATTTTCAGACATCTTTTTCTATGCTAATATTTACTTACAACCATTCATTCATCACTCATTTTCTTCTAAGTATTCCCTCTACAAATAATTCTCCATTTTTCTGTATATTAATTTTGATGATTCAAGCAATATTATTATGGCTACTCATATAATACTTACAGTACTCTGTATCTCTATTTTTTCTTTATTATTCCAATCCTCTGTTTCTCAACCTGCTCCGATCACTAATTCTTCTCTATGCAACGGCATACTTATCACCTATAGTTATGTTACTGGAAAAGAAATTCCGCCGATTATTTCTTCGGCCGATCCGACCAACCAGGCTTACCGGTTCGAGTCCAATCTCACCGTTCTCAACAACGGTCCGGTCGAGCTCAAGAACTGGCGTGTTTTTGTAGGGTTCGACCACGGCGAGCTTCTAGTCTCAGCCAGCAACGCCGTCCTTGCTAACGGCACCACCCTGCCGGCTAACATCAGCGGCGGCACCATCTTTTCCGGAAGCCCTGGCTTCACCGACCTCAAAACGGCGATCGAAACCGCCGGAAATATCGATCAGATGCGTGTCGTGGTGGATTTGGTCGGCACGCAGTTCGGAGTGGGCCCGCCGAACGTCCCTCTGCCGGATAATCTCGTTCTCGCTAACGACGGCTACTCGTGTCCTAATCTCACAACCCAAGGTAATTAAATCACAGGCCCTTTCGTCCCATATTATATATGTCGATTTTTGTGACTGCGCACATATTAAGAAACTCGACATAGATTAAGAATTTTATCCGTTTCACGCAGGTAACCACATGAGTGTTTGTTGCGTACCCGATCCCAACGCGAAAACAAACGTATCGGTTAACGGAGCTTTCTCCCCTCTCCAGTTCGGAGATGTTACAATTATGTACGATGTGACCGTGACGCACGAAAGTAACTATTGGGCACAAGTCACTATCACGAACAACAACTCCTTCGGACGATTAGAAAATTGGAACTTAAGCTGGGATTGGACGGAAGGCGAGTTCATAAGTACAATGAGAGGCGCTTACCCTAAAATCGTAGATTCCGGTGACTGCATATTCGGCAGGCAAGGCCAATTCTACAAAGACCTCGATTTCTCCAAGGTTTTATCCTGTGAAACGAGGCCCACAATAATCGATCTCCCGATTACTAAAGCCAACGACACAATCCTAGGATTAGTCCCGTTTTGCTGTCGTAACGGGACTATTTTATCACCTAAGATGGATGTGAGCAAATCCAAATCATCCTTTCTAATGCAAGTCTACAAAATGCCACCAAATTTGAACAAAACCGAACTCTCCCCTCCCATAAATTGGAACATCAACTCCACAATCGGGCCGGCTTATCAATGCTCGCAACCTATTAGGGTCGACCCGACCCTATTCCCCGACCCGTCGGGTCTCCCTTCCTACACGTCCGCGGTCGCCACCTGGCAAGTCGTCTGCAACACAACACACGTCGAATCAAAAAAGCCCAATTGTTGCGTATCGTTCTCCTCGTTCTTCAACGACTCTGTCGTCCCGTGCAATACGTGTGCATGCGGGTGCGATAGGGTCGACCCGAGGAACGAGAAGAACGTGTGCAGCGCGACTGGACCCGCACTCCTCCTCCCTTCGGAGGCGTTGCTGGTCCCGTTCGAGAACAGGACGAAACTAGCGGAGACTTTCGCGAGGCTCAAAAGGCGCGAGATTCCGAACCCGTTGCCATGCGGGGACAACTGTGGGGTCAGCATCAACTGGCACGTGCTCTCGGATTACAAAAAAGGGTGGACCGCGAGAATCACGCTTTTCAATTGGGACGAAACGGACGTTGTCGATTGGTACGCGGCGGTCGAGCTGAACGAGGCGATGCCGGGGTTCGAAGAGGCGTACTCCATGGATGGGAAAGTCATGAGTGGCGAACATAACAACACGCTTTTTCTGCAGGGGTTACCGGGTCGTAATTATTTGATTGCGGAAAAAAATGGATCCAACCCGAAGAAAGATCCGCGCGTCCCCGGATCAATGCAGTCGATTATATCTTTTGTTAAGAAGAAAACACCGGGGATCAATGTGCCACGTGGCGATGGATTTCCGACGAAAGTTTATTTCAACGGTGAAGAGTGCTCGCTTCCGACAATACTTCCAAGCATGGGGCATAGGCTGAATCATGTCTCTGCTGTTTTTAGCTGCATTCTGTTGATTTTCGTTTTAATTATGCATTAGTATATATATATGATATATGTATAATGTATGTAATGAGTGTCAAATTCTTCATTCTTTTTCATGTAGTTGAGCTTTAATTAATTTTACCTTATTAAGAAATTCCGTTGGTGCTTATGAGTACAAACTTTTGAGTTCGGGCCTTAATAAGAATCTGTTAATAAAAAGTACTACTAATCAAATTTCATGCACAATAAATCGTCACTTACTAGATTTGTAATTTTTATTTCAATTTTGATGAAAAATATACAAACAAGTTATAATATTCACTAATTAATTTTTTTTTTGACAAGTGTTTTTTAATTAGGAAATTACCTATCTATACGTATATCATATATAAATAAATAAATAATATACGAGTAGATTGACAATTGACGCAATCAACCAAACGGGTTAACGGGTCAACAAAATAAATTGGGGGAAATTGATTAAATAACGCGGGAGTCCATACACGGGTACTCGAGTATCGGATCCTATCTACAACTATCCATACCCGAATTCGCCGACCATACCCGGAAACTCGTTGAATTTTTCCAACAATAGAAAAATTGGCGTTTTCCCGTTTGCTGGATATTCCTCCTCTCCTCTCTGCTACAGAAGAAAGGAAAAACCATCCCACAAACCCTACTCCAGTTTTACATCACCCCCTTTTTTTTTTTTCTTTTTAATTTAATTCTTTCCGATACATACATACATACATACATACAAATCTCCGTCGGTGTATTTCTCGGAGAGGTTCGACCAATAATTTATTTTAATTAAATTAAAAAAAAAAGAGATGGGCGATCGATTTTACAACGATTTGGAAATTGCGTTGTCCTCCTTTTCCATACCGAGTATTGGTTAGTATACGCGTCTCCATAGTCCATACGTTGTTCGCCTTTTTTCGTTTTTTCCTTCTAGGTTTTCTTATGCTGATTAATTTTTTTATTTAATTTGTTGGATATTCTTCTTTTAAAAACGTGTTCGTGTTGTCATAGATGATTATAATGAAGATGAAGAGGAAACGGATGGAGAGTACGAGGGGGAAGAAGTCAACGATGTGGAAACTGAAGAGAAATTTGAAGAATTGGCTTGCCCCTTTTGCCTCGAGGATTTTGATGTTCTTGGATTGTGCTGCCACATTGATGCCGACCACCGAATGGAGGTTAAGCCCGGGGTAATTTCACAAAGATCCGTTTTTTCTGTTTTAATTTATTTGTGCTTTTTAGTTAAATCATATTTTTAGTATATATGCACTTGCAGTTGCAATAAATCCCTAGTAATTGAGAATTAAGTATAGTATTGCATCGTTTTTTAACACAGAGTGATGGTGTTCATAACGATTTATGAGTACTTATAGGGGTGTTTTTCGTTTCGTTAGTTTTAGAATAGCCTAGTCGAATTAGTTATGGAATTTTCTTGAGTTTGTATTGTATTTTGAGGTTTATTTGTTTGATTAGTTAGTTGACACGTAGAGAAACTCACAAGTAGCATTCAAGAGTTTGGTCCTATTGATTATAAGTAGCGTCAGGACGGAAAAGAAAAGACGGAATTATGTGTTTCACTTTTAGTACTACGGAACTTATAGAATGATTTATGTTTGCGATTTTATTAGATGTTAGGTTAGTATTAAGAAAACTCTTTTTAGAATCTTAACCAGATTTCCTTCTGTTTGCAGATTTGTCCCGTTTGTGCTACGAAGGTGGGCATAAACATGGCTTCACATGTAATCATGCAACACGAGAGTATTTTAATTATATCCTTTGAACTATGCTAGCTATTTTCTGTTTGTAGTTGAATTTTCAATACCAATAGCTATTTTGTTCGTTAAAACTGAAAATTGTTAACATGATTAGTGTGAGTATGCAGTTATTTCATTTTATTTGCATTTACCTTAACTCATAAATACACTCTCTGCAATAAGAAGCACCGTAATGCTCACTCTCGGTCATCAATACTTTTACTGAGGAAAGAGTTGCAAGAGAAACATTTACAAAGTATTAAGAAATCTCATTCTCTTGCGTCTTCCTCCGACGTGGCAGCCGATTCCATGCTTATGTCATTTGTCAATAATCAACAACCTTCTTACAAAACCCAAACCATCAAAGTTGCTTCTCCTACTGAAGCGAGCTTGTCTGGAAAAGGTTCCCATGATGTTTCGTCAGAGAGGTATGTAAAGGTCTTTTTTGTAATTTGTGTGCTTTTTTTTTTTTTTTTGAATAAAAAGTGAATTGTGTGACAACTTGTGAGTAAGTTCAGTTAGGCTAATTAGTATGTAAGCCGGTGTATAGCATGTGCATGTATACTTCTAATATACGGTAATTGCCTGCGCCAAATAAATGGAACATCTTGACATGGAAGGACCGCCTAGCTCGTCATTCGTGCTAAATTATTGCCTTTGACGTTGTGAAATTTTGTTTATCGTAGCATCTTTCGGTTTTGATCTATTACAAACTTTATAAAGTTGTGTATCAATGTGACAACGGTTAACAGTTTGGTAGGTTGGTACGTACTACCTTAGAGGCATATGACGTGCATATATTCTTTCATAACGTTTTTGTGTTATTATGAGTTATCTCTTCGTATGTGGTGGAATCTGAGATAGTTTTCTTTTTTTAAGATATTTGTAAGTAAATAACTTGTTATTCAATGTCAAAAGTAGTAGTTTACCCCATTTTCTCGGGTTAGTATGTTAATCTTTATCGATGAAGGTAAACAATCAAACTTTACATTGACCCTTTTCCCATTAATTCTCAAAATATAGAAGGACGAAACGGGAAATTAGTCAATGGAAGGGTATTAAAAACCTGCTATAAGTGGTTTATCTGTTGATTTAGTTTTCCTATACTCTTCCGTTTTTTCAGTGTTCTCACAAGTAAGTAGGATATTCCAATTTCCAATTTGCTTATCATGCATTATTTCGCTATGCTCCTGAATAAGTAGACGCAATTTGTATTTTACTATATCGGAGGCAAATTTCGATCTTACCATAACTTTTTTTCTCTCTTCATTTATGATGGTTGCAGAATAACGACCCTGTCAACAGACGGGAATAATGACAGGGCGGCCAAACGGTGTGAGTTTATACAGGGATTGCTGTTATCCACGATTCTTGACGACTTATGAGTATCTGGATTAAGGCCAAAGCTGCATAATTTTACAACTAGTTATTGACAGAAAGGGCCATTATCGTCATTTCTCGTGTTGCCTTGGTCTGTTCTGTCTCGAGCAGTTAGTATATAGTAGTAATGATATGAACAGCTAATGTACTGTGATACCTCAGGACCATGGTCAGTTCCTGTGTTTCCTGCTTTGTTCTTGCAGTTTCTGCTCCATCAACACACACATTTTTCTTTCATAATTTCAATTTTGTGATTGAATTATTCAATTCCTGGATGAGTATCAGACAACTAAACCATTAACTTGATTGATTTATTTGCAATAAATTGAGCACAATTTGATTCATCAATTCAACGTGTGAAATGTGAACCTGTCATTTATTGCAACAAAAATGGGGCAAAAAACACTCAAATTCTCAAATTGGGGCAAAAACAAAAAATAGGGAATTATTTTAGTGGAAGTCTAAATAATTATTCTTCACCTGAAGCTTTCTGGTTTCCTTGCTCAGTTGATAGCCACTACAAAATTAAATTAAATTTATTTAAAAAAAAAAAGTACCAAAATCGAGCTATTATGTCATTGCGAAGGACGGATCTTCCTTATTAACCACTTCTTTCGCAACTTCACGTCTAATGCCAAAAATGTTTTAGCTTTCTTGTCATCCTCGAGGAGATCACAAGCATCCAAAACAAGGTCTTCATCCATATCGGGTAAGGCTTGAATCGACGCTATTACAAGTTCTACAGGAACTGCCTTCACACCTTCATCTTCGCTCCGAGATTTTTTGGAAGATCCCGTGAATGGTGGGGTTTCCAGGCGTCGCTTTGTCACTGGATTAGCCGCTATAATTATGTCACAATCTTGATGTGTAGATTCTCTCCCCTCGTAACTGGACACTGATGCAGATGGAGATTGATCGACTGCAAGATTCTCTAAGTTTTTCTCGTTGTCATCGTCATTCAATTCTCTGAATATCAAACACAAATCTTTGAAGTACGGAACAGGTCTGGTCATGTATTGTCTAGCTTCTGCATGAGCCTGCACATAGTCAAAAGTCGATTTTTTTTTATGATTAATAGCTTTAGGCCTCGTTTGGTTCCTCGGATAAGATTAAATAATTCAATGAAACCCAATTATATTATTGGACCATGAGAAGTCCAATAAATAATCTTTTAAAACGTCAAGATACGATAATGATAAAATAATATTTCAGGGTCGACCCGGGGAACTATTGGGTTTACCAAACATTAAAATTATTTAATTATTCATGGCTAAACTCCCCAACCAAACAAGAGAGAAAAAAAAATCACCTTGATATGATTTTGCCAGATAGGATCATCAGCAACGAGCATTTGGCGAGCATCGTCCCAAGCAAATCCATCCATCTTCAGAAGATTATTTATCACATTATGCTGCGTTCTAAGAGTTTTAAATCGATTCTTCAAAATATCGACACCATAACTAAATTCAAAATTATCATTAAACGACGAAATCATCTCTCTCCAAGCATGTTTTCTAAGCAAACCATCAACATGGTTACCTTTGTTCACTTGTTCCAACAAAAGAGTGACAAAGTAACGGTCCATAGGCGGCTGCCAATAAGTCCTCCTAGTACGAGTACCTATAGTTGACCCAATATCAGACAGAAACTGATACGCTGTTTCATCGACCATTCCTTTTGCCACCGACACATCGTAGTCTTCGTCAATTGTTATATCGTGAAGAGGCTCGTTAGCCATCTCACTTGCGCGAATTGATCCAATCATATTGCTACTAGGTGTACCGTAGTTCACACTTGTATCAACGACTTGCGTATCTTCTAAAAAGCCGACAATACCATCACATTGTACCGTATTCCCACTGCAATCGGCTTTTTGCTTAGGAATTGAGCTCTTACTTCCCGAGCCCGAGGCTCCATATATTTCAAATAGATCGGAGTAATATGGAACTGTTTTCGTTCTGTACGGTCGTGCATCCGGATGCCCCTGCACACACAAACACACACACACACACACACACACAAAAAAAAAAAACAAACAATTACATATAAATTCTAAACTGCATCGACAATGGCGTTACGTGTAAAAAAAAATCGAAAAATGGTTGCAACCTGAATATAGTCATCCCAAACTCGGTTATCAGCTGTGACCATTTGTCGAGATTCGTCCCAAGAAAAGCCTTTCTGCGCGAGGAGATTCCTAATTGCCCTGAAGAGGTTTCTAAGCATCTTGTGCCGGTTTTTGAGGACATCGGTTTCGTAATTGGAATTGAATTTGGAATTAAACATTGCAGACATATGATTCCATCCCCTTTTGCTGAACAAATGATCATCTCTACTTCTTCCTCTGTCAACTTGCTCCAACATCAGGTCCACAAAGTATCGATCCATTTCCGGTGTCCAAATCGTCCTCAGTCGATAATTACTGCTCCGCACTTCAACTCCCATTATTCACTACACTTGAAAATCGATGCACAACACCATTTCATATAACGCATAATCATGCAACGGAATATTTATATTTTCGATCACACAAAAAAAATTACATGAAAATCAAAATTAATATGAGAATATACAATCTCTCAATCATAAATCTTCAGTCCATTTCAACAAACTATGAATATAAAAATCATATTCACCAGGAAAAAAATAGGAATTGGATTAGAGTGAGACAAAACAAATTCAAGTAAAGGAACACGAAAAGATTTCTCGATAAATCGTAGGCATATATATATATATATAAGTATACATGTATGAATTAGATTGTGTAATCGGAATATGAAACGGAGAAGGAAGAGAAGAAATGGCGCACCTTTTGAATCAATAAACTGGAATAGTGTCAGAGCAGTAAATCTCAATGAAAACGTGGATATGGTTTTCCAGGACAAGAACAAGGTTTTCAAATTAGGGATAACCCGGTTTTTCTACTCTGATTTGGGGGATATGCACTTTGTATATAATAATAGCCCACTGGGCTTTTTGCCTGCATAGTTTTGGCTCATTTTCTCTGTCCTTACTATACTTTTTTTTCTTTCTTTTTCTTTTTCTTTTTTTTTTTCATTTTTTTTTTTGAAAAAAAAATTCTGTTTTTTTTGTTGACTTTCTCTCTCTATTTATTTACATGGTGCTTAATAATTTTACTGAGTAAACTGCAAATACTACCCCTGTGTTATCTCAAAATAGCGAAAACCCCCCTGTGATAAATAAACTAGCAAAAGCCCCCCTGTGAAATTTAGAAAAAGGCAGAATCCCCCCTAGCTGATTTTTTAGACTTGAAATGACAAAATTGTCCCTCAAAATGTATTTATATATATACATATTATATGTATATTTATTCTTTTTAATTTGTTTGTTTAGAAATTAAAAAAAATAGTAAACAACTAAATTGATTATTTTTTAAATAAAATAATTAAAATATTTATGAAATATAAGAATTTATTAATTGCGAGACTCCAGGGGTATTTGTGTCTTTTTATATCAAGTCAACCCTCAAATAGTTCCATAGGGGGGTTTTTTGCTATTTAAATAATTTCACAAGGGAGGTTTTTGCTAGTATATTTATCACAGGGAGTTTTGCTATTTCAAGATTACACAGGGGTAGTTTTTGCAGTTTACTCTAATTTTACTATTAGTATTACGAAGTTTCATTCTTTGATATTTGTTAATTCCAACTCAAACTCAAAGACGGATTGATGTTTTGTTCGACAAATCCGATAATCTAGTAAAATCCATATTTTATCATCCCGTCATAAAAAAAAAACGAATTGGAATTTTTTTTATTGAATTTGTTCATTCATTTTGACTACTCTTTATATATTTTCTCATAGTATTTTCGACTCCACCTTCCCAGATTCGATTCTCCGGGAACTCCATTTTTTTCATCTATTTTGAATTTAGTTAATTACTTACTTACACCAAATAGAATCGTTTTTTCTACTGCTTTGACTTTAGTTATTATTATTATTAGAGTCAAAGTCCATAATTCAAATTCCAAATCTGAAATCAGGCATTTAATTACATGAATCAACAAAGTATCAACTCAAAGAGAGAAACATAGACAGATGAATCGAATGCAATTACAACATACATAAGAAATGAACAGCAATAAAATAAAATATTTAGTTCCAAAAACAAATTTTATAAAGGCTTTATAAGAGTTAGGAATAACATCCATTCTAAAAGCACATGTTACATATGTTTCTATTTTTCGCCACTATCATGGACAATTTTACCATAATACCCCTATTGAACAACTATACTAATATATCATCAACCATTCTCCCATGTTAAACTAATGTTAAAACTTGATAGTATAATCTCTTCCGAAAACCTCATCATTTATCCTACTTCTTCTATTTTGGGAATTATATTAATACTAATAATAATTCCTTTTTTCAAGGAATTTTACATACTAACAACACTGGAAAAGCTCTTTAAACAACACTGCACAACACATTTACCAGGAATTTTGGTGGTGGAGCGAATAGGCTTTTCTAAAACCGGTGGTTTCCAAAAACGTTTTTTTTATTGAGTTGTGGGGGTCCACGTCATCTGAGCTGGCGAGGGTAGTGAGAACGGAAAAAATCGTAATCAGGTAGAGCAACATCCAAACATCTGAGCCAATTGTCCGCAGCATGTAAGAGAGAAGTCTCTTGCTCGCATTCGTAGGGTCCACTAGGACTTACGATCGATCCTTTCAGCTTGTATGAAGCAAGGCCAAACCCTGGTAATGAAATCCTAGCCATTGGATCGACAAAGCCTCGATCTACTCTAGTATTCGCAGCATGGAACCGAGGTGGGTAGCGAACTGCAACAAAAAAACGTGTATTTGTTTCAATAAGGCAATACGATCATGCTTTATCACACACCTACAATATGTGTGTGTGTGTGTGTGTGTGTGTGTGTGTGTGTTACATAGAGAGGAGAGAGAGAGATGTACGTCTCGGTTGGGTAGACAAAGAATGAAATGACAAAAAAGAAGCATCGAGATCTTTTAGTGTTGGGCCCATCGGAATCCTATAAATTGGATACCTGCAACAAATATAACATTAGCCACAAAACCTCAATCGTATCGTAAATAATGTAAAAAAAAAGGAGCAAATAAAACATACCAAGCTACACAAATCCAACTTGCAGGAAGTAGATCACAGCTCCTGCATTTGATCAGCTCGGGATATCGGGATGCAAGTATCGATATCTGAACAGGTCATTTTGAAAAAAAAAAAAAAAAAAGATCTTGAACAACAATTATTTCATAGGACAGGGAAATGAATGGACGACAATGAAGTAATCAATCAAACACGAAAAAAGATGTATACCTTGTCGGATAGTGGTCTGCGATTACGAGGTTGTTCGTCTTCCAAGAATTGAAACGAAGGACGTCCAGGTGAAGTAGAAGTATCATATCCAGAAGTAACTGAACCTATGGCATAATTATCTTCCAGCGAGACCCTATTCGGTCGCTGCATGTTCAAATTGAAAATGGGTAAAGTTCTCCTATCTCCTACTGAGTTACTGCTGCCACCACTATTTGTCAACCTATATGACTCAGCATCAACCTCCTCGTTCAATTCTCTGGAGATACAAGTTATGAAGCTATTAGCTCAATAATTTTTTACCAGAAAAATAAATATAGGTGAATCGCAAACATTTGGCTACTAGGTACAAGAAAAGAAAGAACAAAAAGAGCTCAAAATACAGGGCCGATATCTTGGTATATTTATCATTAGGATTTGTGTTCACAAAAGTTTTTTTTTCCATATTCATGTCATTAAATACAAGCACAAGCACAGTGAGTTATAATTCCCAGAATAGCATGCAAACAGGTAACGTATTTAACAGATCCTATGCAAGGAAATATGATTTCCAAATGACAATTATGAATAAAAGGAAGGCCTCTTCCCTACCCTAACCATCCAGTTTCTAAGTACGAGAATTGTTATCTTACTAAAAAAAATCTCAAGAAAATAATAGATGATATAACTCGAACCACCTATACAGTATAACCTCATTCTTTAGATTTAGTTTATCTACAACAGGAGAAGCAACTAAGAACGATACTGCTAAAATGCCCTAATTACATATATGAATCGGACAATCAATGATAGCATGTTATTTACTTTACTGCATGCAAAGATATAAATGAATGAATATTACTTAATACGACAACCATATAATTGACGGCGACTAACAGAAGACTAGCTGAGTTCAGTAAAAACAAACCTAGCTCGAGAAGACCGCTGTGACGGGTCAATGTACAACTGTATGCCTGACAAAAATGGAACATAATATTGTTTAAATCGGTCCTTCCCATTTAACACTAAAGGTACTCCGGCTCCATAAACACTTCGCTCGCAAAAAGATTCCCACAGATCCTCCAAGTAAAAAAAAGGAAGAGAATCCACTTCCCGCGTTCTCCGTCCTCTTGCATCCACCTGTCAACAAAACACAAAATTAATGAAAGTTTTGTTAGATTCCGTAAAATGGGGTCCACGGACGACCTTTCAGAAACTCGCTTTTCTTATAAATACGCAACCAGCACTTAATGAACTTTCCATAACTAAATTCTTTTGTAAATCTTTTAAGAAAACTGCAAACTAATGACAGAAAACTCATTACATAAATCTTCTAAACAGCCGTGTATTAATGACCAATCGAGAACTTATTTAGAAGATCTAGAAAAACAACTTAATTGATATTTCATATTGCAAATAGTAATAAAACATAATCTTCCAGGCCGCAAGATTAACGACCTTTCAAAATATAATTACTAATTATTCCAGAATCAAGTGCGCGCCAAATCAACGACTTTTCAAAAGTATTTCACAAAATTCTAAACAACAACGAATTTTCAAAAATACTTCACCAGACTCAAAATAACCGTGCGAAATAACGACTTTTAAATATAGGAAAAAAAAGATCTTCCAAAAAAACCGCGAATCAACGAATTTTTAAAATTAGTTAAGATATCTTCTGAAAAACCACACAAATTAAAGAGTTTTCAAAACTGTTACAACAAAATCTCCCAAAACAGCCACAAAACAACAAATCTCAGAAGAAGTACAAATTTCAAGATTCATTTCCAAATTAATTTTCAAATTCGTCTAAGATCACCATCTAATCCTCTTCTTTATTAAGATTTGAGATCCAAATGTTCAAAGAATTTCATCATTGTTTACACCTGGGGTGCATTTCATTTGGTTTCAGAAAGGGGTTCAAGACTCACATACAACTCCCATTCAAATGCAGATCCCAATTTTCACATGTAAAAAATTCTGTTGCAAACAATTAAAAAACACAATTACAAGAAATCTGCTTATCAATCTCAAATTTCAATGAAACAATAAAATAAATAAAAAACGTTTCAGATAAAAAAAATCATTTCGAAAAGCCTTATAAACTTGATCTTTTGATCAATCGAAGAATTAGTTCATAGGGAAAAAAAAAATTGCATTTCATTTCCTGCATGCATTCTCAATTTACTGTAAACAAAACAGAGGTTTAGGGCTTTTTTTTCTTTTAAAAACGAACAAGAAACCAAATTAAAAAAATAAAAAATAAAAAATAAAAAAATTAGACGAAACAAACTTAATTATTCTGTATACCTCCGGCAAATGCCGCGCCTGTACGTATGGAGTAACAGATTCCATTAAACGATCCAAGTTGGTAAAATTAAAAGTCGGACCAGGGCCAACATAACGCTGCGGATACAATGGCACCACCGGCGACGAATCATCACCGTCGTTCCGCCTCCCGGCCTCCGCCTCGGAAGAAGATTCCGGCCTCTCCATCGGCCTCCTCTGCAGTTGTTGTTGCTGATGTTGTTGTTGGAGCAGCTGCCTCTGCATCATTTGCTGCTCTAAAAGCATGAACTGGTGGCGCCTAACCGCCGGCGGGTTGTAAAACCTATCGCCGCCCTGCCTCGGCGGCGCCGCCGAATACCCTCCGTTACTTGACATTGCTCTTCAATTCAAGCTCTCAACTGACTGTGAAATAAACAATTGAAATGTATGCCCCTATTTATAGATTGAAACAAGAAAAAATTTGTGTCAAAAAGCGTTTTGACTTGGGGAATTTGTGATTTCAAGATTCGTGAAATCCAATTTTGATTGAAATGAGATTAAATTCAAGTGGATTTGGGCAAAATTGAAAGGGTTTTGTTCTTAGACTGTGTGATGAGGAGGTGGAATGTTATGACTTACTGTGTGTGTGTGTGTTTTTAGTTGCATTTTTTTGGCTTGTTTCTCAGTCAGGGGTATATTAGGGAACACAGTAAAATAATGGCTGGCTGTAGTAAAGGGGGAAGAAAGACGACGACTGTTTTCAAGTGCCATTTTTTGGATTTGTTCCACCTGTATGTTATTCAACCAATTGTGTTGCTGCGATTTTACAGAATTACCCCCCTTATGCAATTTTAATTTCCACAGTGACATTTTTCTCCTCGTTATTACCGGAAATGCAAGAGAGAAATTTTATTTATTATTATTTTATTTATTTAAGATATTCTCGAGAAAAATAAATTTGTTTAGTAAGTGAAATGATTTTTTTTATAGAGGTGAAGCTATTATATAATGTGATTCTATATCTCTACAAAAATTTGATATATAATAAGAGAAATGCATGAATTTCAACCAAATTACATATTTCGCCTAATTATGTATACAAAAAAATTATTTAATGGATTTATTTTAATATCTAATCCTGGATTACAAATTTTAGTACCATTTAAATTGTAATCCTTAAGAATTAATTATTGTTCTTTTGGTTACAAATTTCAAATGCAATGCCGTGGAAATTTAGTCAATTTTTGATAATAAGATTATATATTTGAATTGAATAAATAAAGCGATAAATATTAAATACGTAGTGATTACTATTTGAATTTAGTACGATTTTATATCCAAAGAAAATAAATAGTACAATTTTACCTTTTTTGGAATGCAAATATAAAAAGTTGTGGAGATAAGAATGCACTAAATGCAAAAGGCAGTTTTATATTTTATTATTTATTTATTTATTTTCTCCTCTCAAGACGTAGACGTGAGTTTAATTCAATAATAGACAATATAAATTATTTTTTGTGCAAATATATTATTTAATAATACTTAAATAATACATGCCCCCTAAAAAAAAAGTCACTCCAATTTAATAAAAGGATATTTAATTCCATCGATCTGTATAGTCATTTATGGCATAATCTGGCTTAGTGATTTAGTGTGTAAAAAGTAAAAACCCATGTTAATATTGTAGCCATCATCAGTGTTTAAGGATTTCATTTCATTCAATTCGGTGATTGATATATAATTAATAGTGGATATTGATTTCAAAACATTGGCAATAAACTATAAATTTTTATTCCTTCTTTTCTATGATTGCAATTATATAATCATTAAGTAGTACGAAATCATGACGATAACGTACACTGTATGATTACTATGCGACAATATTCTAGATTTTCCTTTTTAGTTGTGACAATTTTTATTTTCGTTTGAACAAGTTCGACTGCAAAGTTGTAAAATATGTAATCGTTCGATATAAGCCCGATATAAATTCGAAGTCGAAGAACTTAAACCGATAGTAATAAAGCCTAATGATATATCACCTTGAATATACATCAATAAGGCCCGATAGTATGTGAATTTAAATCAACCCAAACTCGATTCACATGGGCCCATTTACCGTCCTAATTTGTTGAATACTTTGATTTATGACATTTGCAGTTTTGACCTTTTAAAAAAAATATTATTATGATAATCATAAAACCATATATTATAATGTTATGTGTGTACATAGAAAAAGTTGAAATCAGTTCTATCAAAATCAAGAGACAACAAAGGTTCAAAAATCAAAACCAATCAATGATATAATGATATTCCCTCGTGTAATGCAAACATTTTATTATAACATTATTTTAGTACAAGATGATTTAGAATATTCAATGATCCAATCATATATTAGTGTGACAATTATACGTCAGGATGCAGTAATCTATATTTTAAATAATAAATTGTCAAACTGAATTTTTCTAGACACAACATCTGGGCCCATTCTCGGCGAATCGTCGCCGTGGATACAAATCCAGCCCAACAAAAGTTTGGAAATTTTGATCCAATTATATTTATTTTCCCTTTATTTTCTAGGTTTAAATAGCTTTCGCCCCTTTTGAACGATTCAACTCAATCCAAATTATATACTCTCTCTCTCTCTCTCTCTCTCTTCTTTTCCCCGGTCTCCTTCTCTCTCAACGTCGAATCAGAGAGGATTAGATTATAATCAACTCGCGCGATTCGATTGAAATTCTGAATCCCATCGCCACATAAATTCATACAGTGGTACAGTAATCGACAGCTCATTTTTTACAATATTCGATTGGAGAACCCTATAATTTTCTGTATTTAATCGATGCGGAGTGATTAATTTCTCAAAAACATGTTCTCCTAATTGCAGGCGATAAGGGGGATTCGGTTGAATTTATCGATTTGAGCTGCACGGATTGGCCATGCGACGGTTGCTCTCGGCAACGATCGGCCTCTCAAGAGAGGATTCCACATCCGCCACCTGTATAGGCGCTGAGATTGAATTTTGTGTTGTTGATTTGAAGGCAGTTGAATTTTTGCAAGCCGATTGTTGTAGTTTTCGCGATGGCCGCAGATACTCATGGGCCTAGTCCCAGAGGACTTCTCTGCAATGCTGGCGCCGGTGCTGCGGCTGGTAAATATATAGTTGTACTGTTTTTTTTTTTTTTCATTAGTCAACTTAATAGGCAACAATTCATGCTGCTCTTGTTCCAAATTGAATGCGCTCTTTTATTCTATTCCACTTGAAATATCATTTGAATCGGTTTTTTTTTTTCCTTTGCAAGGAGTATTAGAGAACGTAGTTTATTTATTTTTGAATTTGGAGTGTTTATATTATCAAATATATTGAAGCTTCTATATACCCGCGTAACCAAAATATCCGGCAGATATATGACATAGAACATCTAGTAGATGTGTAATTATTTTTTTCCGATCACGACCGCACTCTTAGGGTTGTAAACAAATCGAGCCGAACACATGAGCTTGGTGTGATAAACAATCGAGTGGAACTCAAACGAGCTTTAATTGAGCCGAAAATGAATCGAGCTCAGTTTGAATTTTTGTAACTATTTAATCATACGAGCCATAGCTCATTGAAACTACAACAAGATTTTAACGAACGATGTCAAATCGAGTAGTTTGGTTTTATTTCAGCGGTACGCACACCCAAGCATCAATATTCCCAGGGCATGTGGGTTAGGAATATAGAACTTCTGTAGTTGTGTCATAGATATTTCCTCTCTTTCTTCTCCTGGTCTTAGAGTTGCTATGTATTAGAGTGAAATTCTTATGAGGTTTGAATTTGAATTGGTGCAGGAGTGATTGCAGCTACATTTGTGTGTCCTTTAGATGTTATTAAGACCAGGCTTCAGGTCCATGGGCTGCCGCAGATCGCTAATGCCAACATCAAAGGTGAGATTATTTGCCGATTTAGTAAAATGTAGAATATGTGCCTGTTATTCAAAATCAAAGATCTTAAGTTTGAGTCAATATTAAATTATTTGAGGAGTTGACATTTGCAAGGTGTATGCCAATGCTGCTGTAATTTTGCATAGAAGAATTTTGATGATGTTTGTCCTTTTGTAATTTCCAGGTAGTGTTATAGTAGGGAGCTTAGAACAGATATTTCATAAGGAAGGTTTGCGTGGCATGTACCGTGGGCTCGCCCCTACAGTGCTTGCATTGCTTCCAAATTGGGCTGTAAGCAGATTTATGTTGCTTAACTTTTGTTGTATGTTGTTGTTGTGATGATGCTTCTTGAACTGGGGCAGTAACCTGTTCTCCTTTTCGGAAAGCAAACGATTTCAATGAAAATGAAATGATGTAAACCTTTTGCAGGTATATTTTACCATTTACGATCAACTAAAGAGTTCTCTTGCAGCTGATGGTTAGTTAAATAGCTGCTTCTTTTTTAGCATTTTTTCTCTTTCGAGCAAAAAAACAAAAAAAAATTATTTTACTTTTTTCTACTTGAAAATGGATATCAAAGTGGGTTTCGTTTATTTCGTTATTGAGTATGCCTTCTATTTTTGGAAATTATAGATGTAAATCATCAGCTCTCTGTTGGTGCAAATATGATGGCTGCTTCTGGTGCTGGAGCTGTGACTACAATTCTGACCAATCCTCTTTGGGTTGTCAAGACAAGGTTTCAAGTATGTCTATTGTTTACTTACTATTTCATTTTTTATTCTGAAAATACTTGCATTTGAATGTTTTGTTTTGATGCTGTAAAGTTGCAGCTGATTTATGTAATATGCAGACAAATTAATTCTTTCGAATGCTTGACCCAAAAAATGTATCAGCTATTTAGATTTATTTTTTTGGTCTAATTACAGTACACTGCATCAAATTGAGTTTAAATACATACATACTCTTGGAGGGAAATTTTTCGCTCATGTATGATACTGGATATGTGTGCAGAATAAAATGCATTTTTATTTAGGAAACATCTTCTGTGCATGATGTAGGATCCCATTTATTTCTGCATGGTACTGAGATGATATCTGTCTATGATTTAATGTTCTTAATCTTTGGTTCCACAATATGTATTTTTATCCTTTATGCTTGTCGCTTGATATCTGAAGGTATGGAATATTATGATGTTTGTCTTCATCCTAGGGCATCCCTGTTCATTTTCTGCATAAGTGATTGGCTTTGTTGTGCTAAACCTTTCGTTTAACTTCTGAGGCATCGTCTGCAAAAACAATGGAAGACAAGGGTGAGAGAGGTAGAGAGGAAGGTTGGTTTTGGTGGAGATAGGCCATTTTACAAATAAATAGCTGACCCTCAAGGTTATGGTTTAAATGAAAAACAGAAACAAGTGTTGTGTGTTGTAGATCTATGGAGCGTGGACTCCGGAGTATCCAATAACAGAGGGGGTTTTGGTGGAGATCAGCCATTTTAGAAATAAATATCTGACCATCAATGTTGTGATTTAAATGAAAAGTGCTGTGTAGAGTAGATCTATGGAGCCTGAACTCTGGAGTATGCAATAGAAACAAGTAAAATATTGAATTATTTACTTGGACTCTACTGTTGCACGTACTTTGTCATGACATGTTTCATCTTTGTTATCGATTCTGCAAGTTGAGGTAGTCATATTTCACAGAATCATCGGAAAATATGGACAGAGTAATTGCACTCACAAATAGAACAACAGTTTAACTGAATTTAGATGGTTCATATATGAACATTCATGACTTAATGTCGTAAATACCACTTCAACTTCAAACCATGTGAATTTAACTTGCCTGGTTTGCTTAAATGTACTGATGGTGGGTGACTTGGTGTCATGAAATATGGTATCGACCCATCTCACAATCAATATTTTGACTGATTTCTTTTATATCTTACATGCAGACACAAGGAATGAGAATCGGCACGGTTCCTTATACGGGCACACTATCTGCCTTGAGAAGAATTGCACAGAAGGAGGGTATTCGTGGATTGTATAGGTTAATATACTATATGCTTTTTAATATTATATCTTATTTTGGGTTTTTTTTTCGGGTCAGGATTGATTTCTATCTTTTCTCTAACATTCTTCTGGTATGCAGCGGTCTTGTGCCGGCTTTAGCTGGTATTAGTCATGTCGCGATTCAGTTTCCAACATATGAGAAGATAAAATGTACCTTGGCTGATAGAGGTATCTGTTTGCTGATTTCTGCCTCAAAACCTTTCTGTTCTTATTTCTTCTCATTCATCTTTCGTTTCTTCAGTGAAATAACGTAATGTGAATTTTGTGTAATAATGGTAGATAACACGACGACTGACAAACTCAGCGCGGGCCATGTTGCTCTAGCTTCATCAGTTTCTAAAATATTCGCATCTACCTTGACATATCCACATGAGGTATGGCGAAAAGAGAACCATCTTTGGCTGTCTTCCTTTCCCCCCTTTTTCCTTACTCTTGTATATCAATTATTTGTTCATTTTCGAATGCTTGACAAATATACAAACTGACCAACATAGAATACAATACATCTTTTGCCGGAAGTATGAATCAATACTTGTCAACTTCATGTTTTATTTTTATTTTATTGTTATATTTGTCCTTTTTCCCACCAATAGCCGAGATCCAATTCTTGCATTTGACACCTTTTTATGGTGCAGCTGTTGGATATATACAAATACATTTTCTTTATTGTCTAGACTTGTTTACCCATCTTGATAAAATGGTTTTATGATACCTAATCTGTGTTCCTGACAAAAATAATATATCTGAAACTAATAATATTTAAATCGATTTCCTTTTGACAAACTTAAATCGCAGGTTGTGCGTTCGAGGCTTCAAGAACAAGGGCACCACTCAGAGAAGCGGTATTCTGGTGTGGTTGATTGCGTTAAGAAAGTATTTCAGCAAGAGGGTATGACTGGTTTTTATCGGGGGTGTGCCACCAATCTGCTAAGGACCACCCCAGCTGCTGTGATCACGTTTACTAGTTTCGAGATGATTCACCGCTCTCTTACTGATTTATTTCCTCCTGATCCACACCCTCAAACATTTTAAGGATATATCGAGTTTGCATGATTGATCGGATCATTTTTTTAAGATTGTTAATTTCTCTCTTTCCCGATCTTTATCTGTATTATAGTTGTTGGGGAAAGAAGTATTCTAATATGATAATGATGATAAATTGTTATAATACAGGAGTGATACTATTGAGTATATTCGATTCTTCTCGTTGAATTTATTTGGACTCTGTAAAGGATACCAAATTTCGTGTCAGCCTTTGTAGATTCCTTTCCGAGCAGATTACGTAAGTTTTTGTGTATATTTTCGGAAATGTAAATTTGTTCGAATGTTTGAATGATATGTGTACAGCTAGTAGTATCTAATTCTCAGAATTGTTCCGAATTAAAGTGGATCCAAATTCAGTGGGCTTTCAGGTTCTGCATTTCCATCATATAGTACACAATATTTGATTAAATCACATTTGATGCTAAAGACTATTAGTTAGACAAAAATATTTATTGAGCTTTAATAAATTGTGTTTGGATTTGGGTTGGTAAGCTCGAACGAGTTTCAACTTGAGTCTGTCACGAGTAGCTCGGTTTTCTAACAATTAATTTTTTTTCTCGTAATTGATCATAAATTATAAGTTGATTCCAAAGTAGACCGGGACAACGAGATGACCCCTGCTTTGGATAAACGAGAATCAAAGAAAAGTGAGAAGGCCAGAAGTGAAGTATTATTGTAAATAAAAAGGGATGAAAAGAAATATAATAATAATCATGATAATAAATATATCATTATCAGCAAATTAAAGTAGTGCAATTTCTGTTCATCATAGTTTGATAGGCTGTAAAATTAAAAGCCATTTCAAAAAGACATTTAAGGAGTGCTGCTGTAATGATATGTGTGGTGGTTTATGGACCCTCCCTCCCCATAATACCCGGAAAAATATGATGATTAATTTTATTTTTCTTTCAGACAGTTGTTTTACTTTATTCTAATCAAAAGCAAAGAATACACATATTTGTTCATTAGCAAAAAAAAAATTACATAGGATTCACTAAATATAATAATTATGACATGAAAACAATGAAAAGGAACCAGTAACGTGAATAAAGTGAAATTATTATTATTTGCTCAAGAAAAATGTGATCATTAATTCTTGACATGCAATATATATATATATATATATATATATATATATATATATATATATATATATATATATATATATATATATATATATATATATATATATATATATATATATATATATATATATATATATATATATATATATATATATATATATATATATATAGATAGATATAATGGAGTAAATTTTGCATATTGTGCAGCACCACAAAGTGAGGTTATATATGTATGTATGTATGTATGTATGTATGTATGGACCTCAGACAACATTTCGATGTATCTAATTATGTGCAAATATATCTTATATAGTGGTTTGGTTGATGGACCAATTTTCACTTTTGCAGCATGTGAAATTAAATAAAAGGTATCAAGCACCAATATATATATATATATATATATATATATATATATATATATATATATATATATATATATATATATATATATATATATATATATATATATTAATTAATCACAAAACATTTAAATTAGCATTATTTGGACACAGTTAATGTGATAGAATTGAAATGAAGGTGAGGTCGGCCAATCTAACACCAACCGTGCTTGCATGTTTTGGATGGCCCTTTGTTTAAACCTTTTGGCCTAACTGATATTTTAATATATTTATTTGCATAAAATGAAAATTCTAAATTATTAAACGCAGATGATTCTTTGTCCTAATACTTTATCTTAAATATATTATGAATATTTCAATTATTATTTAAATAAAAAAATACCATAAAGTATTAAAAAAATGTCAGGATTATTAAATAGAAAAAGGATCATAAAATTATCTTACTTGTGAAAATGGGATCAAATTCGGATGTGCCTTTGCCAATTGTTTTAAAGCTGTTTCATCGAATGAAAAACTGACACGTCATTAAAATTTGCAAAGCAGTAATCACATTCGGTGCTACATGGTAGTAACTGTGCAGCCGCTATCACATGATTTTATCACCCGCCGTCCCGATGGACCCCAGGTAATACGCTCTCCGTGGACCCAGGACACCTCCGAACCTCTCAGGCTCGGCTCCGAACCTGATATTTGAATTTTTTTTCGAACGTTAGTCTGTAGAGTTCGAAATACTGACGAAAATATCCCTGTTTTTTTTTTATATTTAATAAGTATCCAACAACTTCATTTTAATTTTCGTGGCTGTTCTTAAAGAATGGCAAAGTATTATAAATCAATTATGCTTTGGTTGATATATGCATTTATTATTATTTTGAGCTGCAAATTTGAAAAAAATATTTTTTTTTTCTTCCTATATTTTTTTATTTTAAAATTGTAGCTCCAATTTTTTTTTAAAAAGGATCCATATAATATTTACACCATCTAATATAAAATTTCGTTTGATTTTTAAAGATAATTTCGTAATGTGTTATTACAAATTTAAATATATAATATTGATATATGCAATGTTAGAATATTTGGAGACTTGGGCTCAAAGACAGCAGAAAGGGTTTGGTAAAAAGATTGTTACTTGAAAGTGAAGGCCATAAGTTAAGTTTGTTGTCTTTTTTTAATTACTATTTTTATTTTAATTTATTTACTATATTATTTATTTTGTGACACCAGCTTTGAAGTTAACCGCTTTCAACTAACAACTCATTGCCAGAAAACGACCCATTGCCCTCCCAGCTGTGGAGCATTTATTTTTCCTAATTTGAACTTTTGAAGCTAAATTAAAAAAATAATTTGAACTTTTAATTATTTTAGTCATAAGTTATTCTCTAGATGCTTTTCTGGTTCAATGTCACCGATAAATAAACAAAAAATTGTCAAACATAATTAGCTAGTTTAATTCACCCCATGCCTTTTGAATTATGTGCCTTTTAAGGTATAGTCACAAGTATTACAAAAAAAACTTAGGAAAAAATATATTATATTACTAAAATATCCCTCCCTCTAATTCTCCCTCAATTAATGGTTGTTTGTTTGTGAGAATATGTATATTTGAATAAAATACGAGTAACAAGGACAAAATAAAAAATCAATGCATTCATCAAAAAATTAATTTACAGATAATATATAACCAAAAAAGTTCTTTGAAAAGACTGCTAATTAAAACGAAGGGTGTACGATATTATAATGATGAATAGACTAGAAAAAGTTCGATACACAAATGATGATGCTTTATTTTGTCGACTATATTATATAATGACAATATGTGGCTTTCTTTTTTATTTTCTTACATCTCCCCTAAAACTGTTAAAACATAAAAGTGAAATCGGTAAGACAATGTAACATGTTGGTAAACACTTTATATTTAAGACTATTTGATAATGGATTTGAGACTCTTAGAGAAAAATTGAGGAATCAGTAACTATTTCCTAAAAAAAAATTGAAATTGAAATAATTAAAATTGAAAAATATCATACTCCACAAACTTTATGTCAACAAAGTTGACTCTTGATTCGTTTGTTCCAACCTTTTTATGTGGACATCTCTTCAAGTTTGGGTTAAAAATCTTCACAAATTAAAGGTGGTGATCTTACTTAATTAGAGAGGAAGATATTACTATATTAACAATTTTTTTTTTGGTCAAAATCGAGTCAAACAAATCAAAGGGAAAAAAATCATGCAATTTTTAAATTTTATATTTCAGTTAGGAAATACATTGAACTACAACAAAATAAAAAGAAAAGGCATAAAAACGTTATTTTATATTTCAATAAATCCAAAAAAGATAATGTATTATTATTTATTATTTATTCTTTGTCTAATTGCGAATTTGAAATAATAAATAAGGGAAAACCCCTGAACGGTTGGGGTATCCGAGCCTGCAGGTTCGGAATGAGGTTCGCCGACATGTGGCTTTATCCCCAGCGAAATTCAAAAAGTGGCACTGACTCGTACTCATAGCATCACTACTATAGTATAAAGCAGAGGAGAGAAGTAGCTTTTTCTCGAGTTTGTAGTGAGAGAAAATAAAAGGCGAATTCATGGCCAATTCCCCAATGTAGTAGTTTTTGTGGAGTGAGAAACAATTTATCAATTATTAATTTTTATGTATGTAATTTTGTTTATTGCTGCATTGATATTGGGAACCCCAGCCCACTCTTCTAACGGTCAGATATTTTTTTTAAGATAAAATCGAATCAATTCTATTGATTCTGTTTATGCCGGAGGACTGAAATTCGGAGCTGTGTGAATTTTTTTGAGTGAATTTGGAATGGCGGCGATTGAAGGTGGACTGTCCTTCTCTGTGGCGTCGGTTGTGGAGGATGTTCTGCAACAGCACGGAAATCGATCTCGTACTCTTGATTTTGATGCTCGCAGAGCCGAAGAAGCCGGTAAATTTTGTGTTTCTGGAACCGAATCTGTGTAATTCTGACCCGATTTCGTTTTTATCTTTTAAGAGAGAATCAAATTTGTTCGAATTTGGTTTTGCTGGCATTTTAAATCCTTGACGAAGTTTAATACTCTGTTTTTTGGTAACTGAAGATCCAAACTGAAAAATGGGAAATTTTTATACTTATGAAATTATAAATTCGTATGGTTAGAATGATGATGGTTGAATTGTGACTGATCAGTTCAATTTTGATTATAGTTATATCACAAATTCCATTTTATAGACCCAATTCTACGGATCCGAAATAAAGTGAATATCTAGTATAGATTTTTAGAGATGTTTCTGAGATCAAATTCATGTATGTCAGCAATAAGAAGATATGAAGCTGCTGCTTGGCTGAGAAAAATCGTAGGAGTAGTGGCCGCAAAAGATTTACCGAACGAACCTTCCGAGGAAGAATTTCGGCTGGGGTTGAGAAGTGGAATAATTCTCTGCAATGCACTTAATAAAGTTCAGCTTGGTGCTGTGCAAAAGGTGTGTGAAATTGTAGTAGATATATCGATTCGTCACATAATTGAGTTTTTTTACTTGTTTTTTTCTTTCAGAAATCATCCACCAAATATATATTTTTAACCTGGATCCATTTGTTTCAGGTAGTCGAAAGTCCATGTAATGCGGCACTAGTGCCAGATGGCGCTGCATTGTCAGCGTTTCAGTACTTTGAGAATGTGAGGAATTTTCTTGTAGCAGTGCAAGAATTGGGGATGCCTACTTTTGAGGCCTCTGATCTTGAGCAGGTAGTTATACATTACTTCTGATATTACTCGAGAATTGATTGATTAATATTTTGAAATTTTGCTAGAAATTTTATGTAATTGTTTTTTCAGGGAGGAAAATCGTCGAGGGTTGTGAATTGTGTGCTGGCAATTAAGTCCTACTATGAATGGAAACAGACAGGAGGAAACGGGGTTTGGAAGTTTGGTGGAAATGTTAAAGCCACTACATCTGGTAAACAGTTTGTTCGGAAAAACTCTGAGCCATTCACGAATTCTCTGTCGAGGAGTGTGTCTGCTAATGAGAAATCCCTTAATGGTTTATGTTCCGACAGAGATTTTAATAAGACGGTAAATAAGCTGTTCGTTGAAGTGGACACTTAACTCTTGCTTCAGCACCAATGATATATGAAGTATTAATAATGTTGTTTTTGTCTTCCTTCTTTTTGCAGCCTAATTCTTCCTTAAGTATGCTTGTTCGAGCAATTCTATCAGATAAGAAGCCCGAAGAAATTCCAAATGTACGTTCCTTTGGTTTCTTTAGTAATATGATGTTGAGAATATCGGTATATTGATTACTTGTCAATAAACAGTTGATTTTGAGCTGATATATTTGTTCTGTTTTGCAGCTTGTCGAGTCTGTATTGAGTAAGGTCGTCGAGGAGTTTGAAAATCACATGTCCAGCCAAATTGATTTGGTTTGTTTTCTTTCTATGCCTTGAAATACTTTGCAAATCTTTTTAACACATCATTCCATTCTCTTATATGTTTATTCTTGTAACAGAAGAAGGCCAATTCTGGAGAATCCAATGTTTTTCGTGGCAACAAATCCGTGTTAAAGCCCTCTTCATCCAGTGCACAGGTAATCAATCTCTTGGTTTGTAAATGCATTTGGAAAAATCAATAGTTAAGTGGTCAATTTCTTCGAGTGTGTTTGCTTCACTGACATTTTTCTTATTTTTTACCGAAATTAGATTGAACAAAAGAATTCTGCGTTCACAAACAAAGACCCTATATTGCAACAAAACAAAATTAACGATAAGGAATCGGAAGGTAGATTCATGAAGCAGCAGACGATTGTTGACCAACAGCAAAAAGATATTAAGGTAAGAATCAAATGAAACTAGAATATTCTCTTCATCATCTTTGACAAGAAGTTCCTTAAGCTGATAGTATGTTATCTTGGATGATCTGGTTTAGGTGCTGAAACACACTCTTTCTGCTACAAAATCCGGTATCCAGTTCATGCAAATGAAATTCAACGAAGAATTTCACAATATTGGTAAGAATTTGATAATTTTAAATTTAAATCAATTGCTTATATGATATGTCATGTTATTTTCAATCTTTCTTGTCAATTTACCCGATCGACTTTTGATTAACAGGCCAACATATTAACGGACTAGCTCATGCTGCTTCTGGTTATCATAGAGTCCTTGAGGAGAATAGGAAGCTTTATAATCAAGTACAAGACCTAAAAGGTAACATTATTGCTTCTTAGTATTGTGCTCTTATTTTGATAATCAATTAAATTAATGTTTTGAATTTTAATTCAAACAGGAAGCATTAGAGTTTATTGCCGTGTCAGGCCATTCCTGCCAGGGCAATATAATAACCTAAGCATTTTGGATCATATCGAAGAAGGAACTATAACAATAAACACTTTGGCAAAAAACGGAAAAGGTCGAAAGTCCTTCAATTTCAACAAAGCGTTTGGGCCTTCTGCAACACAAGGTTAGGTCATTAAAAAAAAACAGGTCTTTTACTGTTTGAAGTTTCGTAAAATCTCCTCTAATTTCCTTTTTATGTTCTTGCAGAGGAAGTATTTTCAGACACTCAACCACTAGTAAGATCAGTACTTGATGGTTATAATGTTTGCATTTTCGCTTATGGCCAAACAGGATCGGGAAAAACATACACCATGGTGAGATAGAAGCTACAATTGATAAGTAGTTAAGTATCTGTTTTTGGCATTTTCTTATTTGTGTTTGCAATTTATGCAGACTGGGCCTAATAATCTGACAGAGACTAGCCAAGGGGTGAATTATCGGGCTTTAAGCGATTTGTTCGAAATTGCCGAGCAAAGAAAAGACACTTTCTTCTACGATGTGTCTGTTCAGATGATTGAGATTTATAATGAACAAGTTAGAGATCTTCTGGTTACTGATGGCATATGCAAAAGATATCCTTTCCCAATCTATTTTGCTGGAAATTTTATTATTATTTTTTACTAAAATCAATATGAAAATTTTAAAAATTTCAATGCATTCCTTGACCAAGTAACACATTAGAAATTCGAAATAGTTCTCAGACAGGGCTTAGTGTACCAGATGCAAGTCTGGTCCATGTTTCTTCTACATCTGATGTTATTGATGTAATGAATATCGGCCAAAGGAATCGCTCTGTGGGTGCAACAGCACTTAATGACCGCAGTAGTCGCTCGCACAGGTGTGTAATTTTTTGAAACTAAATCCATACATGCTTCAAAAGTAACTTAATTTTTTTTAGATAATGGAACTCTTTTTTCTTTTTTCGCAGTTGTTTAACGGTTCATGTACAAGGAAGAGATTTGACATCTGGAAATGTATTTAGAGGCTGCATGCATCTAGTTGATTTGGCTGGAAGTGAGAGAGTCGACAAATCCGAAGTGACAGGCGATAGACTAAAAGAGGCGCAGCATATTAATAAATCTCTCTCTGCATTGGGTGATGTGATAGCTTCTCTTGCCCAAAAGAATTCACATGTCCCTTATAGAAATAGCAAACTCACCCAACTTCTCCAAGATTCACTCGGTAAGAATAACGGGCCCTCTAACACCATCAAGTAATTTGCTCCTTTAATTTTTTTGTGAATTAAATTATTTGGTTCTATCTATATATAGGAGGGCAAGCAAAGACATTGATGTTTGTTCACATAAGCCCTGAGCCTGATGCCATTGGAGAGACAATTAGCACACTTAAGTTTGCCGAGCGTGTCGCTACTGTTGAACTTGGTGCTGCACGAGTAAATAAGGATTCTTCAGATGTTAAAGAGCTCAAAGAACAGGTCTTTACATATTTATAAAAATATATATAACTTTCTCATGTTGTTGGATTATTGCTCGTTTAGCTCAATTGATATATTACTGTGCAGATTGCCAGTCTTAAGGCTGCCTTAGCAAAAAGGGACGAAGAACCATTGTCCAGAAAGCCGAAGCTATCGGGCAGTCCTTGTAGTTTACAGCCATCACCAAACGGCCTAAGAAAGCCAATGGAAGATGTAGGCAATATAGAGGTAAAATAAGCTCCATGCAGTTTTTTCTCATTTTGATTTGTGATTGTAACTCCTAAGATATTTTACTTGAACGAACAATTGTTAAATGCATTTTCCGAAGAAAGTAAAACCGTTAAACTCGTTTACAGCTTCGGGCCAATAATGCATTGATGGTGCAAAAGAGGCCAAATCTGGATTTAGACGAGCTACTCGGAAATTCGCCTACGTGGCCGCTTTTCAGCCAAAGTATTGGAGATGAAGATAGGGAAGTGGGACCCGGTGAGTGGGTAGACAAGCTCATGGTAAACAAGCAAGACCCTATTGGAGTTGATCAAAACCCCTTCACTCAAAAATATTTATCGGATCCTGAAAATCCATATGGATTATTATTTCATGCAAATAGTCAGTTTGATGTTAATAATACTACCGATGACTTGGACGAGCTTGATGCTGGAACTAGCGATTCGTCTGAGCAAGATTTGCTTTGGCAGTTTAACCATTTAAAACTTGGGGGTTTCAGTAATGGGATTGGTCCAAATGTCGAAAAGATTCATGCGAAACAAACCAAAAGTCCAGAACTCAGGTAAATTTTATGATCTTGCCTTATATGTGCACTAAATAAAACTCCTAGCAAATATATATATATATGGTTTATAATATGATAATTTTTTTTATTATTTCATTTTGCCAATGTGCATCAGAACTATGATTCCGAAATTGGGACCTTCACCGCTACGAAAAGGAGTTACTGCACAGCGGATCGGAAGGCAGGCTGGTGAAGTAAAACGTAAAACGGTGGCGTCCAGAAAGTGAAGATTCAATACAAGTATAGAGTTTTTTTTTTTTTTAAATATTTCCCTCATATATATATAAGGCTCTAAAAGCAATTATTCCAGTTGCTAGCACTCTGTGTTGTGTGGTCAATGAGAAATTTACTATTTGTTGTGAAAATAGGTCACGTGTATTTGATTGCTGGATTTTTTAGAAAGTGTTCCAGCCTTTATTTTATTTTATTTTATTTTATTTTTTTATTTTGATTGATTCTTTGGCAGTGTCTTGTAAAGCATAAATTCACAAAAGAATTCCACAACCTCATTTATTTAATTTTTGTTGTTTTTGTGGTTAATTGGCTTACCACATCTTAAGTATTGCAATAGAGAAAGACATGAAAGTTGAAACGCTTGAAATTGGCTTCATGTTTAATTTCCTTAAAGATTTTCCGGGAGTTATATACTGATTAAGGTGGCTTTTTTCTTGCGCCTTTTCGTCGTTTCCTTCTCATTCGTTATTTGAAAACGAAAAATTGAAAGTTGAGTTTTGAAATGTAACGGGCAAAGAAGAGCATGTAACCCAACGGATATGCGTTTTGGAATTTGGTTTGACATAATTACCCTCCTTTTTTTTTTTAAATAATAAAAATAGTGAAAACAAACACAATAATTGTTATTTATAAGATATAAGACGATAATGGGCCTTATTTTCTAGAATTCTATTAGAGTTTGGGCAAAGACATAAGTGAGCCCAATACTCCAAATTAGTGAACCTGCAAATTGAGCAAAAACCCAAAACCCTAATACCGTCGAGTTATCGCCGGTGAAAAGACAATCGCCGATTCTCTCTCGTCTCTCACAGTAACTCCTGTACTGAATTATCCGAAATTCAAGAGCCATGGACATTGATGAGAACGAAAATAAGCTCAGGTCTCTGCATATATCATCCCTCGATGAAGAGGAGGATGAAGACGACGACGTGGAAGACGAACTCACCGATGAAGATGACGACGAAGAAGATCGAGTGCCAATGACTTTAGGGTTTGCGGAGAAGCCGAAATATCCATGGTCACTGCTCCCCCAATATTTCCCCAGCAAAGCTGGTGGCATGCCGGTAATCATTCTACGAACTTTCACCGGAAATTTCATGATTGAGTTTTTTTCACTTCTAAGTTTATTTCAATCTGTCTATTGTAATGGATTTTTTTGAAGCAATATTTATGTATGTGCTTGCATTTGTTTTCTCGTATTGTTTATGCTACTGAATTAATGATTATGGACTTCTTGTAGAACATCAGTTGAGGTAATTTTGATTTATTTTTCTGATATAGGCATGGTTGGACCCAGTAAATTTACCTTCAGAGAAGTCCAGTCTTTGTGATTTTTGCGGTGAGCCTTTGCAGTTTCTTCTCCAGGTGTAGTGCAGAAGAAAAATATTTTGGGATACTGAAATAAAATGCACTATCTATATCTTAATGTTGTGCTGTTGATTGTTTTTATGTAGGTTTATGCACCTTTACCTGAGAATTCGACTTTTCACCGATCATTGTTCATTTTCATGTGCCCTTCAATGGCATGTCTTCTTCGCGATCAACATGACCAGTGGAAGAAGCATCCAGAGACTCCATCTAGAAGGTATATCATGGCCCTCAAAATTCTCCTTGTTGATTTTTGCTAAATGATGACATATTAGAGTCCTATCTTTTTGTTTCTGATATCATAAAATAAAAATTGTACTATAGTGTCAAGGTTTTCCGGTGTCAATTGCCACGGGTGAATCCCTTTTACGCCAGTGAGGCACCAGCTGAAGATGGTATTGAGCAACCCTTGACTGCAGGAGGTAACTTCTCTATAGTAGGTGATTTAAAATGATAGGGTGATTTATTGGAAATTTTATGCTATGCAAATGTATGCAGTGTCTAGTCTGTCTCACCTTGTATCATTGTTAACATATAATATTTTTTCGATGGGAATTTCATGATCAAATGCTCGAAAAGGGGAAAAAATGATACGTTATTTTAAGCTAGTTTTGGTACATTCTTATTTCCTCACCTAATGTTCTGTAAATTGTTGCAGCAATACTTTGTAATTGGTGTGGTACATGGAAAGGGGACAAAATTTGCAGTAGCTGTCGAATAGCACGTTATTGTTCTGGAAAGCACCAGGTACTTTGTTGAATTTCAACTCCCTTTTAAGTTTTATGCACGAGGCATAGTTTTCTTGAACTTTCATGTCATGAGTGTAGTGTATAATGATTTTCAGACTGCTCATTGGCGATCCAGTAACGCTAGTCACAAAGTCTTATGCCGACAGTTGGAGACATCTGGCAAAGAAATCGAATCAGGTAACAGTTTTTCACAGAGTTGAAATGATGTCAATGTGTGGCTACCGTATGTAGTGATCTATTATTCCATGTCCATTAAAAATAAGAAAATATTCTATATCATGGATTGGATTTTTTATTTGATTTTTTGGCAAACAGCTGCGAGCAAATCTCTCTGGCCAGAGTATGAGATTGTGAATGAAGATGAGTTTGAACTTGATGAGATTCCTGATAATAATGGATCTGCTAGTGCATTGGTTTCTAGAAGCCGAAAAGATGAATATTTTGGAAAGCTGCAGACATATTTCAAGGTGATTTTTTCTTATCTTGCAATCTCATAATTCTGGATTGTCTGCTTAATGACCGATAATATTTTTTTTTTTTAAATTGTTAATAGGGGTCTGGTGAAAGCAGGAGTTGGGCATCTTTTCATGAAAGAATATCTCTGGCTCCTGACCAAGTTTTGAGGTGAGCACTCGCATTTCACTAAGGAATATACTTCTACTTTTTTTTCCCTGGCATTTGCTTTTCTGTTGTTCAGCTATATTATTGTAGATGCTTCATTTTCTGTTTTTATCTCGTATTTATTTATTTGTGACAGGTATTCTAGCTCTGCACAAGCAAAACCAATATGGCCCATGGCTAGTGGTCGCCCATCAACAGTCGACATTCCCAAGTGCAACTATTGTGGTGGCACTCGTGGTTTTGAATTTCAGGTACAATCTTTATTTAGTATACATCTATCTTCTGAAATTTAACAGTGCGCAAGATTGATAAAAAATAAATGCATATTATTGCGATTCTTGTTAAATTATTTTTACCATTAGATAGACGAAAAATAATTCATTTTTTTTAGAATTAATGGTATTAATTGGGAAATGCGATTTCAGGTATTGCCACAGTTGCTTTATTTCTTCCATGTGGAAGATGGTGAAGATTCTCTTGATTGGGCAACTATTGTTGTGTATACATGCGAGTCATCGTGTGAAGCAAGTGTGGGTTACAAAGAGGAATTTGCTTGGGTTCAACTTGCTTCCCAGTCGATATCGCACTAATAAATTCGAGGAGTTAGCAAACAAACATTAAACAGACAAAAGTTGGGGAACCGTAATATATGCTCATATTCTTTTTGTCTCCACTTCTTCATTCCCCTGTTTCTTTGTGTACTATGAAGACATACATTACATTCAGGTCATTTTCTTTTTGGGCATTTACCTCTTAAATGATAATTGTAAATTAGCTGGTTGTATTATTATACTGATGGGCTCCTTTTCTTTTTCTTTTTTGGAAATATTCCCATAAAGTTACAAGTTTAATATTTATTTATTTATTTTTGGTGGTTGGGAACATTCCAGAAGTTTTTGTTTGCTAACAAAGCGCACACAGATGGTCGTGGCTTAAAATGTAGGGCAAATTACGGCCATCCCCTGCACTAAGGTAAAATTATGAAAAAACGATTCATAGTTGGGTAATTACAAGTTTATTGCGGCATCAAGTTTAACTACTAAAAGAAGGGGTTTTTTGCAAAACAATACATAGTTGAGGGGTAATTATAATTATTTAAACAAGAGGGGGCTTTCGTAATTTAACCTTACCTCATGAGATAGCAGTAATTTACCCTAAATATTAACACAGAATATAAGCAGGAGAAGGAAAATCTGCAATTGAATAAAATATGAAAAAATGTAACTTTTTATTGCACATTCCAACTATATAATAATGACACCCTTTAACCACCTCCTATAAATCAATCAACCTCGCAAATCTCCCAGTTTCAAGAATGTACAATGTGAATAAAAATTACAGTAAAAAATATAACAAGAAGATGAATGGAAAAGACAACAACCATCTGAGAGTCCTGCACTACCAAAACTTTTCTTACACACAAACGAAGACACTGTACACATAATCGAAATACGACCAACAACACCCCTTTTCGGACGAATTTGCCCCCCAGAGTTCCCATTTTTTTCTCACCTCATCTTGCGTATATTATCGGAAGCTTTATACACACCAGAATCTCACCGTACGGACCAATGAATGAATAGTCGAGAGCTTTTTAAGACAGTTGAGTATATATCATCATCACAAAACAGCAACTCGGTTATTCGCATGTAATGATAATACGGAACAATCAGAGGAATCACTAGAAGACGAACTTTGCAGTTCAGGACAAGGCTCGGGTGACACATTCACAGACGAGCCCACAACATCACTGCATACCCAAGAATTTGACGGGTCTGAAGTGACGGAGAAGGAAACATTCGAGAGACAAAACGAGGTGAACGGAGATTCCTCGATCCCAGAGAATATTCCAGCAGTTGTGATATTTAAACCGATAATATCGTGAAACGAAATGTCACTGACAATCGGAAGTGCTTGGGGGTCGAATTTGTCGTCTGGGTGAGAAGTGGATTGGCCGGTTACATTGATTCCTTGTTGTACGTTTTCCATGTAGACTTGAGATACTATGATGTTTCTAAGGTAACCGCCTCGTCCTTTTGCTGTCTTTAGCTCAATCCCTGTTAAGGAATCGTGAATGTAGATATTTTCGGCTAAAATTGTGGAGATTCCACCTGACATTTCGCTACCGAAGGCTATTGCCGAACCTGAAGAATATACATATATGAATTGAGGAATTAGTAACTATCCCCTTTTAAAAGAGAACAGATACATACATATATATGTAGAGAGAGAGAGAGAGAGAGACCTGAAGAAGATTGCAAGTGAACTTTTCGAATGTGAACATGGGAGGTTGATTTGTTGTAAGAAATACCGTATTCGTCCCAACCACTTTTTAGTACCACGGCATCGTATCCCATGCTAATATTGCTGTTTTCGATACAAACATGCTCAGAAGAATCTGAAATTAAAAGGAAAAAAATTAAAATTAAAATTAAAATTGGTCATCGGTGTATGAAAGAATTCACTTGAAAATGTGAGTCCAATTTATGTTAGTAAATGAGAAAAGAATTGAGAATAACGAGTAATCATTGTATGCATAGAAAAATTACAAACAATTTCCCAAACCTGGTACAATGCCGCTGGTGTATGGAGACTCGGGCGGGGAATAAATTGTTATATTCTGTACTAGCAATTTACTGCATCGAGAAAAGGAACCAAAATGTGTTACAATTTAATATATATTGCTACATAGAATGTAATTCAATTACGATAGGATTATACCTGCAATAAACTGGGTGTATATTGGAAGCAGGTGCGTTTAAGAATGTTAAATTTGATATAACAATGTTAACCGACCAAACCAGTTCGACCAGATGTGGTCTACTGTAATTTAGTGAATGAGCACTCAGTTTCTCCCACCAAACAGAACCCTGTCCATCAATAGTTCCATTATTTCCTGTACAGCAAACAAAAACAAAATTGCATGTGAACTCCGACTAGAAAACTGAATAAATAAATAAAATAAAATAAATACTAGAGAAAACCCCCTACCTGTAATAACAACATCAGTTAAATTTTGTCCACTGATTAAGCTACGATATCTTTTACCAGGTATCTCGACGCCTCGCCCGTAAGAAGGTAAGGGATCAACTAAATCCCATCGACTGTAATCCTGCAAAAGCAAGAGTTTAAACAAAAAAGAAAGTACTAAAATTGTATTCGATAATATAACTGTATAAGGATATATATATATATATATATATATATATATATATATATATATATATATATATATATATATATATATATATATATATATATATATATATATATATATATATATATATATATATATATATATATATATACCTCTGAACCAAGAATGATGGCATCTTTTTCCAAGAAAAGAGTGAGATGGCTGGTAAGAGTGATGCATCCGGTGAGCCATTTGCCAGCCGGCACATAGAGCTGAGCACCGCCCTTGTCAACGAACGACTTGAGATAGAAAATCGCGTTTTGGAAAGCTACGGTATTTACAGTTTTGCCATCACCCACCGCACCAAATTCCGAAACGGAAACACTGTGAGGCCTTGGAGTCAACGGCCAATTTGACTTGCACACTCCATTGAACTCTGCAGCATTGCTCCATACCAGGAGCAAAAGCAAAACTACCTGGGATTTTTGGAAGGAAAATACGAGAATAAGTTTAATGAAGTTTGTACACATTTTTCACACTCACAATCTGCAAGAGCAAAGACTACCCTTCTAAAAGAGGTAAGAGCTGAGAAAGATAGTGTAAATAGATCTAAATATTTGCCTTATTGAGTAACAGAAAAAAAAAAAAGAACACTAGCATACTCCCACTCACAAAGAGAACTTCAGATCTAGAAACCAAATCAAATTTTTATTTTATTTTATAAACAAAATATAATAAAATGGCATCACAACAGCAAATACAGAGGGATTTCACCAAACAGTTTGGCTGCATAGACAATGTAGATAGATTCAGCAGCACAACAACTTGAAAAACAGTGAAGATCGAATCGAATTCAACATCTGAAGAATCCTCATCTTAGAAAAGAAGCTAAAAAAAATTCCCCAAAAAAAAAATCAATTGAACTGAATAAAAGCTCAAGTTAAAATGTAAACAAACAAAATCAAAATTGAATCACTCTTCAGACGAAATGGAGCTTAATTAACACAGATGAATGAAAACGATTTACTTTGCGAATGAACAACAGATGCTCAGAAATTAATTTCAAAAAAAAAAAATTGTTGATCCAGGAGAGCTGAATAAACCTTAATTGAGAAACCATAACTGAAAGAAAAAAAAATTAAAATAAAAAAATTAACGTACTTACTAGCCTCTTCATTTCTTCTTCTTCTGTTTCTTCAAACCCTCATTCAAAGCCACCAGTTCTGGAAATCTTTGACCGTACCCCAAAACTGAGAAGAGAAAGAAGAAGACGAACCGGAGAAGAAGAAAAAAAGGGACTGATTGAATGATGATGAGTGGCAATTAAGGAGAAATATTTTTATTTACTATTTTTTGTTTTTTTATTTAATTTAAAATAGTAATAAATAAATAAATAAAGATGGTAAGAGAAAGGGACAGCACATAGTAAGAAAAAAAAGACCTCTTCGTCTAACGCTTATTAAGCCGTTTATATATCGAGCTCCAAATTGGAAATTCATTTCATTTCATTTCACCAATAAATAAAATAAATAAAATAAAAAACAGAATGAAGTGGAGTGAGTGAGTGACAAATGACAATTAATCATTTTAATTAGGGGAATTTAGTAAGCATTAATCACTCCCGTAATTTTCCCTGTATAACGGCCATTTGCCGACACTAAAATAACGGAATTTTTCTTCTTTACTTTTTTTCTCTTACACTTATATTTCTCGTAGTGGTGTGAGGTGGGGCGTAATAATGCATAATTAGGGAGCCTTAAACATGGATTAGAGAGTTAAATTAAATTAAGAAGGGGAGCAAAAAAGAAGTTAATTATTATTTTTTTATTTATTTTTGTGTGTGTGTGTGTGTGTGTGTGTGTGTGATGACTGATGTGTGTGCATGAAGGGTGGCATGTGCTTTGTGGAAAAAAGTGGGACCCAGTGGCTCAATGATGTATGGGAAATGCTAGGCTGGCATCACTGCGTTTGCCAGATCAGACCCCAATGGTTCTTGGTGGGGCCCACTCTTTATTCCGAGTTTAGTCTTTTCTGTCCTTATGTGGCCCTTGTTGTCTTGTGTTGCTTCCTTCTTCTTCCCAGATTTTAATCTTTAATTATTCCTCTGTTTTCCAGACTGACTCAAATCACCTAAACAACAAAGTTAATTGCAAATCATTTCTCTTAAAAGTTTTTCTATTTTTTTAATCTGATTAATTAATTGTTCATTTGTTTAGTGCAATTGGATGTGTTAAATTATTTTATATATATAGCATGTATCAATCTTGGTAAAATGTCGAGAATTGTCATCCGACGCTCAAATTCAACATTTCAAGTAAATGTCGTTGTGGAAATTAAAATTGATGAATATGGGATTTTGATGGACTAATATTTTCTCATGGGATCAATAAGCCCATGCGTTCAGTTTTATTTTTGTGGACTGAAAACCCGATAATTCGAAACTCAAAAGCCGGAGATCCTCCAATAAATTATTATTTTACGAAAGGTAGATATTTTATGCTTCAAACAAGTAACAAAATAAAATATTGGTAGTCACCTTTTCATTTGACATCATTAAGTTGTATGTTTTATAGCCAAATGTAGGTGAAAATAGGCTCCTTAATCATTAATTAAGGTGTAGGTTTTGTAGACACTTTCATCATATACTTGTCCCAATACCCCTTTGTTGTTAATATATATGAAAACAAACACTAAAGTGTGTGTCTGCTTCATCAATTTCTAGATATCATAGCTAAACTAATTTATTTTTTCCAATCAATTTTAACTATAATAATTAAATAATAATATAATAATAATAATTAAATTTCTCAAATTGCTAAGGGAAAAAAAAAAAGAAAACTGAAAACACAAAAATGACAAGGGCACTTTCTGGGGTTGTGCTGTCAAATGGTCTAAATCAGTACAGAATAAGAAGAAAATAAAATAAAATAAAATAAAAAAAGCCACCTGGCGCAGTGGATCCATCTGTTTGTATCCATTACCTTTGAATTCTGAAGGCGGGGGTGGGGGTATGAATGTATGTATGTATGATATTTAGGTCGTTATTCCTACAATCTGGTCAATCAAAACATTACTACTAGCATTTAAAATTATTTGAATTTAATTATTTGACTGTTGAAGCTTAATTGTGCTGTGCGATATAAATATATTATATACACACACACAGCTGTATATCGGTCCCACTTTAGCTAGGTTTATTACAAAAATAAAAAAAAAAGAAAAAAAGAAAGGAGGATCCAACGGCGTTAAGACCCACCTACTACATGTAGGACTCCCTGCATATGATTCCATCCTCATCCTTATTTCAATTATTTTCATTTAATGGTTATTATTATTTTATTTTTCCGATTTTATTTAATAACTAATTATGTGGTCAGTGTAAGATTGCTCATTGCTTTAAGATGTGTTAATACTTGTATTACAAACAAACATTTAGGTTTCTATACTTTGTTCATACTCTTGACAGTGAAATCGTATCTACAGCAAGTAAATAATAATTAATTATGTGAAAACAAATTTAGCTGTATAATTAATTATGAATTATTGGGTCTTATGGATCACCAAAGTGGGCCGAGTTATGGCCCAATATATCATAAACGGGCCGGAGAAAGCTATTACGGGCCAGTAGCGATGGGCCAGATGTCACACATAGGAAAGTGTGCCGAAAGTTTCTAATGGCTGACGAAAAATTCTTCATTTCGGCTAAAAGAAATTGGTAAAGGCTGCGCACTCAGCTACGATTCAAAGTTATAATTTTCAATTTTTTTTTTTCCGGCGGTGACTGGTTGAAACCGTTTTCCGATCGCGGCAATGGCGATGCTCATAATCAGCCGTCGTCTATCGGGTCGATCCCCGACGACATCGTCCATCGCGGCGAACCTCAGATGGTACTCGACGTCCTTCAGAGAAGAGAGGGATACCTTCGGCCCCATTCAAGTTCCCTCCGACAAGTTTGTGCCCTCTCTCTCTCTCTCTCTCTCTCTCTCTCTCTCTTTCAATTTGAGCACCTTTTCCTTGTTGATCGTTTAGATAACCCGATTCTGTATTTTGTATGTGTATTTGTCGATGGATCTTCGTTTTTTTTTTCTCAGATTAAGTGAAGTAATGAAAATTATTAATATTTTATTTTTTTGGTTTTGTTTGCTGCTCGTGGTCTACCTTCTGATTTTGTATTTTTGTTTTTTGTTGAGCTGTTTTGTCACCTTCATTTTTCTTATTAGGGATGCGCACTAGTGAACAAACCTTCATAGATTATATTAGTGGGTAGATATTTGATCATTACCATGCGTTGATAATTTGGGTAATGAATACAAATTGGACGTAACACTGCAAAACACGAGCCTGTAGATTCAACAATTTGCTGAATTTTGTTCCTATAGATTCATAAAATCCTTTGTCTGTCGAAGAATATTGAAATCCTGACTTAGAATATTTGCAAAATAATACGAGTCTCATTTCTATATACATGGAACATGCTACCCATTTTTTGTGAAAATTGACATTAGAAATGTTTTATTTCGTTGTGTCCCGTGTGGTATGTGGTTTATGGCGTTTGCAATTCTGCCAAAATGCATTAAATATGATGGGAGGAAGTGAAGTTGCAAAAGCTGATCCTCATCTTCTTCTTTGCATCTTTTTTGGTGATATTGCCGTATGATTGTCCTCCGTCCACCCCCTCCCTCTCTCTCTCACATACATACACACAGTTACTCTTGTTTTTTATGCCTCTGAATGACCATATTGGCCTTTTTTTGGAATCGCTCAGATTATGGGGTGCTCAAACTCAAAGATCCTTACAGAACTTCGAAATTGGAGGTGACCGGGAAAGAATGCCCGAACCAATTGTACGTGCATTTGGGATTCTTAAGAAATGTGCTGCAAAGGTCAGTTGCTAACGAATACCCAAGTTTTTCAGAATTGTATACTTCCTACTCACCTCGTTTGTTTCTATTACTACTTAATGTATCTTTATCTTTAAGAAACATGTTACAAAGGCGAGATGCTCATAATTATCTAATGTGTACAATAGGTCAAGTTTTTCCTCTTTTCTTTTTTAATAACTAATAATATCCTTCAATTGTTTCTCTCTATCTCATTATCAAAACCCTAAGTTTGAAGAGAAAGAAATGATGTATATACTCAAGATTGTTTTGGATGTTTTATATTGCAGGTAAACATGGAATATGGCCTTGACCCCTCCATAGGGAAAGCAATTATGCAAGCTGCACAAGAAGTGGCTGATGGAAAATTAAATGATCATTTTCCGTTGGTTGTTTGGCAAACTGGCAGTGGTACTCAGAGTAACATGAATGCCAATGAGGTACCACTAGTTTCTGAGCTTTCTCCATCTAGTGAAGTAAAATTTGTTGTTTCATGCATGTTGGGTGCTTACACGTCGTTTCAGTTGCTTCCGAACTTTGGCCGCCTTTATTATCATTTGGTTCTAATGCTATATTGATAGCCCTTACTTTTCACGCAAAGTCGTAATCTGCTGTTGTGTTTCTGTTTAGATTTAATTTGTGTACGTTTGTCTGACAGGTTATTGCAAATAGAGCAGCTGAAATTCTTGGCCACAAGCGTGGTGAAAAGGTGGTTCATCCAAATGACCATGTAAACAGGTCACAATCTTCTAATGACACATTTCCAACTGTAAGCTTCTCGTTAGAAGGCTATATTTTGGTACATTCTATCATAGTTCCAGAATTACAGTTAGTTATTTAATTTTGGCTTGTTTTATGCATAGGTCATGCACATTGCAGCTGCGATGGAGATAAATTCCCTATTAATCCCAAAATTGAAACAGTTACACACGACTCTAAATTCAAAGGTTCTGCTAATCCATCATAACTAGTTTCGTCCCTTTTCTCTGTTTTTCTGCCTATTTTGATTATTTTCAAGCGAATATCACAAAAACTATTTTAATAAATTTTTCATTAGTTCTTTCTACAAGTTTTTTTAGTGATTATACAGTTTTTGGTCTTATGTTGCACATTCTTTTGCTAATTGTTGCATTGACTTTACCACTGGTATGAAGATGATAACTCTATCACTCATTCTGCTTTGTGATGTGTTTCAGTCTGTTGAATTCAAAGACATCGTTAAAATTGGCCGTACGCACACCCAAGATGCTACACCTTTGACACTTGGACAAGAATTTAGCGGCTATACTACACAAGTAAGCTTTTTATCTAATTCATTTGCTGACATTGGTATCATGGTATAGTGATGTTATTTGAATAAACTCTAAAGGTTGCCAAATTATTTTTCAAACATAAATATTGCCTCTGTGGTTGCAGGTGAAGTACGGGATTGATCGAGTCTCGCGCACTCTCCCCCGCATGTATCAGGTAATATAAAGCTTCGCCTGTTATTTCCTTTTCAACTTTTTTTGCTGTGATCCTAAGAGTTTGGACAATATATGCAGCTCGCACAGGGTGGCACTGCAGTGGGAACTGGTCTGAACACAAGGAAAGGGTATGAAATAAAGCGCTAAACTTGTGTTTGCTGCACATTGCTAATTATTACCTACATTACATTTTTATAAATCCCGACTCCCCTTTCTTTTTGTACTCATGTCTTGGTAGTTGGTAATAATGTTAAGTTTCCATTTTATTTTCATTTATGAAAGCAATTGGATGTTCACAGATTTGATGTAAAGATTGCTGCGGCAGTAGCTGAGGAAACTAATTTGCCATTTGTGACGGCTGAAAATAAATTTGAAGCCCTGGTAAATCTCTCTTTTGAAAACGGCTAGTTTTCGTATTGCAATTATACATCCGTGAAAGTATCTATTACATGTTTTAACATATTAATTCAAGAAGGAAGTTTTATGTTTGTCTTTATTGTGTTAATAGGCTGCCCATGATGCTTTTGCTGAAACAAGTGGTGCCTTAAACACAATTGCTGTTTCACTCATGAAGATAGCAAATGACATACGTTTCTTAGGAAGGTATGAGGATAGGGATGTTGCTCCATTACTTTTAGGCCTCGTTTGGTTCTCAAGATAAGATTAGCGAATATATACTTATGCAATCTTATCAGAATTCAGAACCCAATAGTATAATTGGACATAGGGGAGGTCCAATACACAATTTCCTAATAAGCCAAGATAAGAGCTCATTTTTCCATTCATAATTGCTGGCCGACCCGAAAAGTAGTTGCATTTATCAAATATAAAATAAGCCCTAATTATTTAAATGATCATGGCTATCTTACCAACCAAATGAGGCCTTAGTACTTTGCTTCAATTGTGTTGTACTCACACCCTCGTCTTATACAGTGGTCCACGTTGTGGTCTAGGAGAACTCATACTCCCTGAAAATGAGCCTGGCAGCAGTATAATGCCGGTAACGCTTTTGTTCATTTCATCTAGTTGAAGCATAAATATTTGTTATCTTATGCATCATAAATACAATCAACTTTCTGATGCACAATTAATCTCAAAATTTCAGGGGAAGGTGAACCCGACACAGTGCGAAGCTATCACTATGGTTTGTGCTCAGGTAATACTAATCTCAGAGTAAGGGAAAAAAATCACTTTCCAGATGCAAGAAGATTTTCTCATGCTTCGTACTTTCCAGGTTATGGGCAACAATGTCGCGATAACAGTGGGTGCATCCAATGGCCATTTTGAACTGAATGTATTTAAGCCTGTCATTGCCAGTAATCTATTACACGTAAGTTACACTATTTGTTATTTGATCTTAATCCAAGTTTTACATCGAATATTACGACCTCGCCTCCTTAATATTCAGATTTGTTATTGACCTTTTTTTCTCTTTTCTCCTGCTCTACTATTCTTTTGGGAAGTCACCACCGCACTAATTAATATTTCCCTTCCAAATTACCAGCCATTCCGTATGTGTGTGCACGTACATAATACATTAACACATACGTTTTTGCTTAAATAAATTTAATTATTTCTAAACATCTATTTTATTTTGTTGGTTAGTCGTTGAGATTGCTTGGCGATGCCTCTGCTTCCTTTGAAAAGAATTGTGTACGGGGAATTCAAGCAAACAAAGAAAGAATAGCTAAATTATTACATGAGGTAAGTCACTACTTGTTAAATGAAATGCCATTGGATTTATTCATTCAAAACACCCTTGTCTAATTAATATAATGGTGCATTTGTAATATTGCAGTCCCTCATGCTCGTGACATCTTTGAATCCTGTAAGTTACCATCATCTACATCTTTGTGTTTTCATTTTTTTCATATATCTATACTGCCCAATTGTGCTATTTTTAACTGAATTACGTTGTTTATTCTAGAAAATCGGCTATGACAATGCTGCCTTAGTTGCCAAGACAGCTCACAAGGAGGGAAGTACCTTGAAGGTTTGATTCTTTACTCATTCTTGCACGTATTTTGCAATTGCAACGCTTTATTATCTGAATATATTTGCTTAATAAAAAAAAAGGGTAAATTAATCGTATATGAGATATTTGACTGAAATTTGAATTACCAGGATGCTGCCTTAAAACTCGGTGTCCTCAGTTCTGAAGAATTTGATACGCTTGTAGTGCCGGAAAAGATGATTGGCCCATCTGATTAAATATATATCTAGCAGAGCTTCATGTCTTGTTCACGACACATTATGAAAATTATCGGGACAACACATTTTTTTTCTTCGTAAGGTGGTTTTATCCTGTTATGGAGACAACATTCTTGAGGCTTTTCTCGGTTGTGTGGTTTTTGCCTCCAGACTACAAAAGGTTGTTGGTGAGAAAGCCTCCTCATTGTTATAACTTAGAATAAATATGCTCCAGGGGAATAATAATATGTAATCCTAATTTTTGATGTAATATTAATCACATAGGTTTACTTGCTCCTTTTGCTTTTCAGTTTTCATTTCTAAGATATTGTGGTACTATAAAATACAACACACATTCGATCAAATCCAACCACAAAATTGATGAATCATTAAAAAAAATAAAAAAATTCCCCTAATTATATATACAGCCCTTAATAATTTAAAGGGTAAATTACAACCACCTGTTGAGAAATTACATACGCCCCCCTGCAGTTTGTAAATTGCTTTCATCACACCCCTACGAAAGGGTGTCAATTTAAGAAATTTATAATTTGCAAGGGGTGGATATAATTACGGAACAATGAAGGGTTTTTTCGTAAATATAATTACCTAAGGGGGTGATTGTAATTTACTAGTTTACATTCCAATAAGGGTAAAGTTCATTTTACCTACCTGAACTATACCCAAGGTATAAAATACCCCCCTGAACTTCAAAATGCATCAAAATAGCCCTTCCGTTTAAAATCTGTGTGCCTTTGGTGACATGGCACTTTGACTTTTGCTTTTATAATTATTTTTACATATTTTGCATTGGATTTGACATTTTCACCCCTTAAATCTATTTTATGATTTTATCTATTTGTGTGTGCGTGTGTGTATATATATATATATATATATATATATATTATATATATTCTTCTGTTTCTTTTATTTTGCCAGAAATTGAATACAGCAAACGTTCATAAACTTGATTGAAGAATAATAAATTGGATTGTAGTCTGTAGACTTTAATGTCTGGGTACTTCCATTTTTTCCATTCTCATGGCTTGGCTAATTCAAGGTGACAAACAGAGTAATCAAAACCCTGATTTTTTTCTCCCCAACTCACAAATGGAAGGGTTTCAGATTTGGGACTTTGTTGAAATCGCCTCATCTTTTTTGCGTTTCTTCTTGAATTTCTTGGAGGTTTTGGTTGCGAGAAAAGAAGTTGAAAGAGGAGATGGAAAGACCCATGACGGTGGTGGTGGTGGTGGTGGTGAAAGAAAGGTGGTGCCGCCGTGGATTCGAGGGTAATCTTTTTTGACCCGTTTGTGGAGACGATTGCGCAATAGATGAGTCCAACCCATTGATTCGAATCTGAAAACGGTTGGTGTTAAATAGATTTTCAGGTGATTCAGAGAGAGAGGGAAGGAAGTTATGATTTTTTTATGATGGGTATTGCTGGTCCGAAGAACAGAGGGGGGTGGGAGAAAAAAAAGAAAAAAGCAAAGAGGAAAAGAAGAGAAGGGAGGAAGAAGATGCTAAGGGTAAATATGTAAAATCACCTTAAAACTAACGGTTTTACTCTAAAACTAACGGTGTCAATTTTTTTGCTGTATTTAACGTTGACCAATAAATGGGAGGGGCTGTTTTGATTCATTTTGAAGTTTAGGGGGGTATTTTACACATTGGGTATAGTTCAGGTAGGTAAAATGAACTTTACCCTTCCAATAATTACGCAAATATATCGACGGGTGGTAAGAAAATAAAAGGTCAGTTTGCTAGAAAAGGTGAAGAACGCTTGGAGCGGTTACCAGTCTCCATTGATTCTTACAGAGAAGAAAGAAAGAAGATAGAGAGAGAGAGAGAGAGAGAGAGAGAGATATCTAGAGAGAGAAGGAAACCTAATCGCGCCTCTACCGTCTCTGTAGAAGGTTTGCCTCTCTTACATCGTCCTCGATCACCGCCTCATCAACTCGCTCTCGGTATTTTTTGAACTTTCTAGGGTTTTCTGTTTATGCTTTTCGATGTCCGTCGTTACCTTACATGATTCTGTTAATTTAATTTCGTTTTTGTTTTCTCTCTTGTTGTATGCAGTTGGATTTCTGGTTGTACTGCAGAAGAAAACAAGATGGTAAATCTCTACTCTTCTCTGCAGATTCTAGGGTTTTATGTTATGATTTTTTGAATTCTCGCTTTATTTATTCTCTGCTTCCGCGTGTAAGGTTGAATGATATGCTGGTTTTTGGTTTGCAGCTTCCACTCTCGTTACTCAAGCCTGCGCAAGGTCACCCTAGGGTAAAACCTTTTGCCCAAAACCTCTTTTTCTTGTTTTATTTTCTTTTCTTCTTTCAGTTAGTAGAGCAATAGAGAGTTTCTTTTGTTGTTATGTACCCTACATAACACTGTAAGAATCTATATGTTGCGAATTTTGTATGTTATGTTCAACTTCAGTTCTGCCCTTGTTTCACCGCCTCGCCTGAAGCCCACAGCATATATGCATAGTGAATTTATTGTTAGATTCAGTATTAGGAATTTGTAAAATTGTGGAAACAAGGTGCACTGACTTTGGTTGCCAATCTTGTGTGTGTTTAACAGTTGGTGGAACTGAAAAATGGGGATACAATGGTCACTTAGTTAACAGGCTATCTATCATCTTAGACTTCTTAGGGTAACATCTCTAGTACTCGTTCTTTCAGTTTACCTGGTTTCTCAGGAAACTTCCTTTATGCTGTCTCTTTACAATGCGAAACCTCTTTCATATCTGCCGGTGTTTAAGTTTGAAAAGGTTTACTACAGTCTGCCCCTTGTGGTTAACAGTGATGTCCGAACAGGATGACTATCACAGTAAATAGATTGACATAGACCTCACAGCTAGACAACATAGGAATCCATTTTGAGTCCAATGGAAGCAGTAGTGAATCAGCAATACTATCTCCTCTAGAATCATGTTTTGTCACTCATGGTATTGACAATTTTTTAGTAAATCTTTATACATCCGTGTACATATATGTATATTGCTTAACTATATTTTTCAGATTATTGTGACAATTTTTGATGAATTTACTCATTTTCAGGTGATTGAATCATTTGACAAAGGTCAAGAGGATACAAAAAGCCGTTCAGGTATAATATTTTGTTTTATATGTAATTAAAATTTGTTAATGGCTCGTAGTTTAGGACAGCAAAGGCACAAATTAGCTACATGAGAATTTACAAAATTGTTGATTCTATTAGGGAGTAGTTCTGTTTTTCGTTTATGCAATACACTCTCCGAAATTACTGTTATCTGATGAGATATTTTAGGGTTTTTATGTGGCTTTTACTTTTCATTGTGCTAGAAAACATTTGGTTCAAGAGCTTCAGGGGATTATTTTTATTATTATTGTTTTATTTATTTGTTAAGTATAATCTTTTGCTGCCCCATTGTGAGACATGCCTATATTATACCATGTTGTACCGCAGAAGAAAACAAGATTTCTCTACCCTTTTCTTTGCTCTGCAGATTCTAGGGTTTTATGCTGTTTTGGATTTTTTGAATTCTCGATTTGTCATCCTTTGCTTGCGAGTTTAAGATTGATTTGATTCGCTGGTTCTTGGTTTGCAGCTTCCACTCTTGTTACTCGAGACTGCGCAAGGTCACCCTATGGTAAAACCTTTTGCCCTAAACCTTTGTTTCTTGTTTATTTTATTTTCCTCTTTCAGTTACTAAAGAAATAGATAGTTTCTTTTGATGGAATGTACCCTACCTAACACTTGTGAATTTTGTACGTGATGTTCAACTTTTTAAAGCTACGGCATATATGCATAGTGAATTTTATTGTCATATTCAGCTTTCGGTAATTAGGAATTTGTAAACATTCTGGAAACAAGGTGGACTGAGTTTTGGTTGCCAATCATGTGATTTTTGTGTTTAACAGTTGGTGGAACTGAAAAATAGAGAGACATGCAATGGTCATTTGGTTAACTGCGACACTTTGGTGATCATCCATCTTCGTGAAGTTATATGTACCTCGAAGGTACTTAATGTTCATAATTGTTTCGATCATAGTTATATTTCTTTTATTCATAGATATAAAGTTCGATTAAGAATGTTCCACTCCTTTCTTTGGTTCCTCAAGCATGAGTTTGAATAGTTTTTATTTTATGCAGGATGGAGACAGGTTTTGGCGAAATCCTGAGTGCTACATTAGGGGAAATACAATCAAGTATCTTACAGTTCCAGATGAGGTATCCTTTATCACCGTTTGTCAATTGCAGATGATGTTTTCTGTACGTGGCTGACTTGAGTAGATATCCATGAATGCAACCTATCATGTTAGATTTTGTTAACATGCTATCATCTTAAAGTTCTTAGGGTAACATCTCTAGTAGTCATTCTTTTGGTTTACTGAATTTCCTGGTTTTTCTCGGGAACCTTCCTTTATGCTGTCCCCTTGCAGTGTGAATTAAGTCTGAGATTGTCTATTACAGTCTGCCCGTCATGAATAACAGTGAGATGTCTGAACGGGACGACTAACGCAGTAAATAGATTGAGATAGACCTGGCAGCTAGACAACATAGGAACTCCATTTTGAGCCCAACGGAAATAGTTAGTGAATCAGCAATACTATCTCCTCTAGCATCATGTTCTGTCACTCAGTTTGGCATCGACAAATTCTGATTAAATTTTAATATATATATGTACATGTGTGTATATTGCTTAGATATAAGTTTTTCAGAGTTTTGTGACATTTTTAATGAGCTTACTCATTTTCAGGTATAATGTTTTGTGTTTGATTTAATTAAAATTTGTTAATGGCTCCCTTGTTAGGACAGCGAAGGCACAATTTAGCTACATGAGAATTTACAAAATATCGATTCTATTAGAGATTAGTTCTGTTTTTGGTTTATGCAATCTACTCTCCGAAATTCATGTCTTCTAATTAGATATTTCAGGGTTTTTTTTTTTTAATTCTGTGGCTTCTTACTTTTCATTGTGCAAGAAAGCCAACATTTGGTTCAAGCAGTTCTGGGGTTTCTTTTTAATTTGTTTAAAAATTTATATTTATATTTTATTGAGTATAATCTTTTGCTGCCCCATCGTGAGACCCCCTATATTTGATTTGTGCGGGCAGGCAAGAGTTGGAAATTACTTTTTGGGTGCTTGCCTGATTCCACATTTTTTTGCTTCGAATATGAGATATATTTATTTCTGGTATAAAACAGTTGGCAGGACTCTTGAGAGTTTTGAGTTCAGTTTAGACAAGAATTTCTTCACAGTAATATAACTGCAGACATTAATTTCTATGCTTAATATTTTCAGATAGAAAGCCACCTGGTGTAGGGCATGGATACCTCCTCCAAAGCTAAACGCGTAGGCCGCGGTATGGTGGTCGAGGTAGGGGTGGTGCTTACTATATTGTCTTGTTTTTTTCATCTGCTAAACTTAAGATTTTCTTTTTCTTCTTTCTCATTACAATGTTTTATTAAGCATGTGGAATATAGTAATCTCTGACTTCCTTTGCACATCTTAATGTGCACAAAATTCTTCATGGGGCTGTAGTGTAAAACTTTGCTAATTGCATGTCCTGAATTGCTGGTTAAAATGATGCTATGCTGTTATTCGAATGTTCTTTGTTGGATCATGATAATTATTTATAGCTGCTCAAGAGTTTGATTAAACGTGACGTGGATAAATAAATGTCCAGTAAGTTAATTGCTTGCTTTTTATTGTGACAGGTGAAGGTCAGCTTGTGAAAAGCTCGAGAGACCAGATGAGCTCAAGTCCCCAATGAAGCGGTCTTGTCATTTAAAAAAGGCAAGGCATGATGATATATAAGGAATTAAATTGTAATAAATTATAAATAAGGAATTAACAAAATAAATAAGTGATTGGGCTGGGCGTTATTTGCTTTTTTAATGCGCTCGGCCTCTTTTTCTGTAATGTGATGGGCCTCAGCATTTGTTAATGGGCCTCAATTTAATTCATGGACCAGGACACTGTTTTTGTTAATACGTGTATAACTGGGACCCGTTTTCATTGGCTGGACATTATTTTGTTCAAGATCTGCACCCAATATGTTTTCATTGGCTGGACTTTATTTTTGGTTAATAGAGGTGGTCTTCAATTTTCCACCAAAGGCTTGGGGCTAAACCATTGATCGTGATCTGATCCATGTTTTTCATTAGTGGGCTGGGCCCTAATATTTTTGTACTGGGTTAGCCTCATCATTTTTTATACTGGGATAGGCCTCAATTTAATTCGTGGAGTTGGCCCCCTTTTTTGTTCGTGGGCCAATCAGCTTTTTGTTGGTAAAATGGGCCGCATTGTTTAATTGGGCTATGCATTATATTTTCCTCTAATGGGCTGGGCCTCAACATCTGATCGTTATCTGGGCCATATTTTGCTTTCATGTTGAGCCTTATTTTTTTACACTGGGTTTGGACTCAGCATTTGTTAATGGGCCTCTATTTCATTCCTGGACCGGGCCACTGTCTTTGTATTTGGGCCTCCGTTTTGTTTGTGAAGTGGGCCTAATTGTTAAATTTGCTAGGCATTATTTTTCTCTAATGGGTTGGGCCTCAACATTTGAACATGACCAGGGCCGATATTAACAATCATGGGCTGGGCCCTTATTTTTTTTCTATAGTAGGTTGGGCCGAAGCATTTGTTAGTGGGCGTTTGTTTCTACAGTGTTGGGCCAAATCATTGTTAATGGGCGAGTTAATTCTTCGACCCCACCACTTTTTTAGTTCGTGAGCCTCAAGTTTTGTTTTGGTATATTGGCACGAATGTTAATTTGGGCTGGGCTTCAATTTTGGCTCTAATGGGTGTGGTCCCTGTTTAGTTTTCACAGGCTGGACCCTCAATTTTTATCTGATGTGTTGGACCTCATTAGTGGGTCACGCTTTTTTGTTTTTAAAAGTAGACTGGTCTTTATATTTGCTTGTGATTAGATTTTCTGTTCATACGCCTCAATGTTTCTTAGTGAATAGGGGCCCCAATTTTGTCGTTGACTGGACCCAGATTTGCGTTAGTGGTTTGGGGTTGAGATTTTCATTGGCTGGGCCTAATTCGTGGTTTGGGCTTCAGTTGGATGTGACTTCATGGGCTGCTAGACAGGGCCGTCGTATTTACACAAATTCAGTATTAGTGTTTAACAATTTTGTGTTGTAAAATGAAGAAATACTAGTAATAATTATTTTCTATTATTCTAAGAGTTTAACAATAAGTTCTTTCATAATTTTTTTAATAAATTACTATTATTGTTTTACTTGGTTTCGAAGTGAAGAGTTTTTTTCCCTTGGGCCTGACAAAATAGTAGAAAATGTGATGAAGGGGTGGGCTGGGCTCAATGTTTCCCTTCATGGGCCAAGTAGGACAGCCCATGAAATCAGTGGGCCAAACGGGCTGCCATCAATGGACTGAAAGGGCAGGTCGGGATACCAAGGAAGTGGGTTTTCTCTTTTCTTTTTTTTTGGTTCGCAGTGAGGGGGGTTGCGCAATGGGAATGGTGTTGTGTATCTATTTTTAAGTAGTATGTCTCAATTTTCTTGTGGTTTTGGAAGACTTAACCACTAATGATGCAGTTGATACCCCCATTCGCAGGCATGGGAGCACACTTCTAATAATACCTGTTTGCCCACCTTGGGATTGCATATTTCCCTGCAAAGTACCCTATCGTCACCACCATTTGTGCATCCTATCACACCCATAGACTATCATCCTCACTGGAATACTCATAATCCACAAAATAGTTCACCTGTCACACCCATTTTACAACCAACAGTTTTCAACAAAACAGCCCCAAGCACCACATCGGAAAAAAAAAAAAAAAAAAGTAAAAATCACTTACAGTATCAAATGCCCCAGCTATCAGAAGCTAATCAACGAGCATCCTCAAAGATGGCTTTGTTTCTTTCATCACTCCAATCCCAGACACTAAAGAAAGAAAAAATATAAAGCAAAAGCATGAAGGTTTTAAAATTTACAACAATCATGTCTGTGGCATTAAACATCTCACAAGGTGAAAGGTTTGCATCTACGTTCCACCATTGGCCATTAAGGATTCCAATTGACATATGATGCAAATAGGGAACATTATGTTGAGACGTAACCCCAAACACCACAACTTCTGATTTGTTGCAGGCGAGTATCCAACTTTTACAATTCAAGTTTCCACGTTGAAAATCTAGTCATGGTTTGTACTACCTAGGTGGAAATAAAAGCAACTAAAAATATAACTACTTCTATTGGTACAAATGTAAACTATGCAATGCAGATTCAGTAGTAGTAAAATTCCCTTGGCTTCAGAGTGTCCGTTTCATCCATAATTAATTAATGAATGAACCTACCACCAACTATTAACTGTCAAGACTCAAGAGGAAAAGAAATATGGCAGATATATGAACAAAACTAATATAAAATCGTGCAACAACATCTCTACAGAAACTCGTACATGGATTATGGAATAAAAAGACAGAACAGATGCAGGGATACAGAAACTAGAGAACTCATCCCACTTACCGAAATTAAATGATCATCATCATTTATTTATGTCTCCACCAGTATCAACGAGCGCATTAATCCATCAACGGAAGCAGAAACAAGCTTGCTTTGATGACCAGGAAGCTTTGCCCGTCTGAAGTCAAACATTCTAATTAACAATCCCAAAGACTTGACATGCAATTCCATTGTAAGGCCTACACTCACAGAATACCAAACCAATAATAAATTCCTTGTTAGAGCGAATATCTAATAAAATGTACTAAAATATTACAAAATGTTTAAATATTCCTTGCCATCTTTCTTAAACCTTTCATTTAATGCATGTAAGGAAAATATAAACCAAGAAATCTAATAATGAGTAACTGCCTAAGTGGAAACTTGTATACCATATGCAATAAAAGCAACTAAAAATATAAATACTCCTACTAGTACAAATGTAAAATATGCAACGCAGATTCAGTAGTAGTAAAATTCCCTTGGCTTGAGAGTGTCCATTTCATCTATTGTTAATTAATGAATGAACCTACCACCAACTATTAACATTGTTAACAATAAAATGGCAGTTCTAAGAGCAAAACTAATATAAAATTGTGCAACGACACCTCTTCAGAAACTCATACATGGATTATGGAATAAAATAATACCAGGTGCAGGGAAACAGAAACTAGAAAACTCATCCCACTTACCGAAATTAAATGATCATCATCATTTTTGTCTCCACTGGTATCAAAGAAGCAGAAACAAGCTTGCCTTACAAAATGAACCTACATTGCAAAATATTTTGATTAACAATCCCAAAAACTTGACGTGGCATTTTCATTGTAAGGCCTACCATCATAGATTATATAATAAAATGTACTGAAGTATTACAAAATGTTTCATATGTCAAATCATGCCACCCAATCTTTGCCATCATTCTTACACCTTTCCTTTCATTTATGTAAAGACAATATGAGAACAATAAATTATATAAATTGAATTCATAACATGCTGTTTGAATTAGCAAAGCTTTCAATACAGGTTCAACATTCAAATAAAACTGACTAAGGCTGCTGAGTTCGTCCTTACCTAGGCAGTCTACGGATTACCATATTTTTCTCTTTCATCAGTTTTCCGGTTTGTTCGGGTTGAATAATGAAGTTATTAGTGTTTTACTTGCTAAATACTTATACTTAGTCAAAAAACCAAAGGCATCTAATTACCTGAGTCACATCTTCCACGCGACTTTCCTCAAAGCATGCAGTCGGCTCTGTTCTCGTCCAATCCCAGAAAACTATCTACAGATACCAAAGTAGTAAAAGTAAAAGATTATTCAATGTACAACTAATAACTCCGAATGGAAAACAATATAACTGCACTCCCTGAATAGATAACCTACGTACTCAATTCAATATGAAATATCTGAGGACAACAAAGGAATATATTTACGCAACATAAATTTGATACAAACATATGCACCAACTGGCAAGTTTCTGTGGATATCTATCCGCTGCCAAACACTTGTCAATTTTCATGCCCATATTTCAAGATTGCATCTATGAATACAACACTAGATCGTAAAATCAAATCTAGATTAACAAGCAAAAATCGGAAATTTAATTTAAACACACTTGTGAATATTGTTATAATCAATAAACATGAGAAAGGATAATACCTTGGACTTGCACCCCGCTGCAAGAAGATTGTGACCTTCCCAACCAAACGGAAAGCTGAATACCTCCTGCGGCGGACCTGTGTTTATGGAAGACGCCTGCATTACAATATTGCACACTCAGTCCAACATGTTTTTTTCTTACTCTTGGGTATTAATCTCTGAACGTTTCGATTACACACAAATTATTTCGTTCAATAAAACCACAAATCGAAAAGGCAACCAACAAAAGAAAAAGAAAAAAGAGCATAATAAAATTAGAGAGAGAGAGAGAGAGGAGTATACTTGGGAACGATTTGAAAGACGTAATCGTCGCCGAAGTTCGTTCGGATTGAGTTTTTGAGGCCGAATCGCTTCGCGCTGCTTGGACTTGGAGTTGATTATTCTTCTTCTTCTTCTTCTTCTTCTTCTTCTTCTATCTCCATTCCTTCGACACTTTCCATTTTTCTGGTCGATCTAGGGTTTCCTGTTCGACCTAGGGTTTCTTCTTCGTCCATCTCCATTCCTTCCGCACTTTCAATTTTTCCCTTTTCTCTTCTTCCGTGGTTTTCTGTCCGATCTAGGATTTTGGGAGTTGGTTGGCGTGATATATATACTGCGTGATAGTCAAGCTCCAATCACTAGCTGACAGGTCAGCAGTTTCCTCTATTAAACTACAATAAATGCTATTAAATTAATTAGGAGTAATTAACAATTGATATGGCACTTTTGCAATTTAATTTCAACAATCACTCTTTTTAATTGAAAAAATTAATTCTTTTGAGTCTTTGACTGGTTTTAATTTGTAAAGGAGACGTGGGCCTTTTTCCACAAATAAGCCCGTTAGTAGATTAGGGCAGCAGACCCGCTTCGTTGTTATTTGGCGGTGTTAACCCGGCCCGGCCCGGCCCGACCGCTCGAATTTAATTTCACTTTCTTAAAACCCTGAATCCTGTCCTACCCGGTTAGGTACTCGCAAATTCCTTCAGCCGGCATCTTCCCATCGAGAAAGCACTCGTCGCCGGACGGAAAATAATGAAGACTCCGAAGAATTTGAACGACGGTGCAGATTTGATGGGGTAATTTTTCAATCTGGTTTCATAACAAGCAACTCGTATTTTTCTGTTTGGTTGTAGTTTACTGACACTTTGTGGTTTGCAATCGCGTAAAAAGCTTGGAGAATGACGGTGGAGATATCATCATGTTGCCGGCGAAGAAAAAGAAAGGAAAGAAAGAGATAGGCAAAATTCAGGTGTGGACTCTCAAAGTTTGTTTACTCGATTATTTAATTTTGTTTGGCATTTGAATATTTTCTGTTTTTGTTTCTGAAAAGCTCAATACAATGAACAAGCCTAAGCTAAGCAAATCCCAGAAAAGAAAGTTGAAGAAGCTCGAGGTACGTGAATTAGTAGTACTTGTGTATTATAGTTATATTGAAGTGTTTCGTTGTTGGTTAAGCTGAATTGCTACTGTATAGGAAGAGAAGGAAAAGGAAATGCTCCTATCGAAAAGTATGGAGACATTGGAGTAAGAATACTGCCTTTTGGGCTTCTTTTTTATGATCGAATGTGTTTAAATTCATTGAAACATATTTTAATCTGACCAAGGGAATTTGGATTATGATGTGTTTCAGGAAATACAAACTTGGGGAGGATGTGTATTCGCTTATGTGGTCATCGAGGAACTTGGGTCAGGTTTGTGTTCCTCGTACGATATTGTGTTCTATTGGATGTAGATAAAGAAATGCCATAAAGTATGAGTTGGCCTAATCAACTACAGGTTGAAACTGTTCGTGAAAAACGGAGAAGAGAGATGGAGTTTGCTAAAGCGGGTTTAGATTTGCCTGATAGTGATCAGCCATTTGCGAAAAGGAGAAACGAAAATGCATCTCCCAGCGCCGAAGTATTTGAGGAAGCAATCCAGTCGCCAGCTAAGAATGTACAATCATCTTTACCAGAAAAGGCAATTGTGTATGACTCATCCGTCTCTGTTAGATCTTCTGAGAATGAAGTATGTGTTAGTGCGCCTGTTACTTCCGATGGATGCGGTGTTCCTTCTGTAGAAAGAGTTGCTAATTCTGTCAAGGAAGTGGCTAATGAGTCTATTGGACAGTCGATGCGAGAAACCCTTCAAAAGTCTACGCATTCATCCCACGAAGAAATGATTACGTCTAAGGTATCTAATTATTTGATAACCCGTATTTTATTTATCTGCTCGTGTAGAACTTTTCATGTACAGTTTTTAATGTATTCCATCTGACAGAATGCAATAGATGAAGATCCAAGATACAATTTTAATCAAGAAAAGAAAAGGGAGGGCAATTATTCTTCAGCAAGAGAACTTGTTGCTCCAACTGTGGTCCGTGTGTCAAGACCCGAGGAAGTGGAAAAGCAGAGGATGGGTCTTCCCATAATCATGATGGAACAAGAAATAATGGAAGCTATAAATGAAAATATTAGTGTTATTATATGTGGGGAGACTGGCTGTGGTAAGACGACCCAAGTTCCTCAGGTTAGTTATTTTTATTTTTTTCCATTATTGAGTAATATTATGCAAAAAAACTTTGTTCGGGTGGATTTGTTTTATTTATTGCCAAAAAAATGCAAATTTTCAGTTTCTTTATGAGGCTGGTTATGGATCGGACCGTTTAAGTACTCGAGGCGGTGTTATTGGTGTCACCCAACCTCGCCGAGTAGCTGTACTTGCAACTGCCAAGCGAGTGGCATTTGAGCTTGGCGTTCGACTGGGAAGAGAAGTTGGGTTTCAAGTCAGACATGACAGAAGAGTTGGAGAAAATTGCTCAATCAAGTTTATGACAGATGGAATCTTACTTCGCGAAGTGCAGGTTCTTCAATCATACTCTTCTGCTGCGAATGGAAAATATTTATTTCTATTATTTTATTCTTTATCTTTTTAGTATTAATTTCTATATTTTCTTCAAAAAAAAAATTCCTGTTGCTCCGCTTATTTTACTAACTGAAAATTCTTTGTATTGCAGAGTGATTTTCTGTTGAAACGCTACTCAGTTATAATTTTGGATGAAGCTCATGAAAGGAGTTTGAATACTGATATACTCATTGGGATGCTTTCTCGAGTTATTCAAGAGCGTCAGGTAACAATTCTTAACTATTTGCATTACATAGAAATACGCCGGAATGACTTAGAAATTAGAATACTTCAAAGAAAATGGAAATGTTCAGAACACAAATTTGTTGTGCAATATCGTATCCCGTTTTCTCTTGTTGCATAAATATATGTGGTTGCTTGCTCTCTGAAATTCTGTACATGTACAAGGATTTATGTCATTTTGCTTTATGGCAGAGGGAATACGAGGAGCAGCAGAAGATGATTCTTGCTGGGAAAACTATTGAGTCTGGTAATAGAATATACCCGTTGAAACTCGTGCTGATGAGTGCTACGCTTCGTGTAGAAGATTTTGTGTCCAGTACAAGAATTTTTCGTCAACCTCCACCCGTAATTGAAGTCCCAACTCGACAATATCCAGTCACCACACACTTCTCAAAGAAGACAGTTGAAGGCGATTATATCGGTCAGGCTTATAAAAAGATTCTGTCAATTCACAAGAGATTGCCACCTGGCGGTATTCTTGTCTTTGTTACAGGGCAGAGAGAGGTGGAGTACCTCTGTCAGAAACTGCGTAGAGCTTCACAAGATATAGTTGCAAAAATAGCCAAAGGAAATAACGGCTCTTCTTCTTCCATCTCCGAAGAAAAACCCCCACAAGATAACGACATGGATGAGATTATTGAGGCATATGAATTTCAAGAGAATTCTGGACACGAAATTACCGAACGTTTTAGTTCTTACATGGAGGATGATTTTGAAGATTTCTCCAAAGAATATACATCTGATGCACAGGACGAATTAAGTGAAGAAAGCGATCTTGAATACTTCAGTGACGAAGAGAATCAGTCGAAAACTTTGGATATTTTAGGTGAAGAGGGAACCCTTGCTTCGCTGAAAGCTGCTTTCGAATCCTTAGCAGGGAAAAAACCTTCTACCAAAGTCGAAGATGTTGAGACAACCTCTGTCGAACAAAAAAAGGTAGAGGAAGATAAGGCCTCTTCGCCGGGCCCGCTTCTTGTCCTGCCTCTTTATGCTATGCTACCTGCATCTTCACAGCTTCGTGTATTTGAGGAGGCTAAGGAAAGCGAACGCCTTGTCGTTGTAGCCACTAATGTGGCTGAAACCTCTTTGACAATTCCAGGAATAAAGTATGTAGTTGACACTGGGAAGGAAAAGGTCAAGAATTACAACTCTTGTAACGGTATGGAAACGTATGAGGTACAATGGATAAGTAAGGCTTCTGCGGCTCAGCGTGCTGGAAGAGCTGGAAGAACTGCTCCTGGACACTGTTATCGGTTATACTCTGCGGCAGCGTTTGGCAACTCATTTCCCGATTTCTCGAAAGCTGAAATTTCGAAAGTGCCGGTTGATGGTGTTGTCCTACTTATGAAATCCATGCATATTGCCAAGGCAAGTAATAAATTAATTTGTATTCCAAATGAATTTTTTATTTTTAATCCTCCTTTATTTTTGTTTTTTCAAGTGAAAGAAGGTAATCTTTGAACACCAACTATCAAATTATCTCATTTCCTATTCCTAAGCACATAAGTGTTATCTCTTTGAACAATATTTTTCATTCCGGATTCCGAAAATTCCAATTTATGGTTTTTCCAGGTTCCAACCCGATTTTAATTTCCGAAAATTCCGGAGTTTTTTTCCCCGAAAAAATTGCAGTATAATAAAAACTATTATTATTTTATATTTTAGGTTATTAAAATTTGGATTTTTCCAATTTCCGCCGATTCCGATCCCAAATT